>NC_134569.1:260674849-261026099 GCF_050947875.1 Dermacentor variabilis
ACTCCCCGATGATTTCGGCAACTTCATGCTGCTCGTCGGACAACATGGGACAATATATACACCGCCCCCACAAAAGCGCCCGCATCTTGATGAGGCTTCGGGCGATGACAGTGCAACAATGGTTCGGGGCTCACCAACTGCTTTCCTGCAGATGTTGCTACTGCCGGTCCTGGTACAGTTGCTGTTGCTTCCTGCAGTACAGCTGACTAATACCCTTGCCGACGTACAGCGCATGAGTAATGTGCATTGCTTGGACAGCCCGCCAATCTGCCGCGACTTAGCGAGTCTGCTGCATCACCCACCGCCGATTCTGGACAACTTCATGCTGCTCGTCGGAAAACATGTGATGACGATATCTACACCACCTCCACAATAGCACTCGCATTTTGAGGAAGCTTCGGGCCACGTCACTGTCGCAATGTTTCGGCACTCAACTACTGCTTTTCTACAGATGCTGTTGCTGCTGCCGGTCCTGGGACAGTTGCTGTCGCTGCATACAGTAGAGCTGACTGATACCCATGCCGCCGAAATGCGCATGAATAATGTGCATTGCATGGAGAGCCCGTCAATCTGCTGCGATTTATCGATTCTGCTGCTTCACCACCCACTTCTTGCTGCTCGTCGGACAACATGGGACGACAATATCTACACCGCCTCCACAAAAGCGCCCGCATTTGGACGAGGCTTCGGGCAATGACAGTGGCACAATAGTTCGGCGCTCACGAACAGCTTTTGTAGAAATGCTACTACTGCCGGTCCTGGAACAGCTGACTGATAAGTGTGCCGACGAACTCCGCATGAGTACTCTGCATGGCATAGACAGCCCGCCAACCTGCTGCGACTTATCGAGTCTGCTCCATAACCCGCCGCCGTTTCCAAACAGCTTCATGCAGCTCGTCGGACAACATGGGATGACGGTATCTACACCGCCTCGTCAGAAGCGCGCGCATTTGAACGAAGCTTCGGGCCACGACAGTGTAACAATGGTTCGGCGCTTACGAACTGCTCTTCTGCAGATGCTGCTAATGCCGGTCCTGGATTAGTTGCTGTCGCTGCCTGCAGTATAGCTGAGGGATACCCTTGAGACAAACAGCGCAAGGGTAGTGTGCATTGTATGGAGAGCCCGCCAATCTGCAGCGACTTATCGAGTCTGCTGCATCACCCACGCAGATTCTGGACAACTTCATGCTGCTCGTTGAAGAAAATGGGACGACAATATCTACCTTGCCTCCTCAAAAGCTCGCGCGTTTGCATCAAACTGCGGGCCACGACACTGTCACAATGTTACGGCGCTCACGATATGCTTTTCGACAGATGCTACTGCCGCCGGTGCTGGAACAGTGGCTGTCTCTGCCTGCGGTACAGCTCACTGATATCCGTTATGACGAACAGCGCGTTAGTACTCTCCCTTGCATGGACAGCCCTCCAATCTGCCGCGAGCTAACGAGTCTGCTGCATCACCCGCCGGCGATTCTGGACAACTTCATGCTGCTTGTTGGACAACATGGCACGACGTTATCCACACCGCCTGCTCAAAATCGTGCGCATTTGGACGAAACTCCGGGCCACGACAGTGTAACAATGGTTCCACGCTCACCAACTGCTTTTGTAGAGATGCTGCTGATGCCGCTCCTCGGACAGTTGCTGTCGCTGCCTGCTGTGCAGCTGACTGATACCCATGCCGACGAAGAGCGCATGAGTAATATGCACTGCATTTAGAATAGGCAGCCCACCCATCTGCCGCGACTTATCGAGTCTGCTGCATCACCAGCCGCCGATTCTTAACAACTTCATCCAGCTCGTTGGCCAACATGTGACGACGATATCTACGCCACTTCCTGAAAAGCGCGCGCATTTGTACGAAGATTCGGGCAACGACACTGTCTCAATGGTTCGGCGCGCACCAACTGCTTTTCTACAGATGCTGTGGCTCCGGTTCTGGGACAGTTGCTGTCGCTGCCTTCTGTACAGCTGACTGATACCCACGAACTGCTTATCTACAGATGCTGCTACTGCCGGTCGTGGGACAGCTGCTATCGCTGCGTGCCGTACAGGTGACTGATACCCGTGCCGACGAACAGCGCATAAGTAATATGCATTGCACGGACAGCCCGCCAATATGCCGCGACTTATCGAGTCTGCTGCATCACCCACCGCCGATTCTGGAAAACTTCATGCTCCTCGTCGGACAACATGGAACGACGATATCTACAGCGCATCCTTAAAAGCGCACGCATGTGGAAGAAGTTTCGGGCCACGAAACGGTCACTATGGCTCAGCGCTCACCAACTTCTTCATTAAAGCTGCTGTTACTGCCGTTCCTGCGACAGTTGCTGTCACTGCCTGCAGTAAACCTGACTGATACCCGTGGGACGAAGAGCGCAAGTGTAATGTGCATTTCATGGACAGCCCGCCAATCTGCCGCGACTTATCGAGTCTCCTGCATCACCCGCCGCACATTCTGGACAACTTCATGACGCTCGTCGGGCTACATGGAACGACGTTATCTACACCGCTTCCTCAAAAGCGCACGCATGTGGACGAAGCTTCGGGCCACGACACTGTCACGACGGCTCAGCGCTCATGAACTGCTTTTCTGCAGCTGCTAATACTGCCGATCCTGGGACAGTTGCTGTGGCTGCCTGCAGTACAGCTGACTGATACCGGTGCCGAGGAACAGCACATGAGTACTGTGGATTGTATGGAAAGCCCGCCAATCTGCTGCGACTTATCGAGTCTGCTGCATCACCCGGCGCCGATTCTGGACAACTTCATGCTGCTCGTCGTACAGCATACGATATCTACACCGCTTCCTCAAAAGCGCACACATTTGGACAAAGCTTCAGGCCACGACACTGTGAAAACGGTTCAGCGCTCAAGAACAGCTTTTTTAGAGACGCTACTACTGCGGGTCCTGGTACAGTTGGTGTTGCTAGCTGCAGCACAGCTGACTGATACTTGTGCAGACGAACTACTCATGTGTAATCTGCATTACATGGACAGCCTGCGAATCTGGCGTGACTTATCGAATCTGCTGCATCAACCGCCGCAGATTCTAGACAACTTCATGCTGCTCCTAGGAGAAAATGAGACGACAATAACTACACCACCTCCTCAAAAGCGCACGCATTTAGACGAAGCTTCACGCCACGACACTGCCACAATGGTTTGGTGCTCACGAACGTTTTTTCTATCGATGCTTCTGCTGGCAGTCCTGGGACAGTTGCTGTCACTGCCTGCAGTACAGCGGACTGATACTCGTGCCACGAAGAGCGCATGAGTACTGTGCATTGCATGGACATCCCGCCAATCTGCCGCTAGTTGTCTAGTCTGCTGCATCAACCGCTGTCAATTCTGTACAACTTCATACTGCTCGTCGGACAACATGTGACAACGATAGCTGCACCGGCTCCTCAAAACTGAGTGCTTTTGGACGATGTTTCCGGTCACGACAGTGACACAATGGTTCGGCGCTCACGAAGTACTTTTCTACAGAAGCTGCCACGGCCGGTCCTAATACATTTGCTGTTGCTGCCTATAAGACAGCTGACTGATACCGGTTCCGACGAACACCGCATTATTAATGTGCATCGCATGGACAGCCAGACAATCTGCCGCGACTTATCAAGTCTGCTGCATCACCCAGCGCCGATTCTGGACAACTACATGCTTCTTGTCGGACAACATGTGTTTACGATATCTACACAGCTTCCTCAAAATCGCGCGCACTTGAACGAAGCTTC
Organism: Dermacentor variabilis; assembly: GCF_050947875.1. Taxonomy (NCBI): domain Eukaryota; kingdom Metazoa; phylum Arthropoda; class Arachnida; order Ixodida; family Ixodidae; genus Dermacentor; species Dermacentor variabilis. The sequence goes on from NC_134569.1 coordinate 260,678,593, forward strand.
GGACCACGACACTGACACAATGGTTCGGCGCTCACCAACTGCTTTCCTGCAGATGTTGCTACTGCCGGTCCTGGTACAGTTGCTGTTGCTTCCTGCAGTACAGCTGACTGATACCTGCGCCGACGAGCAGCGCATGAGTAATGTGCATTGCATGGACAGCCCGCCAATCTGCCGCGGCTTATCGAGTTTGCTGCATCACCCGCCGCCCATTCTGGACAACTTCACGCTGCTTGTCGGACAACATGGGACGACAATATATACACAGCCTCTACAAAAGCGCCCACATTTTGACGACGCTTCGGGCGATGAAAGTGCCACAATGATTCGGCACTCACGAACTGCTTTTCTACAAATGCTGCTGCTGCCGGTCCTGGGACAGTTGCTGTCGCTGCCTACAGTACAGCTGACTGATACCCTTGCCGACGAACAGCGCATGAGTAATGTGCATTGCTTGGAGAGCCCGCCAATCTGCCGCGATTTATCGAGTCTGCTGCATCACCCGTCGCCCATTCTGGACTTCATGCTGTCCGTTGGACAAAATAGGACAACCATATCTATGCCACCTCCACAAAAGCGCCCGCATTTTGACGAGGCTTCGGGCGGTGACAGTGCCACAATGGTTCGGCGCTCACGAACTGCTTTTCCACGAATGCTAGTAATGCCGGTCCTGGAACAGTTGCTGTTCCAGCCTGCAGTACCGCAGACTAATACCTGTGCCGACGAACTTCGAATGAGTACTGTGCATTTCATGGACAGCTCGCCAATCTGCTGCGACTTGTCGAGTCTGCTGCATCACCCGCCGCCGATTCCGCACAACATCTCGCAGCTCGTCAGACAACATGGGATGACGATATCAACACCGCCTCCTTAAATGCTCCGTGTATTTGGACGAACCTTCGTGCCACGACCCTGTCACAATGGTTCCGCGCTCACGAACTGTTTTTCTACAGACGCTGCTACTACCGGTCCTCGGACAGTTGCTGACGCTGCCTGCAGTACACCTGACTGATACCCCTGCCGAAGAACAGCGCATGTACGATGCGCGTTGCAGGGACAGCCCGCCAATCTGCCGCGACTTATCGAGTCTGCTGCTTCACCACGGGCCGATTCTGGACAACTTCATGCTGCTCGTCCGACAACATGGGACGGCAATATCTACACCGCCTCCACAAAAACGCCCGCATTTGGACGAGGCTTCGGGCGATGACAGTGCCACAATGGTTCGGCGCTCACGAAGAGCTTTTCTACAAATGCTGCTACTGCCGGTCCAGGAACAGCTCACTGATAAGCTGCCTCCAGTACAGCTGACTGATACCCGTGCCCATGAACAGTGCATGAGTACTGTCCATTACATGGACATCCCGCCAATCTGCCGTGGCTTATCGAGTGTACTGCATCACCCACCGCCGATTCTGGACAAGTTCATGCTGCTCTTCGGAAAACATGTGATGACGGTATCTACACCACCGTCACAAATACGCGCGCATTTGGACAATGATTCGGGCAGCGACAGTGTAACAATGGTTCGGCGCTCACGAAGTACTTTTCTACAGACGCTGCTACTGCCGGTCGTGGTACAGTTGCTGTTGCTGCCTGCAGCACAGCTGACTGATACCTGTACCGACGAACAGCGCATTAGTAATGTGCATTGCATCGACAGCCCGCCAATTTAACCACACTTATCGGGTCTGCTGCATCACCCGCTGCCGATTCTAGATAACTTCATGCTGCTCGTCGGACAACATGGGACGACGATATCCACGCCACCTTCTCAAAAGCGCACGCATTTGGATGGAGCTTCAGGCCACGACACTGTGAACACGGTTCTGCGCTCACGAACTGCTTTTCTACAGCTTCTCACACTGCCGATCCTGGGAAAGTTGCTGTCGCTGCCTGCAGAACAGCTGACTGATACCCGTGCCGACGAACAGCGCATGAGTACTGTGCATTGCATGGACAGACCGCCAATCTTCTGCGACTTATCGAGTCTGCTGCATCACCCACCGCCGAGTGTGGACATATTAATGCTGCTCTTCGGAAAACATGTGATGACGGTATGTACACTACCTCCACAAAAACGCGCGCATTAGGACGAAGCTTCGGGCAACGACAGTGTAACAATGGTTCGGCGCTTACGAACTTCTTTATACAGATGTTGCTTCTGCCTGTCGTTGTATAGTTGCTTTTGGTGCCTGCAGTACATCTGACTGATACCCGTGAGAAGAACAGCGCAAGAGTAGTGTGCATTGCATGGACAGCCCGCCGATCTGCAGCGACTTATCGAGTCTGCTGCATCACCCGCGCAGATTCTGGACAACTTCATGCCGCTCCTTGGAGAAAATGGGACGACAATATCTACTTTGCCTCCTCAAAAGCGCGCGCGTTTGGACGAAACTTCGGGCCATGACACTGTCATAATGGTTCGGCGCTCGCGAACGTCTTTTCTGCAGATACTGCTGCTGCCGGTCCTGGAAAAGTTGCTGTCGCTGCCTGCAGTACAGCCGACTGATACCCGTGCCGACGAATACCGCCTTAGTACTGTGCATTGCATGGACATCACGCCATTCTGCCGCGAGTTTTCCAGTCTGCTGCATCAACCACCACCGATTCTGCACAACTTCATACTGCTTGTCCGACAACATGTGACGATGATCCCTTCACCGGCTCCTCAAAACCGCGCGCATTTGAACGAAGCTTTGGGCCACTACACTGTCACAATGGCTCGGCGCTCACGAACTGCTTTTCTGCAGATGCTGCCACTTGCGGTCCTGGAACAGTTGCTGTCGCTGCCTGCAGTACAGCTGAGTCATACCAGCGCCGATGAACAGTGCATGAGTACTGTGCATATCGTGGAGAACCCGCCAACCTGCCGTGGCTTATCGAGTCTGCTGCATCACCCGCCCCAGATTCTAGACAACTTCGTGCTGCTCCTTGGAGAAAATGGGACGACAATATCTACACCACCTCCTCACAAGCGCGCACATTTGGACGAAGCTTCGGGAGACGACACTGTCACAATGGTTCGGCGCTCACGAAATGCTTTTCTACAGCTGCTAATCATGCCGTTCCTGGGACATTTGCTGTCGCTGCCTGCAGTACAGCTGACTGATACCTGTGCCGAGGAACAGCGCATGAGTACTGTGCATTGCATGGAAAGCGCGCAAATCTGCCGCTAGTTATCTAGTCTGCTGCATCAACCGCTGTCAATTCTGTACAACTTCATACTGTTCGTCGGATAACATGTGACGACGATAGCTGCACCGGCTCCTCAAAATTGCGCGCATTTGGACGATGTTTCGGGTCACGACAGTGACACAATGGTTCGGCGCTCACGAAGTTTTTTTCTACAGATTCTGCTAGGGCCGGTCCTAATACAGTTGTTGTTGCTGCCTGCAAGACAGCTGACTGTTACCGGTTCCGACGAACACCGCATTATTAATGTGCATTGCATGGACAGCCAGCCAATCGGCCGCGACTTATCGAGTCTGCTGCATCACCCACCGCCGATTCTGGACAACTTCATGCTTCTTGTCGGACAACATGTGATGACGATATCTACACTGCCTCCTCAAAATCGCGCGCATTTGGACGAAGCTTCGGACCACGACACTGACACAATGGTTCGGCGCTCACCAGCAGCTTTCCTGCACATGTTGCTACTGCCGGTCCGGGTACAGTTGTTGTTGCTTCCTGCAGTACAGCTGACTGGTACCCGTGCCCACGAACAGCGCATGAGTAATGTCCATTGCATGGACAGCCCGCCAATCTGCGGCGACATAACGAGTCTATAGCATCACCCGCCGCTGATTCTGGACAACTTCTTGCTGCTCGTCGGAAATAATGGAACGACGACATCTCCACCACGTCCTCAAAAGCGAGCACATTTGGACGAAGCTTTGGGCCACAACACTGTCGCAAAGTTTGCCACTCACCAACTGCTTTTCCACAGATGCTGCTGCCACTCCCGGGACAGTTGCTGTCACTGACTGCAATTAAGCTGACTGAAACCCGTGCCGACGAACAGCGCATGAATAATGTCCATTGAATTGACAACCCGCCAATCTGCCGGGATTTATCGAATCTGCTGCATCACCCGCCGCCGATTCTGTACAACTTCATGCTGCACGTCGGACAACATGAAACCACGATATCAACACTGCCTCCCAAAAAGCGCTCTCATTATGACGATGCCTCAGACCACGACAGTGTAACAAAGGTTCGGCGCTTACGAACTACTTTTATACAGATGCTGGTTCTGCCGGTCCTCGTACAGTTACTGTTCCTGCGTGCAGTACGGCTGACTGATACCCGTGAGACGAAGTGCGCATGAGGAATGTGCATTGCATGGACAGTCCGCCAATCTGCCGCGGCTTATCGAGTTTCTGCATCACCCGCCGCCCATTCTGGACAACTTCATGCTGCTCGTCGGACAACATGGACCGAAGATATCTACACCGCTTCCTCAAAAGCGCACGCATTTGGGGTGCGATCGGAGATGGCTGTTCGGCGCGTTCGTTCGGTTACCGGTGCGCGCGATTGGCCTACTCCGCGCCGACGTCGCAAGCCGCGGGCCGCGGCCACGGTTTTGGTGACGTCAAAATGACGACACGCTCCTGTCAATCATCCTCCCACCGAGCATTTCGTCTGCTAGGCGCCGAACCCGACGGGAGCTGGGAAGTTTGGAGCGATCATACGGATTCGCATGGCGCGTCTGGTGGATTGGATTGGATCCAACAGGCGGCCTTTTCGGCTGCCGAATGGCACGTTTGAATCCAATCCATAGTTTAATTCGAGAAAATGGCGCTTCCTTTGGGAACTTAGGTTGTTGCGCTCGCGTTTCTAGAGGAAGGAGGAGAGCGGGTGGCGGTGCGAAACTTGAAGAAATGGCAGAAAGTGAATTCCGGAGTCGTTTTTGTTTCTCGAAACAAATAATTCGTTGGTTGTACAGAGAAATCGACACCATCTTCGGTGCCAGCGAGCCACTGGAATGTTGTCTCTGCCTCTTGAAAAGTGCGACACTCTTCCCGTCGTTTTCTTTTTCTTTTTTCTTCTCGCTGTGCGTGACAGCACCTATGGACGACGCAAAGAAACTAATAGTTATAAATTGCAGTATTCACACGTACTACTATTTGAAAACGTGCTTGGGCTTGAGAAGAAAAAATACATTTTTTAGATAAAGATTTCATCCATTTGGAAGACGAGAAACATTTCGTTTTGTTGTATACTGTCTGCAAGCAGACGACACACGACGGAAGTAAACTTCCGGGGAGGTCACCGCTTCCTGATTGGCTGCTCTCTCCGCCCCGCTGTCACAAATTTTGCATACTGCAACTATGTGACGTTGCAGCAACTGAACAGAACGCGTATCGAACAAAATATCTCCGATCGCGCCCTTGGACGAAGCTTTTCGCCACGACACTGTCACAACGGTAAATCGCTAACGAACTCCTTTTCTACAGATGATGCTACTGCTGGTCCTAGGACAGTTGCTGTCAGTGCCTGCCGCAAAGCGGACTGATGCACGTGCCGACGAACAGCGCATAAATAATGTGCATTGCATTGGCAGCCCACCAAGCTGCCGCGACTTATCGAGTCTGCTGCATCACCCGTTGCCGATTCTGGACAACTTCATGCTGCACGTCGGACAACATGAAACCACGACATCAACACCGCCTCATGAAAAGCGCTCGCATTATGACGATGCCTCAGGCCACGACAGTGTAACAAAGGTTCGGCGCTTACGAACTACTTTTCTACAGATGCTGCTTCTGCCGGTCCTGGGCCAGTTGCTGTCACTGCCTGCACTTCAGCTGACTGATACCCGTGCCGACGAACTACGCATGAGTAATGTGCACTGCATGGAGAGCTTGCCAATGTGGCGTGACTCATCGAGTCTGTTGCATCACCCGCCGTAGATTCTGGACAACTTCATGCTGCTCGTCGGAGGACATGGAACGACGATATCTACACCACTTCTTCAAAAGCGCACGCATTTAGACGAAGCTTCGTGCCACGACAGTCTAACAATGGTTCGGCGCTTACGAACTAATTTTCTACAGCCGCTGCTACTGCCGGTCCTGGGACAGTTGCTGTTGCTGCCTGCAGTACAGCTGGCTGATACACGCGCCGAACAACTACGCATGAGTAATGTGCATTGTATGGACAGATCGTCCATATTCCGTGATTTATCGAGTCTGCTGCATTAGCCGCCGCCGATTCTTGACAACTTCATGCTTCTCGTTGGACAACATGGGACGACGATATCTATGCCACCTCCTCAATAGCGGACGCAGTTGGACAAAGCTTCGGGCCACGACAGTGTCTCAATGGTTCGGCGCTCACCAACTCCTTACCAATGCCGACGAACAACGCATGAGTAATGTGCATTTGCATGGAGAGCCCGCCAATCTGCTGCGACTTATCGAGTCTGCTGCATCACCTGCCGCCGATTCTGGACAACTTCACGCTGCTCTTCGGAAAACATGCGTTGACGATATCTACACTACGTCCACAAATACGCGCGCACTTGGACGAAGCTTCGGGCAACGACAGTGTAACAATGGTTCGGCGCTTACGAACTTCTTTTATACAGATGTTGATTCTGCCTGTCGGTGTTCAGTTGCTGTTGCTGCCTGCAGTGCAGCTGACTGATACTCGTCAGACGAAAAGCGCAAGTGTAATATGCATCGCATGGACAGCCCGCCAATCTCCTGCGACTTATCGAGTCTGCTGCATCAACCGCTGCCGATACTGGACAACTTATTGCTCCTTGTCGGACAACATGGGACGACGATATCTACGCCACCTCCTCAATAGCGCACGCATTTGGATGAAGCTTCAGGCCACGACACTGTGAACATGGTTGGGCGCTCACAAACTCCTTCTCTACAGTTGCTGTTACTGCCGGTCCTGGGACAGTTGCTGTCACTGCCTGCAGTACAGCTGACTGATACCAGTGCCGACGAACTACGCATGAGTAATGTGCATTGCATGGGCAGCCCGCCAATCTGCCGCGACTTTTCGAGTCTGCTGCATCACCCGCCGCCCATTCTAGACAACATCATGCTGCCCGTCGTACAGCATGGAACGACGATATCTACACCGCTTCCTCAAACGCGCACACATTTGGACGAAGCTTCGGGCCACGACAGTCTAACAACGGTTCGGCGCTTACGAACTAACTTTCTACAGCAGCTGCTACTGCCGGACCAGGGACAGTTACTGTTGCTGCCTGCAGTACAGCTGAATGATACCCGCGCCGAAGAACTATGCATGAGTAATGTGCATTGTATGGACAGATCGGCAATATGCCGCGATTTATCGAGTCTGCTGCGTTACCCGCTGCCCATTCTTGACAACATCTGGCTGCTCGTCGGACAACATGGGACGACGGTGTCCACACCATCTTGTCAAAAGTGCGCGCATTTGGACGAAGCTTCGGGCCACGAAGGTGTAACAATGGTTCGGCGCTTACGAACAACTTTTCTACAGATGCTACTACTGCCGTTCCTAGTACAGTTTTTGCTGCTGCCTGCAGTACAGCTGACTGATACCTGTGCGGACGAACAGCGCATGAGTAATGTGCATTGCATGGACAGCCAGCCAATCTGCTGCATCTTATCGAGTCTGCTGCATCACACGCCGCGAATTCTAGACAACTTCATGCTGCTCGTCGGACAGCATAAGATGACGATATCTCACACCGCTTCCTCAAAAGCGCGCCCATTTGGACGAAGCTTCGGACCAAGACACTGACACAATGGTTCGGCGCTCACCAGCTCTTTTTCTACCGATCCTGCTACTGCCGGTCCTGGTACAGATGCCGTTGCTGTCTGCAGTACAGTTGACTGATACCCGTGCTTATGAACAGAGCATGAGTACTGTGCATTTCATGGACAGCCCGCCAATCTGCCGCGACTTCACGAGTCTGAAGCATCACCCGCCGCCGATTCTGGACAACTTCATGCTGCTCGTTGGACATTATGGGACGACGATATCTACACCACCTCCTCAAAAGCGGGAGCATTTCGACGAAGCTTCGGGCCACGACACTGTCAGATTGGTTCGGCGCTTACTAACTACTGTTGTACAGATGCTACTACTACCGGTCCTGGTACAGTTGCTGTTGCTGCCTGCAGTGCAGCTGACTGATACCCGTGCCCACGAACAGCGCATGAGTACTGTTCATTGCTAGGACAACCCGCCGATCTGCCGCGACTTATGGAGTCTGCTGCGTCAACCACCACCGATTCTGGACAAATTCATTCTGCTCGTCGGGCAACATGCGACGACGATATCTACACCGCCTCCTCAAAAGCGCGTGCACTTGGACGAAACGTCGGGCCACCACACTGTCACAATGTTTCGGCGCTCACCAACTGCTTTTCTAGAGATGCCGCTGCTGCCGGTACTGACACCATTGCTGTCGCTGCCTGCAGTACAGTTGACTGATACCCGTGCCGACGAACAGCGCATGAGTACTGTGCATTGCATGGACAGCCCGCCAATCTGCCGCGACCTATCGAGTCTGCTGCATCACCCGCCGGCGATTCTGGACAACTTCATGCTGCACGTCGGACATCGAGGGACGATGATATCTAGACCACCTCCTCAAAAGTACGCGCATTTGGACGAAGCTTCTGGCCACGACACTGTCACATTGGTTCGGTGCTCACCAACTGCTTTTCTACAGATGCTGCTGCTGCTGCTCCTGGGAGAGTTGCTGTCGCTGCCTGCAATACAGCTGACTGATACCGGTGCTGACGAAGAGCGCATGAGTAATGTGCATTGCATGGAGCATGGACAGCCAACCTATCTGTCGCGGCTTATCGAGTCTGCTGCATAACCCGCCGCCGATTCTGGACAACGTCATGCTGATCGTCGGACATCATGGGGCGACGGTATTTGCACCGCCTCCTCGAAAGCGCGCGATTTGGACGAAGCTTCGGGCCATGACAGTGTAACAATGGTTCGGCGCTTACGAACTACTTTTCTACAGATGCTGCTACGGCCGGTCCAGGTACAGCTGCTCTTGATGCCTGCAGTGGAGATTACTGATAGCCGCACCGACGCACTGCGCATGAGTAATGTGAATTGCATGGACAGCCCGCCAATCTGCCGCGAATTATCGAATCTTCTGAATCACACGCCGCCGATTCTACACTCTAAAAACAAAGAGAGTTCCGGGCACTCTTTTTGAGGGAGTAACTGCTTGTCCCATATTTCACTCTCTTTTCCAGAGTAGATCGACCCTCTTTAAGAGAGAGTAAGGCAACTCCTCCTGACAGAGTTTTGTTACTCCACCGCAAAGGAGTGCTAGTACTCTTCCGCAGAGTGCTAATACTCTCCCCTCAGGTAGTGCTAGTACTCTTCCACAGAGTGCCAATACTCTCCCCACAGGGGTAATAGTACTCCCGCGGATCGAGTTCTTCTACAAACTGAGTACTTCTACTCCTCCAAGGTGAGTGTTTCTACTGCCCCAAACAGAGTGCTTTTACTCCTTCAAAACAGATTGCTAGTACTCTTCCCAATAGTGTGAAAGCACGATGTAGATCCATGGTCACGTTTGAAGGGTTTCGCAATACTTACTTGTGGGGAATATTTTATTGCTTCATAAGCAGCTTCTGCATTCATGCTCGGTGAATGGGGTGTAATCTGTAGTCGCTGAGTTATTCACATGAAACGTTTTCTCTCTTAAAAGGTCAAAATCTTTATTGATCAGGCACAAGACAAACTGAATAATAATTTGAGAGACATATAGACAACGACATAAAATCAGATTACAATGATGCCCATGAAATTTAGAACACATCTTGTAATAAAACATAAGTATATTCTGTAAAGGTTCATCAGTATTACAGTGTCTAAATATCTTTTAATTTCAATTAGTTCCTTCTTTTCAAAAATAAAGTGTACAATTGAAAGTTAAACATAGACGAAACATGTGCAAACTCGCAAAGTATTGACACTGTGATCGAAGAGAAATATACGCCACATTGCTGGCCAGCAAACGCATTTCTAGCACAAAGCGCGTGCCCTTACGTGGCAGAGGTTACCAGATGAGCTGCTATGCATGGGGCTGGTAATGCAGATAAATTGTGCAAGAAACTTGTTTGTGTGCCATATTTTAAGACCGCAGCTCATTTGATAACATCCTGTACAGTATATGGATATTCCTGACTGAGAGTACAGTGCATTTAGATATGTGTTGTATATTCTCATGTAGGGCAGCAGGTCTAGCTCGCTTTGCTAATATTTTACATAAAGTTATGCATGTATTGGCTGCACCCCATTGTTTCTAACTGTGTCTTGTTGAGGTTCTGCAGCAATATCCTGGGCCCGTTCTCGAAGCAGTACAGAGGCGTATTATATTTCCTATTCGGTTGGCCTTTTCACGAATGTAGTTACCTGGTGTTGTTGGGATTGATCCGTTACATTTTCTCACAAATAAATAAAATTAAATTTACAATATTATCTAGCGTGCAGCAGGTGAGTCTAAAGCTGCAAGAAGCAATGGCATTAAAATGTTGCGCATCAAATTTCTTGTGATATATGGTAGCTTTTCATTCCCATTACGGTAAGAATGCAATACTTCTGAGGAGCACCTTGCGTAATTGCAGGATCAATCATAGTGACTTGTTGAAAATGCAATCTAACTAAAGTAGAGCATGGCTTCAGATGTGAACCAAAAATCAGATGGGTGAATATGATGCATGAAAGGTGACATAAGCATAAGTCAGGCAGGGAAGTGCACGAAAAAGACAAACAAAGAAGCAAAACAAACTGAGAATGGCACCATCCTGTTTCATATACCCCTTCCATGCGCGTGGATTTTGCATGCGACTATGCACATGCACAATGATCCAACTACATGAAACCAAAGCTATTTTCCTACTGAAGTGGTTAAGATGCGCTAAAGAAAAATTATTGCACTTACAGAATCTTCGTCTGGAAACAAGTACATATGTGTCTAGGAAGATTAATACATCACCTCACTGCACACTCTATCTTAAGTCCAGAAGAATTATGTCTACAGAAGCCATGAAACATAGGAGCTTTTGCTTAACACTATATGCTCACATCCGCCAGTTGATGAGCAAGTGTTGGACTCAGATGCTCTGTTCTTTGCATTGAACGCATCCCTACCTCCACTAGCATACTTAGTTGGTGAGTAACTTGAAGAAACCACAATTTCTCACTTTTAAAACAATTTTCAATTCCAAGTGGCTCTCTGGCTTCTAAGACGTAAGGTGTGCACCACCGTGTACACAGTTAAAGGCCTTAATTGCACCTTGCTTTCGCTTTGGGAGTCACAAGCAGTTCTAATGAACTGGATTCGGGAGCATGCACGTAAACGATGACTTCTTAAACATTTGATTCTCTTCCCCCAATTCTTCCCTTTTCGGAACCTAAACGCCATAATGCTAAAATTAAGTGTAAAAAATAGATAAAAAGGAAGACATAAAAGTCTGCCTGCTTCATGTCAGCATTTACAATACATTATCACAGTGGTTTCTATTTGCACGTTTGCATTCACATGCTGTCAAATGTAAGCTATTGAAGATGTTAAATATATCTAAGCACCTAACCAAGCATCAGCTGTTGCTTTTTACAGTGAACACAGGTACCGTGCTCATTGCAAATATGTATCATGTCACTAAGCAAATATGCAATTTCATAATACCAGCATTTTTTTACCACGTGGATATATCTGTTGAGAGGCAAAACAAAAGGCAGTCACTTCTCACAAGTAATCAGCTTTTTTTTAACACGTTTCCAACTTTTCGATGGCACTTCCTACTATGTGTTTGTCTCCAAAAAGCATACTTGATTTTGACTTTCCTATCGGAGACATTACATAAGTATGCCATGTTAAGATGACTGCCTAGAGCACGTGAGAATTTTCATCTTGTTGTGACATGCTGTATTTTGATTTTGTTGACACTTCGTCAAATGCTACAACCAATATACCCACATTCTACTTTTCTTGTCCAAATTGCATGGCAATGTATTTTGGTTCTTTGGCGTGCGCTCCTGTGCACTTCGTGAAGTCGCGCTGGGCTGGCGCTTTGACATCCTTGTGTCCTTGCAGCTGCCTTCTTGCAATATACAAAGGGGGTTCCTGAAAAATATTGCGAGCAAAAGCCAACACGAGCACATGGAGTAAACAACATCAAGAAAGTCAAGGTCATGGCACTAAAAGAAAGTCTTAGCTCTTAGTCTTTCTACTGAAATGCGTGCGAAACATCTAAATGACTGCAATAGTCAACTGCTCAACTAAATTCAATTTTTAGATTTAAACACAAAAGAAATAGCCCACAGGTCATCCTCGTTCAGCACGAATGTTAAAATACTCCTGCTAATCAATAGATTATTGGTCATTGTCAGATGTCATAGGTCTGTCATTAGTCTGATGTGTCGCGAACGCCACTTGTTAGACATCCTAAGCACGTGCCCAGTGTGCCCCCTGCACCATCTCTGGTTTTGCAACTGCTCAAGCCATAACTTGAGGATCTTATCTGCAAACATGATGCTCAGTGGGGATAAAAATATAGTCCTCCAGTTCAATTGATATGACTGGACGTGCCTATAATAAAGGGCAACAAGGCGTGTTATGGCGAGTTTACGCACATTTCAATAACAACAAGAAAGTTCACTGCGGCCTGCATCTAAGCTTACTAAAAGGCACGAACTTATTTTCATTTATGAGGTGCGCAATGGAGTTCATTTTGACAGACTCGACTACTGGAGCAGTTCTAAATCTATCATTTTACATTCTTGAAGGCCTGTAAAAGTTGCTGCTATAGACCGCAGTTATTAGTTTATTAGACCAACTCTTTTTTTGTGTACGCCAGACGACTGGTAACACAGAATTAAAGCAACGTTTTATTTTCACACTTTATTTCTCTGCTAAAATAATAAAGCGATAAACACAGTTTGATCTGCCATGCAGTATCAAGATGCACATATTGCCCTTGTAATCCCCAGTGGAAGGGTGATTTAGCTGTTCATATGACAGAACTCTGAAATGACAACTCATATTAGCAAATGCACAAGCATGTCCAAATTATTAAGCCTATGCAAAGCGCCCCTGCAATTGTCATTACACACAGCAGCCGTTATATTCGATGCCGATGCATAACTCGCTGCTTGAAAATTCACCGAGTTCGTAGACATAAGCACCATTTCAGATTTCCACCGTGCTTGAAAACCGCATCAGTAGACACAATATCAGACATATAATCACACCATTTCAATAGATGAGCAAACACAGTTCAATCTTGGGGCTAAACACCATGAGAGCGATTTAGTGCATGACGGCGACGAGCGACAAAACGGGCCGTCGCTTGAACAGATCGCTCGGTTCTGGAAATCTAGAAATCGTTGCTCGTCTCCCGGAAGTGCTATGAGCGACTGGCCAATAGCGCGAAGTCGGAACTGGACGTACATCGCTCAAATACTACCGATTGTCGCGCGAAACGAGGAGACGATTGAATTTTTACACGTGCAAGGATAAGAACCTACTGCAAGACCTTCGGAAATATTTTATGCTACTTTTTACAGTAAAATACATAAACTTAAATTACTAAAGCACGCGACACGCTTGTTTCGACGCGTGCTTGCAGCCCTCATACCGGCAACACCGGGGAGGCGTCGCTCAATGTCGTCGCTCGGACGGAGTACGACTTTCAGGCGACGAGCGAACGCGACAGCCATCTTCATCGCATCGCTTGTAGCTGTCACGCGCAAGATCGCTTATACGGGGTTTATGCTTTATTCACCATGGATTCCTCATGCGTTTTGAATAAGTTCAAGATAACGCGCCCAACTGACCTCTTGCAGCATGCAGCTGAATGCCTGCGGCAAAGTTTCTACCTAGCACTGGTGCTGCACGTAACTTCAGTGGTCGCCGATTACCGATGCGCGAGACACCGTGAAGCGCGCGGTTTATTTATAACGAAAGCATGCCGCCAGCAAAATAACGCCTTCTGTTACGTGACTCCTTATTTCAACAGCATTCCGTACACAGTAGACTGCCAAACTGAATGAATTCAAACACACAAAACGCACGCTAAGCACGCCCCGCATAGGTTCGGAATCATGGGCTGGTGAACAAACCATTTTAAGCGTCCTCTCGCCTCGCGTCTTATTGAACATACCATGGTTCTGGCAGCGTTTACGATTTTCAAAGTTCTTACGGATAGCGGCAAGTTATAAAATCACTTGCAGTTATCACGACGACTGGCTTTTTCGATTGACATCGAGACACAGCGTGCCATGCCTAGTCCGTTGTCAATCGCGTCGGCTAAGCGCCGGGACGACTTCCTGGCGATAATATATAATAATATTTGGGGTTTTACGTGCCAAAACCATTTTCTGATTATGAGGCACGCCGTAGTGGAGGACTCCGGAAATTTTGACCACCTAGGGTTCTTTAACGTGCACCTAAATCTAAGCACACGGGTGTTTTCGCATTTCGCCCCCATCGAAATGCGGCCGCCGTGGCCGGGATTCGATCCCGCGACCTCGTGCTCAGCAGCCGAACACCATAGCCACTGAGCAACCATGGCGGGTAGTTCCTGGCGATAGCATGTCATACACGCACAATGTGCACCTAAGGTAGAATTCACTTACCGTAGAAGATTTGTTGTTATATCCAACGAATGACGAACGACTGTCGTGTTTTCGCAGCGACGCGAGATGGCTGACACAGGATCTCCCTTGGATGGCCTTCGTTGCTGCTCGCTGGACGGATCACCTTTCTCCGGGGCTGTGTTGTTCCGCGCGCGCGGTGGAGCAACTCCGAGTCAAAAAGTAGAGCGCTCGCTACGCGTTCCTTTGAACTGTGGCTGCCTGTTCTCTTAGAGGCAAAACGGTGTGTTCTTTGCTCAGCGCGCGTGACTGATACATCGCCATGTTCGGGGCCAGCCTCCTACAGTTGAAGCAGAAGATTGCACTAAGTTTTGTTCTTTATTGCTGCAAGAGTAGAACGGGCATTCTACTCTCTCTCAAGGGGAGAGTGAAAAGCACATTTCACTCTTTCCTTGGTGACGGAGTGAACAATGCATTTCACTCCACACGACATTTTGAGAGAGTAAAACAACGCTTTGACGATTGAATCGGCCGCTTCACCCCTGCGGTACCTTCTCTAGTTTTCAGAGTGCAGACAACTTCATGCTATTTGTCGGACAACATGAGACGACGATATCTACACCGCCTCCTCAAAAGCGCGCGCATTCGGACGATGCATCGGGACACGACACCGTCGCAATGTTTCGGCGCTCACGAACTGATTTTCTCCAAATGCTGCTTCTGCCGGTCTTCGGACAGTTACGGTCGCTGCGTCCAGTACAGCTGACTGATACCCGTGCCGACGAACAGCGCAAGAGTAATGTGCATTGCATGGACAGCCCGCCAATCTGCAGCGTCTTATCTATTCTGCTGCATCACCCGCCGCCGATTCTGCACAGCTTCATACTGCTTGGACAACATGGGACGACGATACCTACACCGCCTCCTCAAAAGCGGCCGCATTTGGACGAAGATTCGGGCCACGACACTGCCACAATGGTTCCGCGCTCACAAACTGCTTTTCTACAGGTCCATTACTATCATACTTGCTTTTACCGTAGCAATAATATTTGCCTTCTAGCGGTGTCTTCGCCACCGAACCATTTCAAACAGTCCTGCACTGCTCTCGTTTATGTTTTGCGACTGTTGCTTTTTAGTGGGAATGTTGAGCGAAAGCCCGGACCTATGACAAAGGCTCAAGAAGCGAAGTTAGATGGCGTCGCCGAAGCTCTAAAGCGTCTTGAAGCCAGCAACGCATGGCTTGTCGAATCAGTAATGAAACACCTCAATATGCACTCACAACTCAAGACAGACCTCGAAAGCCTAGCGAAACGTCTACAGGAACTGGAAAAAAATTAGAATCTGCTTCATCTTTTCATGCCCCAGCAGCTCTTGAAAGTGACTTCTCTAGCATCAATAACAACATTGATAATCTAGAAAACCAGTCGCGTAGATGAAATGCGTTGTTTTATCGTGTTACCGATACTAACGAATCCGAATGCTGGGAAAGTTCAGAGCGACTTGTGCATGAGTTCTGCCGTGATAAGCTTGGTGTCACCGAAACTTCCATTGCTAGGGCACACCGTGTAGGCCGTTTTTCGACTCTGAAGAAACGCCCCATTTGCTAAGTTCTTCTACGATAAAGAAATTGAGGCAATTTTAAGAAAAGGCAGCAAGCTGGGGGACACAGGCTTCAGCATAGGACGCGACTATTTCCAAGCCATTCGTGATAAACGCCGGAAACTTCTGCGATTGTCTCGATCAATTAAAAAACAAGGTGACCGTGTGCGCCTAACGTTCGAGAATCTGCATATCAATAATGATACCTATGTGTGGGATGTCGCGGGTAGCCATGCCCACCACAGTATGACATGTGCCGGCTGATAAGTCATCGTCAGAGACTGCGTCATGTTTGCCTAATCTGTGTCCTTATTTAAAGAGTAATACCAATTTCCAGTTCACAAACATTAGAAGTGTTCTTTCCAAAACTGTCGCCCTTTATTCGCCCGTAGATTCTACGTGCGCTTCACTTCTAGTATTGACTGAAACTTGGCTGGACGATACCATGCCGTATAACATTCTTCTGAGTAAATCTGAATTTTGCTTTTTTCCGGTTTGAGAGAAAAAATCGAAATGGGGATGGTGTCCTTATAGCAACAGAGAAACAATTATCTGCCGTTCCCCTCTCTGTTGATACTTTCCTCCAATGTGTATGGAGGTGGTGTAAATGCGGAGTTACTGATGTTATTATTGGTGCTTTCTACCGGCTGCCCGATATGTCTGATGGGTTCTCGGGTGAATTTCATAGAATACTCAGCGACTTACATGTGCGTTTTCCTAAGTCTATTATCCTCGTATTTGGCGATTTTAATTTTCCGAACATTGAATGACCCGCTCTCTATGTTCATTTCAGTGATAATGACGCCCACGCCTTTCTTCATTCCTGCTTAGATTTTTCTCTTGCTCAACTTAATATTAATCCTACCCGTCGCTCCGCTACCACGGCAAATATCCTTGATCTTGTCCTAACAAATATCCCTAACGTTGATTCTGATATACTGCATTTAAATGGTTTATCCGATCACGACATAATCACTGGGTGCATCACGCATCCATTTACTGGAAAGAAAACTACCATTAAGCGAATTCATTGCTACAATCTCGCGCATTTGGAGATAATTAACTCGGAACTAGACACCTTCTCTGAGAACTTCCTGGCTCAGTACTCATCACGCACACTTGAACTAAGCTGGCTGTAGTTAACAACCACCTTGTCTCACCATGTTGATAAGTATGTGCCAATCATCACCCTCCGACATCCGCAACCTCGGAGACGAGCTAGTCGAAAAGCTAACCGAATACCTCAATGGACACTGGCAAGCGGGAACAGTACCACAAGAATGGAAACACGCGGAAGTCATCATGATCCCGAAACCAGGCAAGAAACTTCAAGTGGAAAACCTTAGACCAATCTCTCTTACATCATGCCTAGGCAAGATCTATGAGAGAGTGGTTACGAGGAGGCTACAATATCATATGGAAGAAAACGAGCTGTACCCCCACAACGTGTTTGGTTTCAGAGCCAGGCTCTCGACCCAAGATGTACTGCTGCAAATCAGAGAAGAGGTACTGAGCAATATCCCACTCAACGGAGAGCACATCATCATGGCACTGGACGTCAAAGGCGCCTTTGACAACGTAAGCCACGAAGCCATCCTGACAGGACTAGACAACCTAAATTGCGGCATGAAAATACACAGCTACGTCAAGGCATTTTTGTCCAACAGAACAGTAACATTCGGCCTGGGTGAGCTGAGATCCGAAAAGTTCAACACCCCTAACAAAGGCACACCGCAGGGATTGGTCATCTCACCCATCCTGTTCAATGTTGCCATGATTGGACTGGCCCAACAACTAGACCAAATCGACGGCGTACGCCACGCCATGTACGCCGACGATATCACTGTATGAGTCCCCAAAGGCTCACTCAGGGAAAAGGAAGAAAGATTACAAGAAGCTGCGACATGCATAGAGGAATATGTCAAGGCAAGAGGTCTAGCCTGCTCAACGGAGAAGTCCGAGCTCCTAAGAGTATGGCGAAGCAAGAACAATCGCACCGTCCCAGAGGAAGTAAACATGAAGTTGAACATCCACCTCGAAGGACAGCCAATCCCGGAGAAGACGCTCATCAGGATATTAGGAATGTGGATACAATCGAACCAACGATGTACCCACAGCCTAACACTACTTAAAACTGCAGCCAACCAAGTGACCCGCACGATAACGCGGGTCTCGCGGAAAAGACACGGCATGAAGGAAGCAGACACACTCAAACCGGTCAGAAGCCTGGTGGTCAGTAGAGTGACGTACAGCCTCCCGTACTACCACTGTACGAAGCACGAAATGCAACAAGCGGACGCAATTCTGAGGAAAGCCCTCAAGACGGCGCTCCGCCTACCGCAGTCAACATCGACCGACAAACTCCTGGTCCTGGGGCTACACAACAGTCTCGAGGAGCTCCAAGAAGCGCAGATAATCGCGCAAATGCAAAGACTAAAGCTATCGGCAACGGGCAGAAGACTCCTGAGCAGATACGGCGGTGAAGCTACCATAAAGGAGACACAAAGCACGGAGACGATACCGGACGAATACAGAAACACCATCAAAGTAGCACCGATACCCAGCAATATGGACCCGAACCTACACATGGCACGAAGACAAGCAAGAGCAGAGTATGTACAAAGAACACTGGCAACTAGACACGACACAGTGCACGTAGACGCCGCTACCTACACTCAGGACAGAAACCACAAGAAAAGCACAGTCGCAGCGGAGGGCTACCGATCCAACAGGTCCTTAACCATACTCACAGACTCACAAGCGGCATGCCGCAACTACCTAAACGGCAGAATCAGCCACAGCGCGCTCCGGATCCTCCGCTCAAGTGGCAAAACCGTCAACAACCAGGCCAAACACACGATAGTTTGGGTGCCGGGACATACCAACATTACGGGAAATCAGGAGGCCGATAGGATAGCTCGAGGGCACGCAACAAACCGAGCATCCAACAATCCCGACCCCGCTGAGGAACCCGAGCCGGTAGCCCAAAGATATTCAGAGATACTAAACTACTACAGAGGCATCAGACGAAAATACCCGCCCCCTCACAAACAACTAAATAGAGAAGATGCCGTAGCATGTCGACAGCTACAAACGGGAACATTCCCGTGCCTAAACAATCTAAGCAAGATCTACCCCACGCAGTACGAGAGCAAGTGCCCTTGGTGTGGAGACAAACCAACCCTATACCATACCACATGGGCTTGCCAGAAAACAGAAGGGCTAGCCATAATAAAAAACCCGAGTGCGGAACAGTGGGAGAGGATGCTATCCAGCGACATCCTGAAAGTCCAACAAGGACCAGCAAGGCGTGCACGCAGGGCAGCTACCCTCAGCGGGGCCCGGACTAGGGGAAGCGACCCTGGCGAGAAGATGGAAGACTCCATCTGAAGCCGCAAAAATCACTGCAAAATAGAGCAAATAAACGTTTTTCATCATCATCATCATCATCATAAAAATTCACCTTTGTTCACACATCGTCTTAGTCGTAATAATAATAAGAAAAAACGTTTCTAGCCCTAAGCAATGACCACACGTCTCCTGTCATCATGGAACAAGTACACGAATTGCGATAAAGAGTATCAGTCCCTGCTTAGAATAACCCGTCGTAATTTCTTCAGTCACGACCTGTCTACTGTACTGAAGGCACTGGGCAGTGGGCATGGGGCTAGTGAATGAGAAGAAGACGACGAGGAGTGCTTGCTTCCCCGTTTCGATACAGCACCGACTTTCGATGCAGCCTCCATTGTTGGTTTCAGCCACAGAAATGTTTGCTTGGCGATCCAAAATTACCTCATTGAAACCAATCGATTTCCATGTTAAATTGATCGTTCTCCCTCGCAACCACAGCTTTCTTTTATTTCTTATCTATTATTAATTATTACTGTTACTATTATTATTATTTTATACCCGATATTCATCTGATTATTTCCTTTTTTCTCCAAAGACAAAACGTTTACGTTTAAACTCACACGTTCAAATCGTTAACTCCCTTGTCATCATTATTAGTTTTATGCACCTAATTAAACCACCCGATTCTTGGCCAATCCCCCACTGTGGGTATGTGCCACGGCCACTCAGGACAACAACAACAACGACCTGTTAAAGCCAACCGCTGCAACCTAGAACTAGTGCTGCTAGTCGAACACCCCCGTTGCATTTGGTCGAGGTGCTGGGTTTCTCTTCATCATCCTGGCATCCGCAGTCGGCCGCTACCACCAGCTGTTGCAATGGATGAACTGGGACCATCCCAGGCTGCTGCTCCCATGCCCCCAGCTATCGTCTGCTCTGGCGTTATTCGCCAGCGCGATCCGGCTATATTTAGCGGCACAGACGACCACGACGTGGAAGACTGGCTGGCCGAATATGACCGTGTAAGCGCCTATAATAAGTGGGACGACCGCTTCAAGCTCATAAATGTATATTTTACTTGACTGACGTGGCCAACCTCTGGTTCCGCAATCATGAAGCCGATTTTACCACATGGTCGGCTTTCACGTCGACTTTGGCTGAGGTCTTCCATCTGCCATCTTCCATCTGCGCTGCCATCTGCCCCTCCTCCGCAGCCTGCAGCTGGACCACTAACGTACGCTCACTTTGTCGCCCGGCCTTACGCTCCTCCTGCTCCTGATGCCTACCGGGCTGCCGGCACCTTCCATGTACCGCGGTCACCTTCGCGTCCGATTGTCGTTCCTTACTCGGCTACTGGAGCCCCTGACGTCAACCCGTGGCGAGCACCTGATAACCGGCCAATATGTTATTCCTGCCATTTTCCGGGCCACGTAGCACGATTCTGCCGCCGTCGGAGCCCCCGTTTACCTGACAGTCTGGGTGCCTCAAGCTGCAGGCTTGCTCGACTTCCGCGTCAGGACCAATCTAACCTTCCTCCGGACTCGTCTTACAGTTGCCTCCCCTTCGATTCACGCCGGTCGCCTTCCCCACGTCGCCGATCCATTTCCACGATTCTTCGCCGACCCACCCCAGCCCGAGAGGAAAACTAACAGTCGCAGTTCCAGAGGCAAGTACTGCCTTTACGTCGAACATTTCAAGGCCTCATTCTGCACCGGCGAACGAAATTGAACTGTCCGTAGACGGCGTCACCGTACACGCACTTATCGACATCGGAGCCGCCATTTCTATTATTATTGAGAAGCTCTGCCGCTATTTGAACAAAGTGACCATTCCCCTTCCCTCTCTTTCTCTGCGTATGGCAACCACACATCGCATTCAGCCTTCAGCGTCGTGCACAGCCCGGGTTGTCATTCAAAGCGTTATGCATGTTATCGAATTTGTCGTCCTACCTCGTTCCTCGCACGACGGTATTCTTGGATGGAATTTCCTATCTGTCAATCAAGCTCTTATCGACTGCGCTCATTGCGATTTACGTTATCAATGCTGTGTTTTGACCCTGACAATCATTATTCTCCTAAAGTTGTTACCGCCTCTGACATCGATATCGCACCTTTCTCCGCCGCTCTGGTTCCTGTGTTATGTAGCTCTGCTGCGAACTCATCTGTTCTGTTTATGCCGTCGGCCACTTGTGAGCGCCGCCGAAACTCTCTGCTTCCGTTTGCTGTCGTGACTTTTCGCGAAGGTTCTGCTGCCCTTTACGTGTGCAATCCGTCCGCCTGCCCATCATCTCTACTCCGCGGCGAGTGCCTGGGTACCACTGAAGCTTTCGATAGCGTTCTCCCGGCCACCATGTTTGGTGATACGGGATCACTTCCGACTTGTGCCGTAACTCCTCCCGCTGCGACCGATTCCCCTGTAAACGTCTTCGCTCGTGCCGTCAACGCAGAACTCACACCTGCGCAGCACATCGAAATCATCAAGCTCCTCCAGCGTTTTCGTGCCTCATTTGACATTGGCCAACCATCCTTGGGACGGGCGTCCGCAGTCGTTCACCGTATCGACAACGGCCAACAAACACCGTTGCGCCAGCGTCCGCATCGTGTGTCGGCCGCTGAACGCCGTGTCATCGACCAGCACGTTGACGACATGCTGGAGCGTGGCATCATCCAGCCCTCTAACAGTCCCTGGCCATCTCCGGTTGTCCTTGTTAAAAAAAAGATGGCTCCATTCGGTTCTGCGTCGACTATCGCCGCCTTAACCGAATAACGCGCATATATGTCTATCCTCTGCCGCCCGTCGACGATGCCTTGGACAGCCTGCAGGGAGCGGAATTCTTTTCCTCGCTGGATCTACGCTCCGTGTACTGGCAGGTGCCAATGGCAGAGGCCGATCGCCAAAAGACAGCCTTTGTAACTCCTGATGGGCTATATGAATTCACCGTCATGCCGTTCGGCCTCTGCAACGCGCCTGCCACTTTCGAGCGAATGATGGATAGCATTCTTTGAGGGCTGAAGTGGAAAACGTGCCTCTCTTATTTGAATGACATTGTGGTTTTTTCTACCGACTTTTCGTCGCACTTCACCCGCCTCGAGCAAGTCCTTGCGTGCCTCTCCACTGCAGGACTGCAACTAAATTTCAAGAAATGCCAGTTCGGCGTTCTCCCGCTGACTATTCTCGACCATGTAATTTCCAAAGACGGTATCCTCCCGGACCCCACGAAACTTAGCGCCGTATACGAGTTCCCTAAACCAACCACCATGAAGGAGCTTCGCAGTTTCATCGGCTTGCGCTCATATTTCCGGCGATTCATCCGTAACATTGCCTATATCATCGCCCCCTTGACGCAGCTTCTCACCGGCAGTTCTGACCTATCAGCCTGGTCCCCGGCGTGCGACGATGCATTCCAAGAACTGCGACGCGTTTTTACCTCTCCTCCAGTACTGCGACACTTCGATCCCTCTGCACCAACTGAGATCCATACGGACGCTAGCGGTGTCGGGCTCGGCGCTGTTCTTGCACAACGCAAGGATGGCTTCGAAGAGTACGTCGTCGCGTATGCCAGCCGCGCCCTTACCAAAGCCGAGGTGAACTACTCGGCTACTGAAAAGGAATGTCTGGCCATCATTTGAGCAATCGGAAAATTTCGCCCTTATGTGTACGGGCGTCCGTTTGACGTCATGACCGACCGTCATGCCCTATGCTGGTTATCTTCATTAAAAGATCAAACGGGTTGGCTCGCCCGTTGGGCATTGCGACTACAAGAGTACGACATCCGCGTTGTTTATCGCTCCGGCCGAAAACATTCAGACGCAGACGCTCTATTCCGGTCACCCCTGCCCTCTGGTCCTGTCCATTCGTCTATTTCCACATATGGAGCCTTCGCCCTCAACATTACCGACATGTCATCAGAGCAGCGCAAGGACCCATGAATCTCTTCGCTTATTGACTTCCTGTCTAGCCAGTCGCCAGCGCCAATTTCTCGGACGCTCCGTCGTCAAGCCGCGCACTTCATCATTCGGGATAACCTGCTGTACCGCCGCAACTACAATTCGAGCGGTCGCAAGTGGTTGCTTGTTAGACCCCGACGCCTGCGCCCTGACATCTGCGCCACGTTACACGATGATCGCCAATGCGGCCACGCTGGTGTCTTAAAGACATACTCTCGCCTCTAGCTTCGGTACGTACCGCTTCGTTCGCCAGTACGTCCGGTCCTGTCTCATATGCCAACGACGCATGACGCCACCTCAACATGCCACCGGCCCCTTGCAACCTTTACCATGCCCCGCGCGCGTGTTCGACCGCGTTGGCATTGACCTATACGGTCCGCTTCCCAACACTCCAAGCGGCAACCGCTGGGTTATTGTTGCTATCGACCACCTCACGCGGTACGCCGCAACTTCAGCCCTAGCATATGCCACAGCAAAAGGCGTCGCTAGTTTTATCCTTCAATACCTGATTTTACGCCATGGAGCACCTCGAGAATTACTGAGCGACCGCGGTCGCGTTTTCTCTCAGACGTCATTGCAGCATTGCTAAAGGAATGTCGGATTATTCACTGCACTACCACGGCATATCATCCTCAAACTAATGGAATGACAGAGCGTTTCAACCGCACCCTTGGCGGCAAGTTGGTCCTGTATGTTTCCTCTGACCACTTGAATTGGGATCGCATTATGCTTTTCGTCACCTGCGCTTACAATACCGCCACGCAAAGCACCACTGGGTTCTCCCCTTTCTTTCTCCTTTACGGACGCGAACCTTCATGCACTATGGACACGATTCTGCCTTACCGACCAGATGCTTCGGAGTGCACGACTGTTTCTAGAGCGGCTGCTTACGCCGAAGAATGTCGCCAGCTCGGTCGTTCGTTGATATCCCAAGACCAGTGGCACAAAAAGCATTGCCACGATTCATCTACTGCGGCTACGTGCTTTTCTCCTGGCTCGCTGGTCTGGTTGTGGGTGCCCTCTACTCCTCCATGCCTTTGCTCTAAGCTGCTCTCCAAGTACCACTGTCTTTATCGGGTACTGAAACAAACATCCGCGGTCAACTACCTCATCGATCCAACGGAAGCGCCTTCCGACCAGCGTCGTCGCGGCCAGGAAATTGTCCACGTCTCCCGGCTCAAACAGTGCCATGTCCCCCCTGTGTTTTCCTGTCCTTAGGTCGCCAGGATGGCTACTCTTTCGGTGGGGAGTGATTGTACTGAAGGCACTGGGCAGTGGGCATGGTGCTAGTGAATGAGAAGACGACGAGGAGTGCTTGCTTCCCCGTTTCGATACAGCACCTACCTGTTAAAGCCTACCGCTGCAACCTAGAGCTAGTGCTGCTAGGCGAACACGCCCGTTGCACTTCTATGTTAACCAATAATTCTCATAGATTCTGGCGCATCATCAATAAGAGTTCCTATCCTGATATAGTACTAATTAATGCTGACGGACAACCAGTCACTGAAACTGAGCGTTCGCAGTTTCGGAGCGATGCGTTTTCATCAGTGTTCACCAATGAAGATATAACTTCATCGCCAATATTAGAGCCATTGCCTGACATTTCCCTGCCAGAAATTGTCATCAGTGAATACATAAATACTTTGTTTAGGGCAATACAACGGACACAACAAAGGCTACATCAGTGAATCTGGTACCCTTGCCCTGTTGAATAACCTCATTTTTACTACTAGCTCTGATCACCTTGGTTTCAATAATAAGATACTTAAAAACGGTTCTTTAAACATTTTTCAAGTGTTATCAGCCCTGTTTTCACAATCATTATCATCTGGCATTATTCCTCATGACTGGCGAATAGCCAAAGTAATACGAATATTGAAATCGTGTGATCGCTATGTCCCACTTAACTATCCTCCTATCTCATTACCTAGAAACATATATAAACTTCTCGAGCACGTCATACATTTACAAATCAACTGATATCATTTTGAAGTACCAGAACGGTTTTCGCAACGGTTATTCGTGCGACACTCAGCTCGCCGGATTTACTAACGATATATTTTTCGCATTTAACGCAGGATTCTAAGTGGACGCAGTCTTTCTTGACTTCGCTAAAGCTTTGATCGCGTTCCTCATCACAGGCTTCTGATCAAATTAACACACTCAAATATTCACCCAACCGTTCTTGCATGGATTAAAGATTTCCTCTCCAACAGGCAACAATTCACCTGTGCTAATGACTGTAACTCTTCTTGTGTTTCTTTATCATCTGGAGTCCCCCAGGGTAGCGTACTTGGTCCCCTACTTTTCTTAATTTTTATTAATGATCTACCCAAATGTGTCTCATCTCGAATTCGATTATTTGCAGATGATTGTGTTATACATCGTAATTTAGTAATGATGCTGACCGACTTTCTTTACAACCTGATCTTGATGCGGTGACCGCTTGGTGCTCTTCGTAGTTAATGTATTTAAATACGTGTAAAACCAAGCTAATGTCATTTACCAATCATTTGGGCTGCTGAGCACGAGGTCGCGGGATCGAATCCCGGCCACGGCGGCCGCATTTCGATGGGGGCGAAATGCGAAAACACCCGTGTGCTTAGATTTAGGTGCACGTTAAAGAACCCCAGGTGGTCAAAATTTCCGGAGTCCTCCACTACGGTGTGCCTCATAATCAGAAAGTGGTTTTGGCACGCAAAACCCCATAATTAAATTTACCAATCATTCCACTCGACTTCCCACCGCCTACTTTCTCAATAATGCTAGCGTAGAGCTTGCGCCAACTTACAAGTATCTTGGCATTCATCTTCAGTCTGACTTTTAGCTTGGCATTGCCATATTCACACCGTCTTAGCATCAGCAAACTGGGCACTCGGTCTTCTTAAGCGCAACGTCAAGAACGCACCTTCACACTTAAAAAAACTTGCTTATATCACGCTGATCCACCCAAAAATTGAATGTGATTCTGCCATATGGGATCCCGATAAAGCAAACATAATCAACAACATTGAATCTCTGCAAAACCGTGCTGTTCGCTTCATCCTTTACGATTATTCACGCTTCACCAGCGTCACATCGTCAAAACAACGTGCCGAGTTGGAATCACTATCATGTCGACGCTAGCTTGCTCGCCTAACCTTATGTCATAAAGTTTATCACCATTCCACGCTTCGCGCTGTCTTCTTTTCACCGCCCCCGGCAGTCTTCCCGCGCCGTGACGACGCTAGCAAAGTAAAACGCATAACGTGCCGCTCATCGCACTGCGCAAAATCATTTATTCGTCACACAATAATAGAATGGAATAACCTACCATCACGCATAGCTACTGAAGTTAACTTACCATCTTTCCAAACCTTCTTGGAGGGAAAGAGTTAGTGGTAGTAGATTAGTTATCACTTATTGTTATATGTACATATTACCATACTGTGTAAAAACGTTCTTGTGTTTTCCGGAGTTAGTGCATATACCCCTTGTTCATATCTATTTATTTTATGTTCTTTGTATGGGGGGGGGGTTATTTAATGTAGTTTTATTTCTTTTGCATATTTCATGTTTTTGTCCGCCCCCCCCCCCTATATAATACCCTCGCATGAGTGCCCTTAGGGGTAATGTAAATAAATAAAAAATAAATAATTTAGCGTTGGACAACTTCACGAGCTGCGGGAACAAAGTCTCGGCAATCAATTCTTGACATTCGTGCAATGATTCGAGACACAACTGCTTGCGATACATTAACGAGGTCCCCGGTGACAATCTGAAATGTTCCGGCGCCGGAACGCGCTCACTCCGAGCTGGCGCAGCGGCGGCACGGGGTTACCGCGTTCGTTGTCCTTTGGGACCAGTGGCAGCATTTCCAACAGCCGTAGCACCACTTGCTTGGAAAAGCGGTACCGCCACGAGAATTCCGCCTCGTTGTATACTTCCATGGGATTTTGTCGATCCTTAAGCCGTGGCCGTAACCACGACACGTATCGGTATGCAACATCCTCCGTATTATTGCGCACACGTCCGGCGAAATCGGCAAAGTCGGAGAGGCTGCCGTAGCAGGCGGCCATCTTGCTTGCTAGGCGAGAGTAGCGAAAGTCGCACTTAAGGTTGCCATTGACCGTACTTTACTTTCCGGCACTCAAGTGGCGATTAAAGTTTACTTTAATTACCAGATTTGTCTATGAACCGCGTTAAGCATCGAGCGGCTACTTAAGTCATAAGTTAAGGGTAAGTTATGTTTGTGAATACGGGCCTAATACTTAATAGATAGAAAGAGAGAAATTGCTTATTCGGATGTTTTGCAAACCTGTCTGCAATTTTCTAATTGAAATATTTTCCTAGCTTCGTTCCTTAAGTTGGTTAATTAATATTCACTAATTATGTATAATATAGCGTGACACACTGCATACAAAAGTGAGCAACATGCATTTGGTCGCGTCGTCTTAGAGTGCATCGGCATATTTTTAAACTCTGGCTAAAGTTAGCTGAAAACACCCTGGATAATTTTTTAAAATATCCACAAAATGCACTAATTGACTCCAGTGCAGCAATTTACAAAGGGGCACTCATGTCTTGTTTGGCATCCCCTTTACCTTTGGCGCAGATCCGAGGACTTGAGAGATCCGAGGATTTTCACCTTATTAGGGGCTGAGAGAGCCAGACGGAAATCACGTATACGCGTTCAACTTCCTTGGGGTTGCGGGAAATCATTTTCATACACGTCCTGGCCTCTGCCCTTTCTTTCAAGCGCTGGGGTTGTGCCCCGTCCCTTGCACCTCCACGTTTGGCTCTTTTTAAGAGAAACTCTGCCACACTAGAAACGGCCGCAATAGGGAGGCCCGCTGCTAAAAAAAAATCGTTCCAACTGGCTTTGAAAGACACTCGCGCGCCCCCAGTGTTCGTCCGATTACGTTGCTACAGCAGCGATAGCCTCGCGAGCGCAAGACGTGTCCACTGCCGCCAAGCGGGTTGCGTCGTGAACGCTCCGATTGAGCGGCTGTGCCGAAAGCAACGGTGCCGCACAACTTGGCGGCGCGTGTGCTGTGACAAATAAATATATTCTTGCGTAGCGTCAAATGAGCACCATTGTATTCTCCACAAATGATGCGCGTCAATGGAACAAGGAATGCGGTATGACGGCGGCGGCACGAGAGCAATGGAATAACATTTTTATTCTGTCAGCACAAAGTTGCTGCAGTGAAACCATAATGAGACATCGTCATAGGACATTAGAGGGAAACTATCATTGGCGGACTTCATCTGCGCTACGATTTAGCACCTAAACTTAGAGTGCCAGTGTAACGTGTTCCGAGACTGAGACTGTCAAGTTGGTTAAACAGGCTAGTTTATTGTTGTCGATTGCTATAGCTTGCATGCATCTTTGCAGGGCAAACTTGACACGCAGACAAAAACAAGACGAAAAAGACAAAAATGAACTTCCATGAATATTTTTTGTTTTTTTAAGGCACGCAGCAGTGCCTATTTTCGCATGTCTTGCAGTGGAATGTTTACTTCAATTACTTGTGAGCTTCCGCTCACTCCGCTTGTCATGTCCCACTAGATGTATGGTCCACTTGGCCCACTAGTTGCACAAGTGAGGTGCACTTCACCCAATCGTCTTCCATATAGCTTTGTGAATGGGAAACTTCGTATTGTTGTCGCATTTCCCTTCCCAGTCATCCATTTGAATGGCGTACGTCATGACGCCGCCAAGACCCATTGAATCCGCCCATAGACACTGCGAGAGAGAAACATCACATATGAGACGGTTATGGTTGTAACATTGTTGTATGACAGCAAGGACCTTTGATAACCAGAAAGAGTCAAAGCCTCTCTCTTGCCTCTTGGAAATTTGGTAGTATAATAATTTACAATTTTTATTCTTCATCATCCCCGCCCCAATAATTTTGAATTATGTTCTGTTCGTTTGCATGCCGTTAGCTGAAATGGTGTGGCTAACGCATTTTTTTATGCGAGTTTCCGAAAAACAGCAGGAAACTTAAGGCTCCAGAAGACAAATAAACAACTCATTTGTGGCTAGCTTTTTTCTGTTCTAGAAAACTATAGCTAAGGTTTTGAAGCGATCGTGGCAATTCTGGAAGATACATGCATTTCGGTTCAGGGAAAACAAGGGGAAGGCGGGAGATGGAAATTAAAGACGATGAGCAAAACAACAACAAGGTCAAAGCAGGAGCCCACGTTACGACAAGTGTACTTGCCTTCCTCAAGGCGACATATGCTTTCCTCGCCGCAGTATATATACTGCGGCGAGGAAAGCTTATGTCACTTTGAAGAAGACAAGTCCGCTTGTTGAAACGTTGGCTCTTGCTTTCAGCTTCTTCTCATTTTGTTCATCGTCATGCACTGCGGTTGCGTTACAGGGTGTATTTGCCAAGCACACTAAACACTAATGATAGAAACTGTTGACTTTAAGGACTTTTATATAGAAAATAACAGGCAATTCGTGTGGGACACAAATAAAAAGAAACTAGAGGTTATGATCAACATCAATATATATTTAGGCGAGCGGGTAAAACCTACCAACACAATAAACATTCCTCTTTGTTGTTCAACCTTCCCGAAGCCGGCCAATATTTGTAATACGACGTCATGCTATGTTTCTTGTAAAGCATATCTTGTAGCCGAGTACACAGGGCCCGCCAGGTGCGCGCTTGAATCTCTGTTGAAGCGTGTAATGAAACATCCTACCAGCAAATACGTTTTCAACTACTTTTTATTTGAACCCTATCTAACCCATTATACCAGGAAATGTTCATGCTTGTGCATCACGCACGTGACAGTAATATATTAAACTCGTAGGATACCTGTGCGCTGCTTAACTGAAAAACCATCTAGGTGGCTACAGTTCACTGAGCAATGTTGCGTCCTTTTGGACAAACCACAGTCTATGTCTCTTCTCATTCCATTCATTGCGGCCCTCCACGTGTGCTTTCGTCACATCGGACACTGAAGACAGACAACAGCTATGTTTCAGAGGCACGAAACAACACGTCGCCAAACCAGAAAAGTGTTAGTGCTAGGTCATTTATAGCAATATTTTTTTATTATTCTGAATGAGGTTCTCGCAAAAAATAAAGACAATGTCGACCAACTCTAAAGAAGACACGGTCGACGTACATGGTAGTTCTAATTTGATTATAAACTTTGATTATATGCCGCTATTCTGTCTTTTATTTATGTTTACTATTCATTGAATTCGTACCTTAGTCACATCGTATTTTACGCGCAATTACGTTTATGCCCATTGGGTCTCCTTGGCCGTCCTGCAACGCAGGCCTTGCTCGTATTTTCCATAAGTCTCGGCAGCCCCGCATCTGTGTTGGGCGACTCTGCTCCGCTGTAGGGCGCTCAAACGCTGGTCGACGTCCTGTGGCTCCTCGCTCGCATTGCACAAATCGCGCATTTGGCCGATACAGGCCTTAATTGCGAGCGTCTTTTTGGCCCAAATAGCGCACGGTATGGCGAGGCAAGCTTCACGCGCGCCGGCACTGTTGACCTGTGTAAAAACGCGCCGCCTCAGCGCGTTTCCATTTCCTCTCTTCAGCCTTAAAAGCTGACGCAGTGGTTTTTTGCCGTTACGAAGCTCTTACAGTCGAAAACTCCGCAGCCGCTAAGGCTTTGTCAAGGCCGGCGCATCGCTTCCCCCTCTGAACGCGTTCAATGAGAAAAGCACGCATGCGCATTGAGACTTGATTCTCTGAACCTTGTTTCCGATGATGATGATGATGATTTATGAAGGCGATAGCGTTAAGGGCACAGTATCGTACGGAACTCGGTGCCGGTGTCTTGCGTCGGATGTCGTTTAGCTAAACATCATTCCGAACCACAACCACCAGGTCCTCAACGTGGCGCAGAGGCGTCACTGAACTCATTAAAATCATCAGAATCGGATGCATCAGAAAAATCGTAAAGTACAACCTAAACACAACGTGCAGATATGATAACGTCTGACTGTAAGTTGACTATAGAAGAAAGCATAATTCTGCTACGCGGAAATTCAAACACAAACTCCTCCAGCATTTCAACCATTCATAGAGCGGCGTGCTGCGCTCACTTCCTTGCAGAAACACCATCCAGATGGCCCTCGTGGCCCGCACAAGAAGCTGCGTTTCTACCAAAAAGCTCCCTCGCTCGCCTTCATGCACAGCGTTCGCCGTCACCGCTTCCTGCTAAACATTAAGGTCGCAAAGGTGCAGTTGCCGGTAAGCGTTAGAAGCAGTCAGGGATTTCTTAATGCTATCGCGCTCCACTCTTAAAGGGTCACTAAAGCTAAATACTAAGTTGGCGGGGACTGTTATGCCATTCCAGATGCATTGCACCGCTTGTTTCGTGCCAAGAAAAGACTTAGTTTACGAGAAAATTGCATCTGAAGTGTCCGAATCCCTTTTTCGAAATTCAGATTGCCCGCCACCCTACCGGGGGAATGGTCACGTTGCATACGCCATCACCACCCTTTGCTGCCGTCGGTGAGTAAAACAGCGCCCGACAGACGGCGGTACCGAGCCAGGGGAGAGCGGTGGATTCCCCGCTGCAGCTGCTTTTTGGTCAAGTGGTGCGAACCGTTCGCTCATCCCTCGACATCACACGGAAGTGGAATTCTCTGCTACTTGCAGTTTGAGGGAGTTTCGCGAGCCAGCAAAACCAGCGCAGCACTACACGTTCAGGAAAGTAGCGAAACGCGAAAGGCTGAGCGGCGAAGGGTTGAGCGAAAAGGAAACGTTTCCACCGCCCTTGTCGCTGCCAACGGTAATTTCAATCAGTTCTTTTTCTAAATATGAAATAGAACTGGACAAATTGCATCTTATTTGATCTTTTAATACACGACAACGATGGTTTTTGCAACGAGTAGTTGAGTACTAGTGACAGAATTTCACTGAGGAGTGCTTTCGTCATCGGGCAAGTGCTTCAATGTCCTGGAGAACTGTCTAATTATGTCCTG
Organism: Dermacentor variabilis; assembly: GCF_050947875.1. Classification (NCBI taxonomy): domain Eukaryota; kingdom Metazoa; phylum Arthropoda; class Arachnida; order Ixodida; family Ixodidae; genus Dermacentor; species Dermacentor variabilis. The sequence goes on from NC_134569.1 coordinate 260,711,032, forward strand.
CATTTACCTGAATTTCTCGATTAGTAAGGCTCTGTTCCCGATAATATTGACGCCTTAGAGGTTCTCGTGAACTAATATATCACTTTAGCTTCAATTAGTATTTGCCTTTAGCGTCCCTTTAAAGGCGACGATTAACGTGTCCTCCATCTTTTTGGCGTCTCCTTTCAATCGGGGAGGTGACAAGCTGCTTCAGTTAATCAGGTATTCTATATGTGGTCTTCATTGTAGTACTTTTGTTTACATCTCCTTAATCTGTTTTCTCCTCCACTAAACTTCTCTATCTCCCTTGTACAGCAATCATTGCCTGTAACTTATGCTGTGATATCAATCTCCTTACTTTTTTGCCACCACTATTATAAAAGTATTTTTCTTATCTTGAGTGCTCACCTGTTGATGTTTCCTTCAAGTCTATATACAAGCCCTTCTGGAAGGTGTACGTTGCCCACTGTTCTCTCTGGGTGAATCTCTTTGCACTCCATTAATATATGCTGACTGGGCTCCGGATTTTTTTCTGCAGCATACACACGCCTCATCTACTTGCATATATTTGCTCCAGTTTGTTTTTGCCCTAAGGCAACCAGCTCGAGCATCAAATAACAAGGCCCTGCCTTTTGTGTTGTCGTACACATTTTCTCTTCTATTTTTTTCCTTTTCCTTCTTGTAAATCTCAATGGTCCCTTTCGTATCCGTTATTTGGATCCTATTAAGACATGTGTTTCTCTCATTTTCTTTCCGATTACTCTAGGTTATATATCTACAGTTTAAATTAGTCTGTACTTGGTTGCCAAATTTTGTACTTCCTTCATTCTGTTTCAGCGCCTTCAGGTACAGATACTTGTGCCCTTTAACCAGCATGCATGATCCTGAGTCTTTCTTGAAAAGTAATCTTCTTTGCGCTTCCCTGACTTAAAACGAAGCCCAAGATTCTCACCCTGCAATACGTCATGTGTGGTTCTGCCGTGGGCTCCGAATGCCAACCGGCCTGCCGGTCTTTGAACCTCCTAATCCGACAAGATATCCTGTTTGAAGCACAGAATCTCATTTCCGAACATAGCGCCTGCACCATTACGCCTTTGCAGATTACACGCACCGTCTCATATTTATGATGGCCTCAAAGTGCTCTACAGTTCATTATTGCAGCATCCCCCTCAACAAGTTTGCTTTTATTACAGCGACAATTTATCTCTATCACTGCAGGGGCTCCAAGCTTCTTGGGCCCTTCTAGCTACGCGTTGCATTTTATGACTTCGTCGCCATCTGAATAATACCTGCACCACTTATTGAAATAGAAAGACGGTTTAAATGAACCTTAAAAGGGCGCTTCTACTGTTTGGCGTATGAAAGAAGTTGCTTTCTACCGGCATGCACACGTGCCAAGAACTCTACTGATAGCATAACCTGTTCCACTTAGCTAGCGACCCTGCGACAAAATATTTTGCTTGGTTTCGTAGAAATAGAAGCAAGAAATAAGCGGGCATGGTTTGCTTATATTGAAACGTCCAATACTGTGCGCATGAAATCTAACGCAATCAATTAGTCTCACACCTAGAAAATCATCAAAGATTTTCCACATTATCAATTAAGCTTGGTTTCATGATTCATGCTCGGTGTCAGCGATGCCATACATTCAAAATCAAACGTTATAGTGCCATTTTTTACGTTCATAATAACACGTATTGCCACGTGGTAGTGACGTATACAGAGCACAGTAGCAATACTGTGGAAGACGAAACTAACATTTATTGGGCAAACCTATGCCCACAAAAACAGGCAACACTTAAAGAATGGCGACAGCGGCGAACACAATCGGCGATTGTCAAAATCTGATGAGTGGGTCAAGCCCATCGGCTTTTATACATCAGTCGTCGAATGTTCCAGACTAATCGCTCAGACCCGCGTGTCTCCTACAAAGTTCAACACCATTCGCATCACGCGATGAAATCAGATTACGCAAGGTTCGGTAACAACACACAGCGGATAGAACAATCGATTACTTTGGAGAAAATTCCGATACATGCAGGCATGTCCTGCGCTCTGAGATAACATTAGTAAGGCTGTGAAACGTGGTCGCCCCATAGAGATAAACAAGTACACCTGTCAATACCCCCCTGTTTAAACATTGTACTGACCCGATGCTGCAAACAAACGAAAGTAATAAGCAACACACCTGCTGCAAAAAGCAACAAAATAAGGAAGTTTGTCAGCGTGCATAAAAGGGCTTAAGACGCACCCAGTGGACCACTTAAGATCGTGGGCGCCGCCGCTGTGAATGCGAAATGCCGTCTGGCAGAACCTCATAGTCCAGTTCGTGAACACGTTGGATGATCTTGTATGGTGCGAAATAGCGTCACAATACTTTCTTACTAAGTCCTCGCGGCGTATCGACGTCCAAACCCAAACACATTCACCGGTGGTACCCTGACTACTGAGCTAAAACCTCGTAACTGTATATATTGTAAATACATATATGGTATTTTACCAACACACACACACACATTATATATATATATATATATATATATATATATATATATGTTTGTGTGTGTGTGTGTGTGTGTGTGTGTGTGTGTGTGTGTGTGTGTGTGTGTGTGTGTGTGTGTGTGTGTGTGTGTGTGTGTGTGTGTTACATGTTACGATATGTTAGCAACGTACGTCGACGTCAAACACAAGACCTGGGATGCCATGTTGCCGTGCGTAACTTTCGCTTACAACACGGCGATGCAAGAAACAACACAGATCACGCCGTTGAAGCTGATTTACGGCAGGAACCCGAAACGACACTCGACGCAATGCCGCCGCACATCACCGACGAAGAGAATCTTGACGTCGCCACCTATCTCCAGCGCGCCGAAAAAGCCGGCCAGCTCACCCGCCTGGGGATCAAGAACCAGCAGCGTATCGATAGTCGACACTGCGACCTCAGACGATGCTACATCGAGTAAATTCGTCTACGGGAGAAAGCTACTGTTTGGATCTGACTGCTGGTACGATCTGTTAGGAACTCGGCGCTGACGCCCGTGGTTGTACCTGGGTCGCAAGCCCCAAGGGTAGCGTTGGCCTGGCGGCCTGGGGTACAACTGGAAGCATCCGAAGGTCCCGGCAAAGCATGAGTCGACTGGTAACAACGAAACAACTTGTTTATTTTAACATCGCAAAGAGTTGGTGGTCAGGTTTGACCGAAGTAGAGAGACGGGAGAGCACTTCACTCAACAGAAGAAATCGGAGCCCTCCTTTTGGCGTCCGGGGGCAGCTGTTTTTATACTCTCGCAGTTGAGGGCAAGAAGGAACCCCTCAAAAGACGAGCACGTGAATGTACAATGGGCTAATGGTGACGCACACTGTCGTGGCGCTGCGCACGATCTCGTAGCACCCTGTCGTGGCGCTGCGCACGATCTCGTAGCACCCCGTCGTGGCGCTGCGCACGATCTCGTAGCACCCTGTCGTGGCGCTGCCGGTCGGACACAATGACTGTAACGAGAAGATGGTCCCTGCTTTGGCATCGCCTGTTTCGGGCACAATGACTGGAACGAGATCCCTAGGCGGTCGCATCGCCGCAGACGCGCCTGGAAACACCTGGCGATGAGTGTTGCGGCGACGACGATCGGGCCAAAATGTCTGCCGCCCCGCCGCAGTCGCGCCGGCAAAACCACGTGTCGCAGGCGAAACGCAACAGACCGCCCCGCCGGGGGAAGGAGATCCCGATGGACAGGGGACTGCATCCGCTGTCCGGAGGGATGTCGCTCGATGATGCTCATAACCGAAGTCGGGCGTCCCTTGACGTTTCTTGAGCGCAGCGCACAGAGAAGGCCTCGTTCTCTCGTTCAGGTTCGCACGGGACACTGCAAAGTGACTTCGGGAGAGTTCACATTTTTGTTCTCGTTCCCGGCAAGCGTTAGAACTACGCTGAAAACTCAACCGCTCAGTCAGCAAGCACGGCACAACCCTCACTAAGCCCTGCCAGGCTCTTTCCCCTTTTTATACCACTGCCTAGTTCCTTACAGTAGTCTAGCATCACTCAGAACGCGTCCACAAATTGAAAAAATTGCACTAGAAAGCATATCATCACTTTGAAACACTAAACAAAAGCAATATGTTAAAAAAAATCCTGCCTCAGGAAGAAAAACATCAGTAACAAACAATTTTGAGGCTGATTCCTACGTTAGGGGCTTCGACTTAAGCCATCGGCGTTACCGTTGAGACTCCCCTTTTTGTAACGCACCTCAAAGGAATATTGTTGTAAAGCGAGGCTCCAGCGCAGGAGGCGGCCATTTTTGGGAGAGATGGTCTGCAGCCATTGGAGAGGGCAGTGATCCGTCTCAATGATAAACCTCGAGCCGGCTAGATAGCATGACAATTTCTGAACGGCCCACACGAGACATGCACACTCTTTCTCGGTGGCGCTATACGCCTGCTCACGACTGGTCAGCTTACGACTAGCATACAGGACGGGGTGTTCTACTTCTCCATTTTCCCGTTGGCACAGTACAACGCCCATGCCTCGCTCACTAGCATCGCACTGAACAATGAACCCTTTTGTATAGTCTGGCGATCGTAGCACAGGCTGGCTTGTTAGGGCACTCTTTAGGGCGCTAAAAGCTCTTTCCTTTGTCTCGTCCCAGACGACTGTTTGAGGCTCTGTCTTTCTTAGAGCATCCGTCAGGGGAGCCGCGATATCAGAGTACCTAGGGATGTACCTCTGATAGTAGCCGGCGACACCCAAGAACGACCGAATATCGGTCTTGGTGCGCGGTTGCGGAAAGTCTCGCACAGCGGCCACTTTTATTTCAGAGGGGCGGCGACGACCCTGACCAATCACGTGACCGAGGTAGACAACCTCGGCCTGTGCTAACTGGCACTTAGGAGCCTTGACTGTCAAGCCCGCTTCGCGCAGGCGGGTTAGCACTGCCCGCAAGTGTGTCATATGCTCAGACCAGGATGCGGAGAATATCGCTACGTCGTCTAGATACGGTAAAGCGAATTCTTGCTGTCCCCGCAACACTTTATCCATGAGACTTGAAAAACAGTATGGCGCGTTCTTCAAACCAAAACTCAACACTTTAGGACGGAATGTTCCCATTGGTGAAATGAACGCCGCATACCTACTAGCCTCTTCTGTAAGTGGAACCTGCCAATAACCCCTGACAAGATCTAGGGTGGAAATAAACTGAGCGCTACTAACTTTCTCAAGGCGCTCCTCGATGTTAGGGATCGGATAAATTTGATCCTTAGTGATGGAATTAAGCCTGCGGTAGTCGACGCAAGGACGAGGTTCCTTGCCCGGTACCTCAACTAAAATCAAAGGGGAGGTATAATCACTCTCACCTGCCTCAATAACACCGAGCTGTAGCATTTTCTTTACCTCAGCCTCCATAATATCGCTCTGGCGGGGTGACACCCGATACGCCTTGGATCGTACTGGCTCTGTGGAGGTAAGTTCTATATCATGAGTAAGTACAGAAGTCCTACCAGGCCTCTCAGAGAACAGACCTTGAAACTCTTGTAATAGCTGGTGTAGTTCGGTTTTCTGCTCAGGCGACAGCGGCGCTTTACTGATAAGGTCACTAATGACTTGACCGGTGTCTTCCCTGTTCGTCACTGAGCCTAGTCCTGGAAGCTTGACCGGAAGCTCTTCAGGAACGTTTACCATCATGCACACCACTGCTTCCCTTTGTCTATAAGGTTTGAGCAGATTACAGTGGTAAACTTGCTGTGCTTTCCGCTTTCCTGGCAGACTTACCACGTAGTTAACGTCCGACAGTTTCTGAACAATTCGTGCTGGGCCCTCCCACTGCACGTCTAGTTTGTTGTTTAGCGATGTGCGCAATATCATGACCTCATCGCCAACCTCAAAACGACGGGCCCTGGCTGTCCGATCATAATAAACCTTGGCCCTCTGCTGGGCCTTTGCCATTGCTTCACCTGACAACTCCTGTGCCCTTCTTAAGCGTTCGAGGAGCTTAAGCACGTACTCCACCACGACTGGGTCGTCGCCCCTACCTTCCCATGATTCTCGAAGCATGCGAAGCGGAGATCGAAGCGAGCGACCGTACACCAGTTCAGCTGGCGAAAACCCCGTAGCCGCATGCGGCGCGGTCCGTAAAGCAAACATCACCCCAGGCAGACACAGCTCCCAGTCAGTTCGATGTTCAAAACACAACGCTCTCAACACGCGCTTCATGACGGAGTGGAGCTTCTCAACGGAATTCGACTGTGGGTGGTACACTGAGCTGTGTAGCAGCTTTACCCCACACCTTTCGAGAAAAGTTGTCGTCAAAGCGCTAGTAAACACTGTGCCCTGATCTGATTGAATTTCTGCAGGAAAACCAACTCGCGCAAATATGGACAGTAGTGCATTAACTATCTCAACTGAGCTGAGTTCTTTAAGCGGCACTGCCTCAGGGAACTTTGTCGCTGGGCAGATCACAGTCAAAATGTGTCTGTACCCCGTGGCTGTTACCGGCAGAGGTCCCACTGTATCAATAACGAGCCGTCTAAAAGGCTCCGTAATGATAGGTACCAATTTCAACGGCGCCCTTGATTTGTCCCCTGGTTTGCCCACCCGCTGACAAGTGTCACATGTCCTCACGAAATGGTCTGCGTCCCGAAAACACCCTGGCCAATAGTACTCTTGCAAGAGACGGTCCTTAGTTTTCTTAACTCCTAGGTGTCCGGACCACGAACCCCCGTGTGACAAGCGCAACAGATCCTGACGATAGCATTGAGGCACGACCAGCTGATCGAACTCCACTCCTCTGCGGTCTAGATACTTCCGGTACAGGACTCCACCCCTTTCCACAAAACGCGCAGTTTTCCTGGCGATACCTTCTTTGACATTGCAGCGCACGTTTTCCAGGCTGCCATCCTTTTTTTGCTCGGCTATCAAAGCCGACCGGCTGACTTTTAGCAACCTATCAAGTCCGTCTGACGTAGGCGCGATGAGCAAGTCAGTAGATAGCTCTTCTAACTTTCCCGCGTCGGGCGTTTCCTCTCCAGTATCTGGCGCCTTTAACGTTACAGACTCAAGTCTATTCAGTTCGGGCGTGCTCTGAATATCAGCTTGCTGCGCCTCTGACCCTTTTTCGTTGTTTGATAACGTCGGCCCCGCAACTACCGCCTTTGCAGCGAGCTCCCGAACCTTCGATCTGGTTAAGGCCTGAACACTAGCTTCACCAAACAAAAGCCCCTTCTCGCGCAGGAGGTGATCGGACCTGTTTGAAAATAGGTACGGGTACTGGGGTGGCAGCATAGATGACACTGCCGCCTCCGTCTCAAGCGCTCCGAAAGGTCCTTCAATAAGCACCTTTGCTACCGGCAGACACACGCTATGAGCTTCCACGGCTTGCTTGATCCATGCGCACTCGCCCGTGAACATATGGGGTTCTACGTAAGATGGGTGAACTACATCCATCGTAGCTGCGGAATCGCGAAGCACTCGGCACTCTTTCCCGTTCACGAGGAGGTCTCGCATGTAAGGCTCGAGAAGCTTCATGTTCTCGTCCGTGCTGCCTATTGAAAAAAACACAACTTTTGGTGTTGTTTCCGGACACTGCGCCGAAAAGTGACCCGGCTTCTGGCACGTATAACAAACGCCCGCTCGCCTCATCTCGAACCGCTTTCTGCGTTCGGCTTCGGCTGCCGTCTCTTTACGTTTGGTCGGATTGCTTTCACTCGCATCCTCCCTACGCGTGTCCCCCTTTAATCTCATGGGCGTGAACTTCGGCCTCTCAAACTTCGAGCCAAATTCACCCTTTTGACCGTCCTTAGCTCCGCGAGCCCGACGCGTCACAAACTCCTCGGCTAGCTCAGCGGCTTTAGCCACCGTACAAACGTCTGGCCTATCCAAGACCCAGTATCGCACGTTCTCCGGTAACCGACTATAAAACTGTTCTAGCCCGAAACACTGCAGAACTTTATCGTGGTCACCGAACGCTTTCTCTTCTTTGAGCCACTCCTGCATGTTCGACATAAGCCTATACGCAAACTCTGTATATGACTCACTTCTGCCTTTCTCATTTTCCCGAAACTTCCGCCGGAACGCCTCCGCAGACAGCCGGTACTTTTTTAGCAGACTCGATTTTACTTTGTCGAAATCCTCTGCCTCCTCTCTATCCAAGCGAGCGACTACGTCGGCCGCCTCGCCGGGTAACAAAGTGAGCAAGCGCTGTGGCCACGTTTCCCGAGAGAACCCCTGCTTCTCGCACGTTCGCTCAAAGTTAACCAGGAACAAACCAATGTCCTCTCCAAGCTTAAACGGCCGCATCAGGTCAGTCATTTTGAACAATACGCGTTCTCCTGCACCGTGTGCCTGACTTCCATTACGAGCGCGTTCCATCTCTACCTCGAGACGCTTCATTTCCAAAGCGTGTTCGCGCTCTTCTTTTTCTTTCTGCTCTTTAAGTTCGCGCTCATATTTCTCTTTTTGCTCTTTAAGTTCGCGCTCCTGTCTTTTTGACCTCTCCTCAATAGTCTCAAGGCATTCCGACAGCTCGTCATCCTCAGCCTCTAACTCAAGAATAGCCTTTAGCAGTTCTGGTTTTCTGAGTTTGTCCGAGACATCCAGACCCAACTCTCTTGCAAGCTCCAACAATTTCGGTTTGCGCAACGACTTCAAATCCATGGCTGCTCTGAATGCTGCTTTCTCTACTGCTTACTATTGTCTTGCCGCAAACTAACCCGGCAGCAACGACAACCACAATTACCAGCTCTGTTTCTGACACTAACAAAAGCCTGGCAAAGCTCAGAAGAAGAAAGTCCCGCACTCACCAAACCTCGCAGGCAGGAATTCCGCGCAGTCGTTCCGCTGCAGGCAACCAGTCGTCACACAGGGCTCGTTGCACTGCTCCCGGATCGTCGTTGAGCTGCTCAGCATACTGTCAACTGCATCTCTTTGCTGCTGGCCTCCGTTGTCGCGATCTCGCCGCTGGCAGACCGTTGTTTGAAGTCGTAGGCGATCTCACCGCTGCCAACCAGATGTTTGGATCTGACTGCTGGTACGATCTGTTAGGAACTCGGCGCTGACGCCCGTGGTTGTACCTGGGTCGCAAGCCCCAAGGGTAGCGTTGGCCTGGCGGCCTGGGGTACAACTGGAAGCATCCGAAGGTCCCGGCAAAGCATGAGTCGACTGGTAACAACGAAACAACTTGTTTATTTTAACATCGCAAAGAGTTGGTGGTCAGGTTTGACCGAAGTAGAGAGACGGGAGAGCACTTCACTCAACAGAAGAAATCGGAGCCCTCCTTTTGGCGTCCGGGGGCAGCTGTTTTTATACTCTCGCAGTTGAGGGCAAGAAGGAACCCCTCAAAAGACGAGCACGTGAATGTACAATGGGCTAATGGTGACGCACACTGTCGTGGCGCTGCGCACGATCTCGTAGCACCCTGTCGTGGCGCTGCGCACGATCTCGTAGCACCCCGTCGTGGCGCTGCGCACGATCTCGTAGCACCCTGTCGTGGCGCTGCCGGTCGGACACAATGACTGTAACGAGAAGATGGTCCCTGCTTTGGCATCGCCTGTTTCGGGCACAATGACTGGAACGAGATCCCTAGGCGGTCGCATCGCCGCAGACGCGCCTGGAAACACCTGGCGATGAGTGTTGCGGCGACGACGATCGGGCCAAAATGTCTGCCGCCCCGCCGCAGTCGCGCCGGCAAAACCACGTGTCGCAGGCGAAACGCAACACTACTCATAGAAACTGACCACAAGCCACTCGTGTCGATAGCGGAAAAAGTAACTGATGATATGCCGCCCCGACTGCAAAGATTTTTTCTGCGTCTGTTCAGGTATGACTTTGTTTTGCGCTACATTCCGGGAAAGAACCTAGTTCTGGCTGATATGTTATCACGATCCACGGCTGATGACTGCTGCAGACAAGACACAAACATGAACGACGTGGAAATTCACGCAGTGCAGTCCCTAGGCTACATAGTGACGCCAACGACAGAGCGCGAATTGCGGACAGAAACTGCACGTGACAGCTACCTGCAGGTAGTGGTGGAACGTTTGTCAAGGAGCCAACCCGTTGAGGGTGAATTCAAGCATTTTGCGCAAGAACTATCTGTTGTGAATGGGGTAATTTTTAAAGGCTCCAATGTAATCGTACCCCAGAGCATGCGAAAGAAGATATTGTCCAGAATTCATGCGGGACACCTTGGGGTTCAAAAGTGCAAAGAGAGGGCACGCCGCCTTGTTTTTTGGCCGGGCCTTAACAGTGAAATTGTAGCGCTACATGCAAGCTGTTCAACCTGCAAGAAATATGCTTATGTGCAAGCAAAAGAACCTCTACTGATGCGGTCAGTTCCCAGATGCACCTGGTACAGGGTTGGAGCGGATATATTTTTCTTTGCTGGAGACTCCTACCTTGTCGCTTATGATTCCTTCTCGAACTTTCCAGAGGTCCAACAACTCCAGGACACTACCTCAAGGACTGCGATAGCTGCACTAAGCGCTATCTTCGCAAGATATGGCGTCCCGTTAGAAGTTTGCACGGACAATGGTCCTCAGTTTTCGAGTTATGACTTCGCCATGCTTGCACGAAACTATAATTTTTCACATGTAACTTCTAGTCCTCATTACCCGCAGTCAAATGGGTTGGCAGAAAAAGGAGTACAGATTGTCAAACGCATCTTGAAAAAAACCCAGGAGTCCGGGGACGACTTCTGGCAAGGACTACTGGCTTATCGCTCAGCTCCACTTGAGGATGAGCGATCCCCTGGTGAACTGTTGCAAGGGAGGCACCTCCGAGCCAATCTTCCCGACTTCCATGAAGTGCCCTGCACCGAGGTGAAAAAGCACTGCCAGCACGCACAAGGCAAACCATTGCCGAGGCTTTCTCGAGGAGACGTAGTACGGCTGCGAGGAACGAGAACGTGGTCCCGGAAAGCTAGGGTAACAGGCACGCAAGCTCCAAGGTCCTACCAGCTGGTAACTGAAGACGGGCAAGTTCTGCGGCGCAACCGCAAACACCTGATACGAACGGATGAGCCGTATGCTGAGACAAGCAGCGAAGACGGGGACGACACAACCGAAACGAGCACGCCTGTCGACAACCCTCAGGTACCTGCAATCCATTCTTCGGCCGGATCAACATCGCAGGCTTCGGAATCGTCACGAACGACTGATGGGGCACAACAGTGCACAGCCAACACAGAAGGAAGGCCAACACCGGATTCTGTGCTGATCCCAGCTCCGAGAAGATCGTCCCGTAACACTAGACCCCCGCAACGCCTTCGCTATGACGAGGCATTTAATCAGATTGCTTAACTAATGTCAAGAGTCTGTTTTGTTTGTTCACACGAAAGGATGTATCAGGCGCGTGCATGACTGTGCGCGTGTTCCTGACATGCGCGCTACGGTCGGCCCGTTATCACTCGGTCGGCTATAAAAGCAACACTTCCCAATAAACCTGCGTTCTTCTTGTTCTGGCTATCTCGCTGTTGTCACGTCCTTCGCGGCACGCATACAGTAATCTAGCACCAGAGGGAGCGTGCTTTAGTTTGCGCCTGAGGAGACAAAGCTTCCTGAAAGAGGAGTTACATACGTTAGGAATGTGGCTATTCCAGCTGAGGTCACTGATTATTGTGATTCCAAGATATTTATACTGGCTGACTTTGGTCAGCGGTTCAGAGTCGAAGTTATAGACAAACGACATTTTATTTATTTTTTTTGTTATGGACATGTAAACTGTCTTTTCTCTGTTCAATTCCATGCCCCACCGACTGCACCAGGAAAGAATGTTTTGATGGTCAGAGTTAAGCATTAATTGATCTTTGTGGCAAGTAACCTCGTTAAACAACGCACAATCGCGATTGTGTCAGCAAATAGTGTAACTTGAACAGGATGAGAAATTTCGTTAGTGATTTCGTTTATGGATATTAGATATAGTAACGGTCCTAGCACGCTACCTTTAGGTACTCCAGAGATTACTGAAAGTTGGTTAGAAGAGTAATTAGCAATTGAAACAAACTGATTGCTATTAGAAAGATATGCCGCCACCCAATCAATAATATAGGCAGGAAGGTCTATCGACTGTAGTTTTTCCATAAGTTTATTGTGAGGAACAAGGTCAAACGCTTTTTTAAAATCTAAAAATATTACGTCAATTTCGCTTGACTTGTCAAGAGCACTTGCGAAGTGAAGTTGTATCAGGCATGCGACGCAGCTGGCGAAGCGAGCGGAGGCGAACACAACAACGAGGAACGCTGTGTGACGAGGAACGCGGTATGACGTTATGTGCCTCCTTGGAGCACGGCCACGGCGAAAGCGCAAGTTCGCGGCCAGTAAAGCCAAAACAAAAGCTGGCTGATCAACCCAAGTCTGTGAGAAAAGTATGTTTTAGATTCTTCTACTCTCAATGAAGATACTATCATGGTATTCAATGTCAGTAGCACTAATTATTATGCATCTTATAAACTAAAATAATTTGTCTTAGAAGCCATTCAGTTTTGGTTCGGACTTGAGTGATGAGTAAACATTTCATGGCTGAAGGGCATCGGTGCCCGAGTTCGGTAAATGCTTTGGCTTGTTAAGAGAAGAGCTTCATCACACTAAAAATTTGGCATGCTTAGTTTATCGCTAATGTAAGCTAAAGAGATACAAAGCTCAATGTAGTAGCGAAAGTAATCCAATATATTATTGCCGGTTGCTGTGGCGTGCTCTTTCTGATCATCGCAATGTCTAATTTTTCTAATCTATTTCAGGATTGGAGTAGTTTCATTGCCAGCTGTCAGGATGAAGCAGCTTCATAGCCGTACGTGAGACACCTTCCTGCAGTTTGCTTTTTCACAAACAGAGGCCTATGTGTGCTCTTTGCTATATCTTTTTCCCCGTATCTTTCCCCGTACGTGCAATGGCTACTTTAGTGGTTTGACATAGAGTGATTGCTCTGAAACATGTTTCATGGGACAAAACATACTCAGGCATGTGTGTTCCAATAAGAACACAATAATACTGAAGGCGCAAAACATGACGTATTTCACGACGATTGTGTCATGGAAATTCATATGTTGCAATAAAATAAAAGACCAGAACAGGACAAAATGGTGCAAAGTAAAGGTGTGCAGGTGTGTGCATAAGCCTAACGACAAGAACATTGTGTAAGTTTTTATAAATATTCACTAGGTTGTTTTCTGTAAGTTATTGTCATTGTTGTCTATCACATTATATTGCACAAATGGGCTCTCTTTTGAATAGTATTGCATCATGAAAAACACACTTCATATACGCTTGCCTTAGCCGATACGTCCATAGAAACATGCATGGGGAATTGTGAAATATTGCTTTCCTTCGGTGAGTTTATTTGCACGTCGTTGTGAAATTCGCACCATTTTTTTATAAATTATCATGGACATCTTCCAGGGTTTACAGACAGCTTGAGCACAATATGACAGATTGTGGACAATCCGAAGAAGTCGGAGTATGTAGTATAGTGGCGTCCGGTAAATGCTAGATTTTTGTATGATGCATTATGCGTAGTACCCATTGGATTAGGCCATCCATTTAGCTAAATATTTGTTTTCCACGTATATATTGACATGTTTACTTGTTTAGCCTTTTTTCTGTTGTAATTGTCCTCGAGATTTGCTCTTGTAAAAGAAAGCTGAACGTAAAGTACACAACATGTTATTGTCGACAGATATCACGTAGTAGTCTGTGAAGAACAGAGTAGCAAGAACTGTGTTCTGGAAACTAACTCATTATTGGGCGAACCTATGCCAGGAAAACCGGCTACACTCAAAGCACAACGATAGCGGTGAGTACGATCAGCGATCACCGGTATCTTCGTCGGAACCAGTTTCATTTCAACAACTGCAACTACGAAGACAACCTGCGCCATGTTTACTTTTCTTTGTACGCCGCCTCTCGAACCTGGTTTGAGATCCAGAGTAAACGCTTACAATATGGGACCTTTCCTGCAGCATCTTCTTGAACACATTTACGAGTATCGTGCGAGAACAAATAACCTAAACTTTGTTTGAAACCCGAGTTCAGTTACCATATGAGACCATCACGATTTTCACGAAGGAACTGAGTAGTCTGCCGACATGCCAACCCCGATATGTCACAAAAAAAAGTTCCCTCTGAGGCGGTGTGTGAGACAAGAGCTTTTCGTGGGATTGGTACGCAACCCGCAGGAGACCGTTGCTGAATTCATCTTCGAGGCCATATCTATTAAGAAGACGCTCAATTGCGGATAAGGCAATAGAACCGCCCAACGATGATCGCAAACTACACCTATGTTCAAGCACTTCGAACCGACGAGCTGTACGAGACCAGCACAGTGGTCGTTCGCGAGGAACTGCAGAAGCTCATTCGACGGTCGCAGCCTTAGGTGGCCTCAATCGCTCACATCACCAAAGCAGAGGTTCCGTAATCACTCGGAGCTCTTGAGGAGCCTGGCGTGGCCCAGGGCCCGTATCCGGAAAAAAAGCAGCAAACGATGCACGTGCCGTTGCTGTTCTTCGTGATGCCGAAGATCCTCCGCCGCGGATGACGGCGTTGCAAAAACCACCTACACGACGCCGCAACGAAACGACTCGATTCAGACACAGCCTCGAAGCAAAGCAGATACCGCGTCAAGAAAGCTCGACGACGCGACTCAGCCTTGATGCGGCCATCGCCAAAACACAACACAACGTCTAGAGCCACCGACATTGACGTCCTCATTTATCGCCAAAACGTCACCGCCCTAGTCGACACCGGAGCCGACTACTCTGTCTCGTCAGTCGACAGTTCGTGGCCAAGTTGAGGGAAGCGAAGACACCTTGCGAAGGCACTCAAATCCGGACAACTGGAAGACACCTGATAGAGCCGACTGGAATCTGCACGCCAAGAATGACTGTTCATGACAGTACCTACCCTGCGACCTTCCTTCTCCTCGCGGCGACATTATGCTCGGGAGACGTATTTCTAGGCATGGACTTTCTCAATCAACACGACGCGTTCATTGACCTAAAGTCGAAGTCGATAACGCTGTCAACACACCATGCGGTGCTGATGGGGAGGACTTCCAGTCAACATTCCATGAGTGTACTTGAAGACGAAGTCCTTATTCCGCCTCGCACCAGCATCATCAATTCCGTCGGCGCAGAAAAAGGCCAAGACATGGAAGCCATCGTCGAGTACCACTAACACGTGTTGTTCGACCCAGCAATCGGTGTCGCGAGGGGTATGGTCAGTTACATTGAGGAAAACCATAGGTAATGGTGACGAAGTTAAGCCAGGGGTATAAACACTTGAACAAGGGCACAAAGATCGCATACATCGACGAAATTGCCGCTGTGAAATATGCATTTGTCCTCTCAGATTCTACGGAGTCTACAATAATGGCGCATCTCCCTGAACCAACTTTCTATATTATTCAGAGTCTTCCAAGGAATAAGCAAGAACAGCTCATTCCTCCAGCCACACAAGGACTGTATTTCGTCGTCATCAGGGGTTTGACAAAGAGCAGTTGCTAAATATTGCACCACCAAAGAAGAATGCGCTCGGCTACTGCGTCAGAGCCCACATAGAGTGTCGGCGCGGGAACGACAAGCTCTAAAGCAGCAGATCCATGAAACGCCGCGCAACGAAAGTATACAGCCATCGAAGAGTCTCTGGGCTTCTCTTGTGGTCTTAGTGAGGAAGAAAGACTCGGTGGTTCTGCATCGATTATTGCAGTTTGAACAAAATAACACAGAACGACCTATACCCTCTCCCGAGGATACACAACGCGCTGCAGACCGGCTCTGAAATGCTGAGTACTGTGCATCGATGGGTCACAAGACTGGTTAGTGGCAAATTCAGGTCGATGAGAGCAATCAACAGAAGACCGAGTTTCTCACACCGGTCGGCCTTTTCGAGTTTAAGGTCATGCCGCTCGGACTTTGCTCTGCGCCTGAAACATTTCAGCGCGCGATGGGCAAGTCTCCAGAACTGAAGTGTCATGCTTGTCTCGTCTGTTTGCATAATATTGTATTGTTTGCCTCAAATTCAGACGATCACCTGAGCTGACTTCGGATAGTATTAGAGGCGATCAAGTCATTTCAACTTACTCTGAAGCCGGAAAAAAATGCTGTTTTGCTTGCGCAGAACCTCTATTCCTAGGCCACGTCAGCAGCAAGCCTGTAGTCCATCCCGACCCACAGGAGACAGCTGCTATCGCTAAGCTCCCACCGGCCGTCGACAAGAAGGCACTGCGCAAAGTGCGTGGCCTGTGTGCCAGTTACAGGCGTTTTGTTAGAGACTTTAGAGGCATTGCCGAGCCATTAGCCCATCGCACAATATCCGACGCCGAGTTGAAATGAGAAACACGGCACATCGACGCAATTCAGGAGCTGAAGCTACGACTACAGCCATTAACGGTGCTCTCAGAGTATGACGTAAACGCAGAGACTGAAATCCAAGGCGACGCAAGTAGCGGGCTGGTTGCCGTGCTAATTCAAAGGCAGGACGGAGTTGAAAGCGAAATAGATAACGCTAGCCGGTCACTCTTGAAAGCAAAAACGAATTACTCAACAAACGAAAAAGCAGTGTCTTGGGATCAGCTGGGGAACGACGCAATTTTGAATTTACATATACGGCTGGAACTTCAAAATGGTAAGCGACCACCAGGCTTTGCGTTGGTTGGCAAACTTAAAAGGATCGTTCATGTCCCCTTGAATGATGAAGTCTCACACTCCAGGAATTCTACACCACCGTGTTCTATAAATCCGGACGGAAATATTGTGATGCCGACTGCCTGCCAGGCGCCCCTATTGACCCGCCGTCGGTACTACGATCTTCAGCGAAGCTACGCGGTACACCAGCCCGGCGACCGTGTTTGTGTTTATGTCCCGATACGTCCACGATGTTAATTGAGAAACTTTTGCGACGCTATTTCGCACCCTATAAATTCTTCCGACGCGCTGGCACACTGGATTACCCGGTCGTGCCCGACGGCATTACGCAATCACAGCGGCGCCGCTTGGTATTTCAAGTAATCCATGCTGTACGCCATATGCCCTTCTACCAGCCCTTACGAACTCTCGGACTTTTATTATTTGTTGGTTATTTCTCTTTAGTGCTTTAGGTTTCTTTGCGCTCAAGTTTGTAGCAACGGGACGGTGCTTTTTATGAGGACAGCATCGACACGTTTATTCATCCCTTTTCCGGGGACTGCATTGCAGCCGGCAGCTAACAACTTAATGTTATCGCTGGGCGCAAGACGCGCCCTAATGTTTTAAACTTACTCAAATGTTATCGTTCTTTCCAACTGCCGTCTATGTTCTTGCAGAACCTTTAATATACATATTTTATGCGCGACGTGAACTGTGTATTAATTTCTGGAAGGCAAGCGAGCACCAGCGATTAACGTTGAACTCGCGGCGAGTCAAGTATGCGCTAGGCCTGCAGACCTGGTTTTCTATAATCGCAGGCTTTTCTAGCCCCTGTCGTCGCGCTTGAGTGTTACGACTGAAGGTGTGCTATCGGTGAAAGCCGGTGACACGGCCGCCTGTCTGTCACGCGTCAACGGCCGTGTCTCAGTCGGCGTGTCAACAGCGTGCACAGCACCCCTCTACTACCTGTTTCGCTGGTGGTCGTGGGCTATCCTGTCTGTGAAAGAGATAATAGAAGGAGCGGCAGAAACAGCTGCTCGTTAAAAAATTATATATAAAGATACTGGAGCGGAATAAATAACGAAATAAATGAGAAAGAAGGCAAGAAAAGCGAAGAAAAAAGAAAAGATAAAAGGAAAAAAAAGGAAAAGAAGGATAAAAGAGAAACGAAAAAAAAGAAAAATTAACAAAAAAACACAAAGCAACCAAACCAAGTGTTGTTGCTTATAGCTTGAAATTTTTCATAGCGAATAGATTCTAAAGTTCCCTTTGCAATGTTTATGTCCATTAGTTGCAATGTCTTGAACTTATGGATAAGCTATGATTCTCTGTATTTGCTTTCTCGTTCAGAACGTAAATTTTCCTGTAAGATGTAGAATTTAAGTTGACCAAAGTTATGACCTGGTTGGTTGAAATGCTCGGCGACGGCTTTAGGGAGTTTCTTAGCTGTATGCGCGTGATGTCCGTTACTAATGTCCGATACTAATTAACTGTCCGATACGCTACGATGCCCGATACTAATTAACTGTGCCTTATTTAACTCCGCCATAATTCAGAACAGAAGTCGTAGGCGCGGCGTCCACCAGAAGTCAAGGGTTCGACTCCAGCCAGAGATCGTGGGTTTCAGCGCGTTAGTGAACTCTACCCTAATTAACACCACTGGTCGTGCTGACGCTCCTTCGCCACGGCTTCACGTTTTCTTATAACGAGATTGATGGCCTAATTGGCGTAAATAACACTAAATGTCGGTGGTTCGACTCCCACCAAAGGTCGAAGGTCTTAATTCGTCTTATTTCAGACCACAGGTAGTGATTTCGACTCCGTATGAATTTTGGTGCCATGAGTTTTGGTGCAATTACGCCGGGGGGCGTTTTACTGGACATCAGATTTTTCGTCCCATAAGCCGTCTAAGGCTCCCGTTTTAAGAAAATACATCATATACATAAAACGGCACTGCCTTCCTTATCGTTCATCAACGACAACCCTTAAGTATTACAACAGCACCATTGTGCGTGATTCCCTATTGCATCCCTCCAGTCTCTCAATATTTTCGTTAGTGAAAGGAAACCAAACAATCATGTTAAATGTTTAAAAGTGTATTATTTCCACTTTTATAATTCCTTGATTATTGTCGCTGTATTCATTTTAAGATGTGTGCTGTGACAGAAAAAAGTAATGCCGAAGAGAGCGAGCAAATATAGTGTTGCTCTCATTTTTGAGCATTTTGGTCATATTGCTTGAACCGCCTTGAATTTATATATATATATATATATATATATATATATATATATATATATATATATATATATATATATATATATATATATATATATATATATATATATATACATACGTGTGTGTGTGTTCGTGTGTGTATAGCAACAATACGCAGACAATCTAAGCAACAGCTGGCTCACCATTTATAACACACGAAATGCCCTTCTGGCAGCCAAATATGTCGAACGAAACACCGTGATCCGTTTGCGGTTCTCTAGGTTTGTTCAAGGGTGACCCGTACGTAACGTACGTGGACGTGGCGGCGTACCCTGTAGGGGGCCTCTTCGCAGTAGCCGCCGTGCACGGGAGAGACAACTCCTTGACCCTCGCGGCCTCCGTAAGGGCAGAGACCCCAGCTGCGGCTGAGACCATAGCCGCGGCGCTGGTAATAAAGCAAGAAGACAGGGTAGGCAGGGAAGTCCATGTCGTTACCGACTCGCAACAGGCCTGCCGTAACTTTACGAACGGACGAACACCGCTGCTGGCGGCTCAGATTCTAGGCCCGACGCTGCAAGAATACCATCAAATCACGTGGACGCCGGGTCACGCGGGTCTGGAGGGGAACGAAAGGGCGAACGCCCTAGCTCGAGCGCTAATCAACCGAGCGGGGCAAGACCAATCGTCTCATCAATCCCCACCCTTTACCTTCATGCCCCTGCCATCCAATTACTGCGACCGACTCGAGATCCAGCGACTCAACCGCAGGATTTATCCTCCGCCTCACAAAAAGCTCAGCACTGAAGATGCCGTAGATCTCCGACTTATACAGACTAACACATTTCCAAACCTACACAGATACAGTAAAATGTTCCCACATACATATCGCGGCATCTGCCCCTGGTGCGGCGACACACGCCCTACACTCTTTCACATCTCGTGGGGGTGCGAGGGCAAACCTCAACACTTAAAGACTACTAGCACGTCATTTGAGCGGTGGGAGGTACAGCTGACCGGCGATACCCTGGCGGGACAAGAAGCTCTCGTCCAGCAAGTACGTCGAGCAGCCATGGCCAGTGGAGTCCTGGAATGAGGACACCACCCACTCGACCTCAAGAGCAACCACCTCGATGGTCCGAATAAATGTTTTCTCTCTCTCTCTCTCTAGGTTTGTTAGAGCTCTCTCTCCATATATACGTATATATATATATATATATATATATATATATATATATATATATATTGTAATGGGCGCACTGAACAGTTAGTTCCGATGGTAACGTCTCTTCGTAACCGAGGAGGCAGGTGACGCAGAGCAGGAACAGCTGGTAGCTCGAACGGCTCACACTCGTGCCAAGCACTGGCGATCCGGCTGGCCCACTGGTTGCACAGTAGGCATGGAAGAGACGATCTAGCTGGCCTTGTTCCTGTGCTCTTCTTCTTCATTACAATTACCCCCGGTGCAAAAGCGGAGCCATCGTGGCGACTGACGACGTGGAGACGAGCGGGTCATAGAATTGTTTCAGGCGGCGCACGTGAACAACATCCCGTCTACGGCGGCGCTTGTCGGATGTCAATGTAAGTGGCTCTATGACATAGTTGACGGGAGAGGTCCGTTCGACGATGCGGTATGGTCCATCATACTGCGAGAGAAGTTTTGTCGAAAGTCCAGGCGTGGTAGAAGGCACGGACAACAAGACAAGGGCGCCGGGAGCGAAGTTCGGATTCGTAGCGTCGCCATCACGACTGGCTTTTTGTCGTTGTTGGTCAGCGGAGGTGAACTTTCGGGCTAATTGACGGCATTCCTCGGCGTATCGGGCGACGGCTGAAACGGGAGCACATTCTGACGCGTCTGGTGTATAAGGCAAAACCGTATCGATAGTATGGGAAGGATCGCGACCGTAGAGAAGAAAGTATGGAGAAAATCCTGTGGCACTTTGTGTAGCCGTATTATATGCGTACGTGACAAATGGGAGGATGATGTCCCAGTTTGTATGCTCCGATGAAACGTACATGGCGAGCATATCACCAAGGGAGCGATTGAAACGCTCTGTAAGTCCGTTAGTTTGAGGATGGTACGCCGTGGTGGTCCGGTGAACTATGCGGCATTGAGCAAGCAGAGCTTCAACCACCTGCGACAGAAACACACGGCCTCTATCACTCAGCAGCTCCCGAGGTGGGCCATGACGAAGAATGAAACGATGGAGCAGAAAGGATGCAACGTCACTGGCGGTCGCTGCAGGTAGAGCAGCGGTTTCGGCATAGCGTGTAAGGTGGTCAACTGCGACAATAATTCATCGTTTTCCAGCGGGTGTTAGTGGTAGCGGCCCGTACAGGTCAAGTCCCACACGGTCGAAGGCACGAGCAGGGCACGGAAGCGGCTGCAATAATCCGTGGGCTGGATGAGGCGGAGATTTGCGGCGTTGGCATTGCGGGCACGAGCGGACAAACTTTTGGACAAAAGTAAACATTCCGCGCCAGTAGTAACGTTGCCGCAGGCGCACATACGTCTTCAAAACGCCTGAGTGTGCACATTGTGGGTCAGTATGGAAAGACGCGCACATGTCGGAACGCAAAGTCTTAGGGATAACCAGGAGCCACTAGCGACCATCGGGCTGGCAGTTCCGTCGATACAAGAGTTTATCCCGGACAACAAAATTGACAGCCTGGCGACGCAGGGAGCGGGAGATGGGAGATGCAGGCGAGCCAGAAAGGAGATCCAAAAGAGAGGCCACCCAAGGATCCTTGCGCTGTTCTGATGCGAACGTGTCGATGTCGACCGAGGATACCGCCTCAATGGTGGAGAGGGAGGCCGCGTCGGCAGGCAGCGGAGAGCGGGACAGAGCGTCAGCGTCAGTGTGCTTGCGACCGGAGCGGTATATGACGTGTATGTCGTATTCTTGAATGCGCAGAGCCCAGCGGGCAAGGCGTCCAGACGGGTCTTTTAAAGAGGATAACCAACAAAGGGCGTGATGGTCAGTAACCACATTGAAAGGCCTGCCGTATAAATAGAGGCGAAACTTCCCGAGTGCCCAAACGCTGGCCAGGCATTCTTTTTCTGTGACGCTGTAATTGCGTTCCGCTTTGGTCAGCGCACGACTGGCGTAAGCAACGACGCACTCGGAGTAGCCAGACTTACGCTGCGCAAGGACAGCGCCAAGGCCAATACCACTGGCATCGGTATGCACTTCAGTTGGGGCGGTGGGGTCGAAGTGTCGCAGTATAGGCGGAGACGTCAGGAGACGGTGTAAGGTCACGAACGCGGTGTCGCATGCAGGAGACCAGGAGGATAGGTCGTTGGCGCCACTTAAGAGTTGTGTCAGAGGTGATAATATCGAGGCAAAATTGCGAACAAAGCGTCGGAAGTAAGAACAGAGGCCGATGAAGGCGCGGAGTTCTCTGAGTGTCTTAGGTTTCGGAAATTCTGCCACGGCGCGAAGTTTGGATGGGTCGGGGCAAATTCCGTCTTGTGATACGACGTGACCCAGAATCATGAGCTTGCGCGCGGCGAACTGGCACTTTTTCAGGTTCAGCTGCAGGCCTGCGTTGGTCAAGGACGTCAACACTTGCCTAAGGCGAAGAAGCTGCGTGCTGAAATCAGGGGCGAACACAACGATGTCGTCGAGATAGCACAAACACGTGTTCCATTTTAGGCCGCGCAAGATATTGTCCATCATTCGTTCAGAGGTAGCAGGCGCATTGCATAGGCCAAATGGCATCACATTAAATTCGTATAAACCATCTGGCGTGACGAATGCAGTTTTAGGGCGATCAACTGCTGACATCGGGACCTGCCAGTAGCCCGAGCGTAAGTCCAACGAAGATAAGAATTTAGCGCCTTGCAAGCTGTCCAGAGCGTCGTCAATGCGCGATAGCGGGTAGACGCCCTTGCGCGTTATCTTGTTGAGACGGCGATAATCGACGCAGAACCGAATGAAACCATCTTTTTTTTGTGACGAGACGCTGGAAAAGCGGCTGGGCAATACAACCGTGAGGCAAGCTGCGCACCTGCCCATGTCTTCCCTGAAGGACTGCCAAACGACCTGGAAGCCCTGCAGGAGCTCGTCCGGTTAGTGATCAGGGAAGAGCTCAACAAGTTGCAGACACCTCAGGCTCCAGCTGCACTGTCTATCGTCGACGTTGTCCGGGACGATCTGAAGAATATCATACGGGATCCAGAGCGTGAGCCACAGCTAACGCGGCGCACCCCAACGTACGACGACGTACTCAGGCAACCGGCGGTACGCAGTAGTGGAGCAATTGCGACGACCGTTCCCGACCTGCCAACAGTACGCAGTGCACCTTGTCTACTGGAGCCACCGACTGCATATCAGCCTTCAGCGCGTAGTGTACCTCGTTTTGTGGAACAAAGGCCCCAGAAAAGTGACGTCTGGCGTGACCACGAGCGCAGGCCTCTGTGTTTTCACTGCGGAGAAACGGGTCACCTGTATAGGTTCTGCCCGTACCGTCAAGCTGGATTAAGGGGTTTTTCCTTAAGTGCACCATGCCCTCGAAACGGTGAACGGCCACCAGAGATCGAAGAATACTTGCCCACGCGCCAAAGCCCCACTGCGCCTCGCCAACATCAACCACGGTAACCGGCGCCCATGCGCTATCGGTCGCCTAGCCCACGCGCGACTTCATGATTGCCTAGCCGTCGTTCACCAAGCCCACACCAGGAAAACTGAAGCAAGCGACCTGTGGAGGTGAGGCCGCTGATAACCAGAGTTACGAAGATCCTCCAACGCGGTTCCAGTACGATGACGAGGTAATTCCAGTATACAGTTGCAGGAATGAAACGATTGCATCAGACTTGCGATTGATAATAGATGGATGCGAGCTGAATGCCTTAGCCGACACCGGCGCTGATTATTCGGTAATAAGCTTCAATATGGCGAAACACCTGAAAAAGTTGTGACAGGGTGGACTGGAGCGCAGATACGCTTGGCAGGTGGTCATCTTATTACGCTCCTTGGCCGATGCACCGCAAGACTTACGATAAAAGGCTTCACTTACGTTTTTGACTTTATTCTACCGCCAGAATGTTCACGGGATCTTATATTGGGAAAGGATTTTCTACAAGCCAACGGCGCCATAATTAACCTACGTATGTCCAGTGTGTCTTTCTCGACAGAACAAGCTATACCTAGGAAGCATCGGAGGAACGACGTCTTGCTGCACTACGCGTCGTTGATGATAACGCCACGCTGCTGTGTAATGGTTCTTGTGGAGAATGAAACATTTGCGTGGCGCGGTGGCTTGTTCACTTAAGCGATGGCCGTGGAAATGTCGCACTTACGAATTTCGCACATGAATTCCAGCACATCGCAAAAGGAACAGCTATTGCCTATTTCCTCGAGTTCGGTGTAGCGACCGAATTATGCAGCCTAACGACAACGTCAACTGCCCTGCCAGGGACCAGCAGTGTCGACAGATCAATTACCGGCAAACAGAGAATCTCGGAAGCCGAAAAGAAACAGATATATGCCCTGATCAAGGTTTTTTTCGAATGCTTCTCCAGTTCCTCAAAGGTACGGCGCACGTCTGTTGCAAAGCACAGAATTATAACAGAGGACGCCACCAGACCGGTATGCCAGCACCCGTATCGTGTTTCACCAAAAGAAAGGGAGATCATCAAAAAGCAAGCAGAGGAGATGCTTTCTGATGACGTTATTCAGCCTTCCAGCAGTCCATGGGCGTCTCCCGTAGTGCTCGTTAAGAAAAAGATAACACACTTCGATTCTGCATCGACTACCGTAAGTTCAACAGCGTAACCAAGCGGGATGTGTACCCACTTCCGCGTATCGACGATACGTTAGATCGGCTCCGATGAGCAAAGTTTTTCTCCTCCCTGGATCTCAAGAGTGGATATTGGCAAATAGAGGTGGATGAACGGGACCGTGAAAAGACAGCATTCGTAACCACTGATGGCCTCTACGAATTCGAAGCACTTCCATTCGGCCTCTGTTCCGCGCCCGCAACGTTCCAGCGTATGATAGACTCTGTGCTCGCAGGATTGAAATGGCAGTCATGCTCGGTGTATTTGGATGATGTGGTCGTATTTTCCACCACTTCTGACCAACATCTAGAGCGCTTGCGACTAGTATTAGAAGCTATTCGCGCAGCAGACTTGACAATTAGGCTGGAAAATTGTCAGTTCGGCTTCAATGGACTTCAGTTTCTCGGACACGTCATCAGTGCTGAAGGCGTTCGGCCAGATATCGAAAAGACAGCAGCTGTTGCGAGGTTCCCGACACCCACAGACGAAAAGTCAGTGCAACGTTTCTTGGGTTTATGCGCATACTACAGAAGATTTGTGGACACTTTTCAAAGATTGCTGAGCCCCTTATAATACTGACAAGAGAAGATCAACCTTTCATGTGGAAAAGCGAACAACAAGACGCCTTTCACGAGTGAAGGAAACGCCTGCAAGTTTCTCCTATCCTTGCCCATTTTGATGAGACAGCCGACACTGAAGTTCATACCGATGCGAGTAACGTCGGCCTCGGTGCCGTACTAGTGCAGTGCAATAACGCCCAGGAGAAAGTAATTGCTTATGCCAGCCGTAAGCTCTCGAAAGCAGAGGCAAACTACTCCGCAACCAAGAAAGATTGCCTTGCAGTCATTTGGGCAATATGTAACTTTCGACCCTACCTCTATGGTAGACCATTCAGAGCAGTCAGTGATCACCATTCGCTTTGCTGGCTGGCGAATCTCAAGGATCCATCCGGACGACTAGCAAGACGGAGCCTTAAGCTTCAACAGTATGAAATTACTGTCGTATACCGTTCCGGGAGGAAACACAGCGATGCCGAGTGCTTGTCACGCGCACCCGTCGAGACAACTGTGTCAGAAGAAAAGGATTTCCCGTTCCCTGGCATTGTTGACGCGTCACAAATTGCTCAACAACGAGATTACCCGAAATTGCTTACACTTTTACAGCGCCTGGAGGGACTCGACGTTCAACTCCCGCGTATTTTCTCTGGAGGGCTATCCTCGTTCTGTCTGCGAGGAAGTGTCCTCTACAAGACAAACTTCGAGAACAGCGAGACACATTTTTACTTGTCGTACCCACATCTATGCGAGAAGAAATTTTGCATGCATGTCACGATGAACCGACGTCTGGACACATGGGCGTGAGCCGTACAGTCACCAGGATTCGTATGAAATACTACTGGCCCAAGTTATTAGCATCAGTGCAGCACTATGCCAAGACTTGTCGCGAGTGTCAAAGGCGCAAGACTCCATCCGTAAAACCGGCAGGCCTCCTCCAGCCAATAGAGCCACCGAAAGCCCAATTCCACCAAGTCGGTATGGACCTCCTTGGACACTTACCAACGTCATCTTGAGGCAACAAGTGGATAGTTGTGGCCACGGACTATCTGACCCGTTACGCAGAAACTGATTCCCTGTACAATGCAACGGCTGTCGAAGATGCAAAATTCTTTGTCCACAATATCGTGCTCAGGCATGGCGCTCCCACAGTTGTTATTACCGATCGTGGAACGGCCTTTACTGCGGACCTAATGAAACTCTTGTTGCAAATGACACATACTGATCATAGGCGAACCACGGCGTACCACCCTCAGACAAACTGTTTAATTGAACGCCTCAACAGAACACTGACTGACATGCTTTCGATGTATGTCGACGTTGAACATAGTCTGTGGGACGAAATTTTGCCGTACATCACCTTCGCATATAATACGGCCGTTCAAGAAACAACACGAGTCGCCCCGTTTGAACTTGTGTTCGGCCGAGCAGTAACCCCAACTTCGGATGCTGTGTTGCCGTTAGATGAAGCAAACAATGACTCATCTGAGCTAGACAATTTCTTGCAACGAGCCGAGGAGGCACGACAGATGGCAAGGTACCGAATACGCCGCCAACAACACATCGACTCCAGCCGGTACAACCAGCGCCATAGTGAAGCTCATTACCAGCACGGTGAAAAGGTGTGGGTATGGACCCCAGTGCGACGCCGTGGACTGTCTGAAAAGTTTCTGTGCCAATACTTCGGCCCTTACGAAATACTTCGTCGTATAAGCGACGTCACTTCCGAAGTGAAATCCGCTGGACACGAGAGCCCAAGACGGCGCAACTCCACGGAAGTTGTTCATGTTGTCCTCATGAAACCCTACCAGGAGATGTCATGAAAAAAAAAAGTGAGAGCCCACAGGAACCCCTACTTCCTCTCACGCATCGGGCCGATGCGGTAAGGAGGAGGATAATGCCGCGACAAACTTGGTGACATTCAAGTGGCGCGCCCTTTGAGCGATCTTCGTGGCACAGGCAGCCAGTTGGACCCGGCTCGCATGCGCCAAGCGCGCGAGGTGTGACGGGAGGAGAAAGAGGAAGACGGTTCGAGGCCAGTTTTGAGAACGCAACTTCACGACCGCAGTGACTTTTACTTGTGGGCACAAGTTCGCCCTTAATAAATATCGTTGTTTTATTAACATCGTTACAATATACAGACAAACATACATACATACATACATACATACATACATACATACATACATACATACATACATACATACATTACATACATACATACATATCATTAGAAGCGAAAAAACACTGACAAGGACAACATAGAGGAAATTACTTGTGGTTAATAAACGAAAGAAACGATAAATTATTGGGAGTGAAAGTGGATGAAAAACATCTTGCCGCAGGTGGCGAACGATCCCACAACCTTCGCATTACGCGTGCAATGCTCTACCGACTGAGCTACCGCAGCGCTGCTTCCCCATCCACTTTCTCTGGTGTTCCTAGTAAAACCCCGAGAGTGTTAGCCGGCGCCAGCACTCACAAACCTTCGCGCCGGATGTGGCACGCCCTTCCTGCCGCAGGCGTCACGAGAACATGATCTTTTTGGGTGAAGGCGACCAGTTAGTAAACCCACACGTGCTACCTGTAGGCATCAATTTTGCCGGATACGAGACCCTCATTATGTAATACACAAGAAGAAAGGGGGTTCACGTAAGTGGATCCACTTTGAGTGGGTAAAGTGGATCGACTGTCATTTCCAATAACTTATCGTTTCTTTATTTCATTTATTAAGTACGAGCAATTTCCCCTATGTTATCCTTTGGGTCAGTGTTTGTTGGCTTCTTATGATATGACTAATAAAAATTGGGCCCCTCGGTTAACCCCTTTCTTCGCGTTTATTACATAACGAAGGTATCGAATCCGGCAACATTGATACCTTCGGGTAGCATGTGTGGGTTTATTAACCGGGTGCGTTCACCCAAAAAGATCACGTTGTCGTGAGGCCTGCGGCAGAAAGGATGTTCCGCAGTCGCCGCCAAGGTTTGTGAATGGTGGCGCTGGCTAACACCCCCAGGTTTCTACTAGGAAATATAAATACCCAAGAAAAACGAAGGGGGAATGGCGTCGTGGTTGCTCAATTGGTAGAGCATCGCAGGCTTAATGTGAAGGTTGTGAGATCGTTGCCCACCTGCGGGAAGTTGTTTTTCATCCACTTGCATTTCCATTAACATATTGTTTCGTTAATCAAGTTATTAGTCACAAGAAATTTCCCCTTTGTTGTCTTTGGCGGCAGTGTTTGTTGGCTTCTTATATGACTAATAAAAATCAGGGCACTCGGTTAACATCCTATATATACCTATATATATCGGGCTCGTCGTATGCCTGCGACGAGCCCGACCACCACTACCCTCCGGCAAGAACCTCTGAGGTGCACCACCTTGGCGCCGCTGTCGTGCCCAACTGCGCCTCGACAGAGAAATACGCAAGCTGCCTTGCGCAGACGCCGGCTGACCGCCTGTTACCATTTGCTTCTCCCCAGACGGTGGAGAGCGCATGACCACCACCTCTTCTGCGTCGTCCAAGCACCGGGCGTTGCATTACAAAGCGAAACCCAACCGGTGTCCTAACCGGTGACCTGCTGCATCACAAGCATGCAGCAGGTCACCGCTGCTACTGTAACAGGGCAGCCTACGCAAGTCCGAATGACGAGGCGAAAACTTGGCGACCCTATGATGCTACACCGTCGTACCGCTGCAGCTACGCCCTCGAGGGTTTTGACAGGTGTGGTCGTCACCTTCCTCGCTGTACACCTCGCATGCGAGCCATTTTCGCCCCCATCGGTCTCGAACTCTGCGTCGGCATCCGACACCGTACCATCAATTTCAGAGGCAATGACTGCTTTCTCTCCTCAGCAATCGTTGACGTGGCTTTCGCGCTCTTCAACGATTAAGAGCTGTGAGGCACCAGCTCCTCTCGTTCTAGACGTTCTACTATTCCAGACTCACGACAGGACCATGGACCAGATAGTTCCTTACCATCCGGTGCCACATCTGCAGTTCGCAGGGTAGCTATTGGCCGAAGGTGCGGTCCTTCGCGTCATCCTCATCGACATCTTGTTCAAAGAAGATGAAGAAACCAACAACGCTGAGACCAACCCCAATCACACCGTTCGTCTGCCGCTTCCAGTGGTGCTGTTCTTGCCTCCCAGGGATTTTGTCAAAGATTTAGTAGCTGTTTTTTTTTCTGTTACCGATTGCCAACTGTTCAACTGTTTTGCTAGTCTCATTATTATTTAGCTAATCAGAACACGCAGATGCCCTTTTCATCACCAGGGCCAGGGGCCTTCCCCTGGTCCACTTCTATTCATCCGCAGGAGTTACCTGTGCATCGTTTTGTACGCAACTGCGTCACATCATTTCCTGTGTCTCTTGTTCCAACCAATGACGGAGTCATACAGATGAAGAATCCAAAAGCGATTCAGGAGGAATTGCGATCGGCGACGCCCCATTTCCAGAACATCACTAAGGTCCGCCAGTTTGGCAGAGGTGGTATCCTCTGCTTTTCTGCAGACCAGTCCTGCGTAGAAGACTTTTTAAAGTGTTGGCTGTACGCCGCCAATCCGGTGAGCCCATATAATCCTCTCCACTTGGCATGTTTGAAAGGACTTGTCCGCGGCGTCGACGTGAACATGAAAACGGCAGAAGTATTAGAGACGTTTTCACCGGCGGGTGTAATTTCAGTTTATTGGTGTGGACGTGTGGTCGAGAAAAACAGGATCCCCACCTAGTCGGTCATAGCCACATGTGCAGGGACAATGCGACCATAAGAGATAAAGGGATGGCCTCTAATCTACAGAGTGCAACCTTTGTCCCTCGTCCTCCAATGTGTGAAGTCCTGGTGCTACGGACACACCTTAAAAGGATGTGCATCTGCTTCCAGGTGCCGAATTTATGGTGAAGAGCACAATTCTAGTGAATGCAAACGCAAGGAAAAAAGGTGGTGCCTCGGTAATGACGCGCACTCTGCTGATTATTCTAACTGCTGAGGAAAAGACGGGGAATTCAAACTCTGGAAATCGTTAAACGAAGACGTTGTTCCCGTAGAGAAGCCGTAACTGAAATTCTTACTAGGACACAGGTATACGCCGGTGTCACAGCCAGCCAGGTGACAGCAACGGATGCGTCTCTTTCACTTTCTATTGCTGATGCCATCGAAAGGGCAATGGAAAAAGCTAGGGAACGCCTAGCTGGAAACCATTGTGAGTCCTTGACACAAATTCTAACTAGCCAGATGGCGCAGATATTCGGAAGAACAACAGCAGTTGGTGTAACTTCTCAAACAACTGACTGTCCACGTCCTTCAAAAGAAGAAGTAACCGCCAATAGGACGTCCCAAGATGCTCAAATTGTAGGCCCATCCGTCGCTTTCAACCGGAGCCAATGCGCAGGCTTCAATGATAACACACAGGGCACAGAGGAAATGGACATGGATCCTCGGTCGTTAAAACGATGTAGATCCCCTTTGTGTAAAAAAGCTACGACTCTAACTCAAAAGCAAAAAAAATATCTGAAAGGCAGCATTACAAAGGAAGATTTTTTCAAACAAAGCATTTTAAGTGATACAGTTACTCAGTCCATACTTTCGCAACCATAGGTCTCCTCAAAATTCTTCATTCGAATTGCCGATCGATTCACTCTGCAGCAACAGATTTATTGTATTCATCATCGAAATTCTCCCCGCATATTATTGCTTTGCAAGAAACTTGGCTTTCAGGACATCAATGTTTTCAGTTGAATAACTAGCGATCTTTCGGACCGGACCGTCCATTGAAGGGCGGAGGTTTAGCTTTCTTTATCACTAACAGAATTAGCCTTAAGGCAAAGATTTCATATCAACATATGTCTCCCAAAAGTTCAATTTTTTAATTAAATATTACCATTCAAGGGTGTCTACCTTTTTCGTGAGCGAATTTATACTGTCCGGCGGGTGTGCGGAACACTCGATGTTTGGACTCAGCAGTGTCTTCATGGTGTAAGGAAAAAATTCTTGTTGGAGATTTCAACTCCCATCACACGTGCTGGGGCTTTCGACCTCACCAATGTGGAAAACGCTTGTGGGATCGGATAACAGATAATAATCTGTCTTGTCTGAACTCTAGAATTCCTACATATATTTGTAAACAGTCCCGCTCCGCATTGAATTTAGCTTTCTTATGTTCGTCCCTCACTTGCTCATCATGGACAGCCTTGGACTGTGCGACCAACAGTGACCACTTTCCGATAATGCTTGAAATTACCTGTCCGACTATGCCATCATGCTCCCAGGTACGCGTATTTGTAGATTATAATAAATTAAAATTCGATCTTAAAGTACATTTGGCTTCTTATTCTAAAGAGCATGAAAACACCAAGGCTATGAAACTTTGTGCCGTAATTCAAAAGAATATACAAAAAGGCGGAATTTAGTGTTACATCTGCAAAGCAAACATCTTGTAACCCTTTGTGGAATACAGACTGCACGCGAGACCACCGACGCCGACAGGCAGCTTGGAAGCAGCTCCTCTACAACCAGTGCCCCAAAAATTGGTCTGATTACAAGTTTCACGCTGCTGTATTTAAACGAACGGTTGCTCAAGCTAAAGAAAAGTACAATAGGAAACACTATGATTTGCTTTCTAAATCTAAAACCAAAAATCTTTTTTTTTTCGATATATGAGATATCGGAAAATTTTGCCATCGCCAACTAATATCCATTATGTCAATCTGTCTCCCGACGAAGTTAGAACATTTCTTGAACTCCTTGCTAAAGGCATGGAGAGTAGATTCACGTCATCGATCTGCTATATTTTGCAAAAATTAGCCCCATCATCAGTTTACTGAAGTTACATTGCCTGAATTAGCCCAAGGGATTCGAAACTTACCCTTCTCAGCCCCTGGTCCTGATGGAATTACCGTTTACATAATAAAAATTTCATTCGATCTACTTCCTAGAGACCTTCTAAACGTTATAAACTATTCCTTACACAAAGCCTGGATACCTTACAAATGGAAAGTAGCTCAAGTAATCCCGACACCTAAAAACAAGCAGTAGGCTATTTCTCTTACTTCTAATATAGTCAAGTTCATAGAGACGGTATTACATTGCAGAATGACTATCTGGATGACGGATAATTTATTGTTAAGTCCAAATCAAATAGGCTTCAGAGCTCATTGTTCAATATGATGTGCCCATACTGATTTAGAGAGCCGCATCAAACTTGCCCGGAAAGAGAGAATATGCTGCTTTGGTGAAATTAGATATAGCTAAAGCTCATGACAGCGTTGAACATTCAATTTTACTGGATATTCCGCAGCGTCGTAATTTCCCAAATTATATTACTGCATGGTTCGCAGAATTATTGCGATCAAGATAACTTTATTGTTTCAAGAACGGAGTTTCCTCGTCTAAATTTAGACCGACCCGAGGTGTTCCCCAAGGAGCGGTCCTTTCCCCACTTTTATTTCATGCGTTAATGAGCTCCGTCCTCACTTGTCCGGACGTGCACATTCACGTGTATGCAGATGAAATTGCATACGCTGCGGCCGACACTGACATTAACACTTTATACCAAAAATTACAAAGTTACATGAGTATGCTAGAGGTATGACTTCAGACAACTTATATCTCATTAAAAGTCAGCAAAAGCGCAATTACAGTGTATACGCTGATGGATACGGTTTGAATTTCTATAGCTTATAAGCAAGAACCCATTCCACAGGTTGAGTCTCTAAAATATTTGGGAAGCACATATAATAGAAAACTCAACTGCAGTCCACACACAGAAAGCGTAGCGGGTAAGGCACAGCGTGTGTTAGGTATTCTGCGCAGAATGAGTGACCGTCAATATGGATTACGTAGGGACTCACTGTTGATTATTCATAGAATGTATATGCGCCCCACATTGGAATGTGGGGGTGTCTTGTCCTCAGGCGGCCCTGCTTATAAAATAAAGCATCTGGTTCTTTTGGGGCGTGAGGCCCTACGCCTGTGTCTGGGACTCTCCAGCTTCGTGGCTATTAATGTTATCTATCAAGAAGCGCACTTTCCAACATTGCCCTGCAGATTTCGCATCTTAACAATTCAAGCATTTTTAAAATTTGACAGCTTGCTGCTTAGACGATCTCAATACGCCTTTATTGATGATCCAAATTCATTCTTCCTTGCTCATTGGCCTCGCTTTCACACTCCACAATTAGAGAGCCTGAATGTGAACATTCCAGAGGTAATTCCATCAACCGAATCAAATCAGAATAATAAGATGAATTTTGATGACGTTTTCCCCTAAACTCTAAGTTTCAATCAGCCACTTTTTTTTAAAGAACCTGTTGCAAGATTACCTAGCACACGTACAAACAAATAACATAATAGCTACAGACGCTTCAGTAATCAACGAAAAGGCGGGTGTAGGCATTCTTTCAATTCTACTTGGCTGGTCATTCTCCTTGAGACTGCCAAATTTCACACCCGTTTTTGAAGCCGAACTTTTAGCAGTGATTTTAGCGATTCGGAAACTCTCTTCAAACTCAATAAGTGCGGTTATTATAACAGATTCCCTTTCGGTCTGTACTACGCTTACAGCTTCATCCAATTCGGCAACTCTAAAGACGTTTCTAACATTAGTTCCTCCACAGTTGAATTCTCTAAAACTATTATGGGTACCTGGCCACTGTGGCTTACATTCAAATGAAATTGCAGAATCATTAGCGCGAGCATCCCTGAGTGGACCTATAATGCCGGTTATTCCAGTACTGGCGCACATATGAGCAATTAGATATAGAAAATATTCAATTCATACAGATGTCAATGAAATAATAACAACATGGACAGAATATCAGCACCTAAAATTTTCGTGGAAAATCTAGTGGTGCCCATCAAGACAATCAGAAGTATTGATCACGATATTAGGCTGCCGTGTCCCTCCGTTAAACCTATATTTACACAGGACTGGTCTGACGCTATCGCCGCTGTGTCCATACTGCCAAGAAATAGAATTATTAGATCACTGCTTTTTCGTATGTGGGCGATACAAATTGTTAAGAAACAGACATCTAGAACTTGCGCTTGCTAAATTAGGGTTAATGTTATCATCAGAAATCATACTATCTTTCGGTGCGTCAATTATAGCTGTCAGCCGCGGGGATGTGTTTGATGCCGTTTGCGGTTACATACAATCAACAAAACGGATAACTTTTTTATTGTTCTCTTGTACTTTATTAGTTCGTATAGGTTTCCCTCGTTTTCTTTCTTATTTTTTTTCATCGTATAAGTAACACTTCAGAAGAATCGGCAATCGCTTCAGCACGCAATTATTGGCCAATCCTCCAGTGTGGGTATGAGCCATAACATGAGGCCACCATCATCATCGTCATCATTAGCTGAGATAATCATCGAAGGTCTTCTTGTGGTGCCGAAGACAGCCTGTCAAACGCGTAAGAGACCAGAGGCTTCGTCGCTAGACACAGCCCTGCCTGGAGCCACCTCTCCATAGGCGACGACACCGCTCTTGCAGTCGCCCACGACACGGTGACCAGGAAATGCCCTTCGTTTCATCATCGAACATGCACGACTCGGCGGAGACGGCATTTTGCCAAATTCGGCCGATGTGAGTTATTGGGTGAAGCATGCTTCGCCCGTGTCAACGCTGCGAAGATGCACCCGACGAGCGAGAAGATGGTTTCCCTGCTTGCACGGCATGTCGGTGCGGCCGGTCGCTGTTCAATGTCCCCAATTTCATGGCACGCTTTCTAAACTGCGACCGCCGCGAAACAACCAATGCTGCCTACTAGGTAACTCCTCATTCCCAGAGCCATTTGCGGCATCGTGGTCAAATTTACAGAACAGAAAAACGGCACTTGGTCG
Source organism: Dermacentor variabilis (assembly GCF_050947875.1). Lineage (NCBI taxonomy): Eukaryota > Metazoa > Arthropoda > Arachnida > Ixodida > Ixodidae > Dermacentor > Dermacentor variabilis. The sequence continues at coordinate 260,745,993 of NC_134569.1, forward strand.
CCGGTGCTCCGACGGCAGGCATAAGGAATGAGGGCAGAGTAAAGCAGGCAGGGCCGGCCTCTTGTCTGCTTCTCTCCTATACAATATATATATATATATATATATATATATATATATATATATATATATATGTATAGATAGATATCGCACTTAAGAAATGGAAATCAGTTCGCGCCTTGTGGCCAGGGGTATGCCCCTGTTTTCCGGGAACGAGTACGTGTGTCAGACGGGCAAGTGCCTCATCTATGGGTTGCGTTAGCGCCGAGGTACCGCTGGAAAACTGCTTTGTCTAGCAATCTTGATGCGCATAGCGCTTGCTGCGGATGCAAGCCTCTGTTTAGCCCTTCTCTTTCGCTGGCCCGAGAGAGAAACAAATCATCAGGGAAAGGCAGGGAGGTTAACCAGGCTGAGCCCAGTAGCCTACCCTGCTTTGAGGAAAGGGAAAGGGTATTGAAAGAGGAGAAGGAAGATACAAGTTCATAGTTGGCACAATTACACAGACAAGCGTTCATCACTGAGTTGGCCACATGTGGTTGTACAGGCTGGTGTATTTCAATAAAAAAAGAAAGAAACCCTATATGTGACCAACTCACCAGGGAAATACTAGCAGCGCTAGGAATTAAACTCTTATGGAAAACTTGTGTCAGTTGCTCATCGGTTGCATTATAGGAAAAAGAAGTGGAGTTCTTGTCGTGTTAGCAACATGTGTGACTTGAAATTGCAGGGTTTATGTGGTTATGTGACCCTCTTACTTTAATGTCTTGTGGTTAAGTGACTTTCAAATCACGTGTAATAAACCATCTGTCCACGTCCGTGTGTCTTTCGCTCTGAAGTATACATGAGTAGAGTACGCGTTCGTTTCCAATCTGACAGAAACAGATATGTATATAATACTCGAAAAAGAAAAAAGAGACGAGCTTATGGCATATGTTTGTCGTGACGTTTCGGTCGGAGGGCCAGCCTTCGGCGCGCGCGCGCGCACGCACGCACGCACGCACGCACGCACGCACGCACGCACGCACACACGCACGCACGCACACACACACACACACACACACACACACACACGCACACACGCACACACACGCACGCACACACGCACGCGTCCTGCACCCTGTCCGCCGTGGTTGCTGAGTGGCTATGGGTGTTGGGCTGCTAAGCACGAGGTCGCGGGATCGAATCCCGGCCACGGCCGCCGCATTTCGATGGGGGCGAAATGCGAAAACACCCGTGGACATTTTTGCCTTTATTTTTGCCTTTGATTTCAGGAATGCCGGGGAAGCAGTCGGCCGGGGGCGAAATGCGAAAACACCCGTGGACATTGATTTAGGTGCACGATAAAGAACCCCAGGTGGTCGAAATTTCTGGAGTCCTCCTTTACGGCATGCCTCATAATCAGAAAGTGGTTTTGGCACGTAAAACCTCATAATTTTTGACTGCTACACCCTATCTTATCATTATTTACTGAGAGCCTTTTGGGAAGATCTAATAAGGTGGCCATCTGTATGCCACAGTATCCGATTAATAGTGCAATACAGGATGGAGGAATCAACAGCGCGCAGGCACGTAAAACCATGCAACGCAATATCTTTACATGGCCAGAAAATAACGATTCCACTTACCTTTAGCACGGTGCTCTCGACGCTCTCGTAAGAAATCCAAATGTCCCCTAAGTATGCGTGTGGCGCATAAGCCGTCTTGTCCATGACGGTCATGGCGCCTCTCTTCAGTAACTGGCACACCTGGCGCATTCAGAACGACAGGGAATCCCTTCATAATCAATGCAGACGATTTGTGTTGAGTTAAACGTTTAATGATGTATGCTGTCTGTGCGAAAACTTTTAAATGTTTGCCGTAATGGGATCACTTACAAAAAAAATAGTAATATGCGGGCTTTACGATACATACCGTTACCTTTACCTCAATTTCAATTGAAACACTTTTTTTACGCAGTCTCCGCATCGTGGGTGGACTGAAATAAAACCTGATCTATGGAGCAAATTAAAAGAGGGTTTACTGGACTGTTCTGATTTCGTTTTTTATAATACTTCAACTCTGAAATGATTCCTTATTTTAACTGATGAGAGGGGCTAATCAAAATTAATATAACAGATATGTGGTAAAATTGGGAGCCGACAAATACAGAGCCCAAAATTGAAAACTGAAGGCAGCAAATAAAGAAAAGCCAAGTTATTCACACAGAAAAGGCATACTATCTCTGAAATATGATACGCAAATATTTATGCCGAACTGGTCTCACTGCGCACTGCACTAAGCTGTGCGCATTCGTGCGCACAACATGGCAGAGCTGCCGAGCTTAATAACTTTACGTTTTCAATCTAGCCTTTATCCATCGACACACCAATTGGCGCAGTGCAATATCAGCATTACCAGTTCTACAGACCACCAATATCTTCAATATGACCTCAACTTAAGTAACGATTGGTGTGACAAATGGCTAATTAATATAAGTGCAGCGAAATGCAAAGTAATGTCTCCAAAGCTTTCCTACAGTATAACAAGCAGCACACTACATGAGGTCTCTTCATTTAAGTACGTCGGCACCACCCTCACTCCAAACCTTTCCTGGTCTCCCCATATTACTGACGTGTGCGCCAAAACAGCTACGTCATTGGGGTATTTAAGTCGAAACCTCCGACACTCGCCTTCTGTTATTCGTAAGCTTGCTTTCCAAAGGTTGGTCCGTCCACAACTCGAAGTTTCCTCATCAATCTGGTCCCTCTATAAAAGCTATTTAACTAACATGTGAGAAGGTATTCGAAATAGAGACACTAGCTCTAATTATCAAAATCATAAACACCACTCAAGCGTAACGCAAGTTACAGTCACCCTTTCTTTAGCACAGTTAAGTAACGCCGTGCAAATTTTGCAAATTTCTTAAATACGTTTATCAGTTTAACCAAAATTTTTTAGGCACAGAAACGTCACCCCAGACGTCACGTAGCCTACACAATAACATAAGCTTCACGCGCATTTACAGCAATACTGGCGCATTTAACTCATCGGCGCTTCCTCGTGTCATACGGTTATAGAATAGCCCACAGAATAATCACAGAAGCTAACCAGTGAAATTTGAATCGTCACTTATTTCTCGTATCACCAGCTAACCCTAGATCTTCCTGACTCATCATGTGTAGTGACTCTTGGTTTGCTCGGCTGACCGCGCAGCTACGCACACACTTGTGCACATGGCGTTCCCGTCACAAAATGTTTTACAAGTGCTATCTTATCAGTTATTTTTGATGATTCAAAAGTTTGTTCATATGTACGCTTTTGACGTTACCTTTTTGTGTTACCCGTTACTGACTTATTTAATCAGCGCGCCCTCCCCGAATGTATCGTATTTTTTATAGTGTTCCCTTTGCTCTGTTGTAGCATGCTTTGCTTGTTTATTATTTTTCTGTGTATGTTTTTATGAAATTTCGCTACCTATTGTTTATATAACTTGCACTACGTCCCCCTTACTCAATGCCCATTGGACCACGTAAGGTACATTCAAACAAACAAAAATTAATAAATGAATAATAATTACATGCGCCAGTAAACTTCATCAGTTACTTTTTGTCCACTTCAATCTCATTATAGTATGCAAGATACGAAAACATGAAGAACATACAGAACAAGAAGGAGCGTTACTCTATTTATTCAAAGCGCGCAGGTTCGCTCGTTTAGTCTGTGTGATGTGCGGGGTCTATTTGGTGTGGGTTGCTGCAGATGGTGCAACGTGTCTGGCAAAGCCAGTAGCCGAGCCGAGATCGTCAGCCACTCCTTCCGTTTCAGGGAGCCTCGTTTTGTTTTGCTGTCTCCCCGCGATGAATATGTCATTCAGGCTGCAGCCGCTGACGTTGGTCCTTTGAGCAGGCGTTTTGCAATCCTGTGTACCTCAATCCTCATTAAAGCGTGTAATACATTGCGGGCCATTCTGCCTTCCTTCGTAGCCTAGCGCTGTCGACTACGAACCTCTACCAAGTCACTCAACCACGCCATCTTAAGAAGTACGGCCAGTACGCCTTTTCAACGCCAATCGGCATTGTACTCACACCTGAAAATATTCCTGTTATTTGCAACTCGTTTGTCTTTACACCTTGTCAAAAGAAAAGCGCGCCCATTATTGCAAGAGTTCTGAGAGGATTGACATCCAGCCCACAACTGAGGTGAAACCCACGCGTAGCGCTCACTCACCTAATCTGTGCGCCAAGCCTCGTTTTGCGGTCCATCATGCCAAGATTTATTTGGGATCAGCTTGACTCATCGACCGTATCGCGGCTCAGATACGACCTTATGTGCGAAGAATTGACCCGACGCGAGTTAGACAGCGCCGGTTCTAAGGAAGAGCTATTCAGTGTCCACAAGTCGCTATTCACCATTGTCGTGAGACAACGCCGCTGTCATGCGTGGATAGGGTGGCGGCGGTAATTAAAGTTTGAAACTTAATCCGGCGCCGGTCCAAATTCTGGAACTTCTGTTTGAAGAGCTGCCACACCCCTCACCTGAAGTTTTCACAGTACCAGGCCTGTCGGAGCCGATTGCCTGCCTTGATGACTCTCCAACACAAAACGTTAGTATCTGGGTTAGTGACGCCTGCCTTGTAAAGCAACTTGTCGCATGGAATGGCGCTGCCAACCGTCCCATTGGCGCAAGCAAACTACAAGGCACACCACAGGAATTGACACCTCCCTTTCGAAATTTTTAATTAACCATCGCAAACATGCAGCAGCGGCCTGAAGGAGGCATTTCCGTTAGAGCTGACCATCATCAAGCAGCTGGAATGCGCCATATAGATTCGAGAAAGCCTAGACAAGGACCGACAGAAGTACGCTTACACAAAGCTGGGTGTCACTGACAGCTGACTTTCATCCTTACCGACGTCTAGAAGATTGATTACCTTCTGAAAGGTCATAAAGAGCCACATCTCAATGCCACCATTGTGACAAACAGGCCGGCCACATAGCGTGACTTGATGTCCACATGTACAAGCCTAGACAGGTGCACTCAGCAAGCTCAAGGTATGGCAAGTGTAATGTCAGCCGTACTTCCACAGAGGCATACCCCAATCATCTTAAAGAAGCAAATGTGAGCACTAGCAGTACGACTTTGAGCCACCAGCTTCGCCATCAGCTACAACAGCACAGCCGACAGCTTATAATTGAATTGCGCAATGAACAGCAGGAAAGGAAATACGAAGTCATTTCTGCATAATAATCTGCTCCAGCATTTTGGAGTGGCAAATGCATCACACGAACAGTCTGTTACAAATATAAAGAATTAGGGTATTTCGTGGCGGAATGTCCTTTGCAGAGCAACAGGTTATCACGAAAACCATTGCCGCTCCTACCTGGTGCACGACAGCCACACGCCCGTCGCAGTATGGCTGTTTAACTTGAAGACTCCAAACATCATCCACCACTCTGAATCAAACTTGTCACTGATTTCTACAGCCATACTCTCTTCTACAATGGCCATGTGATCAACTAATTTTCTTTTGCCATCGTTCGAGGAGGACAGCGCTAATAGTTACGTGAGCCCTCAAGGTAACTATTGGCTCTATCACTGTTGTGTGAATGAGGCAACAGTTTTGGGGAACGTCCTTCCCCTTATTCTGGGTGACGACCGGTTTTCTGCAGTGCAAGCTGAGGTACCTGTTTATGAGGTACGTCATGAAGTACCTGCTTTATTGCTTCAGCAGCCGTTTCGCCAATTTCGGCACGCGAATTTACTTGAATATACATAAACTATGACGTAATAGCACAGGGTAAATGCGCCAGGCCGATAGTACTTACTGTTTGGGCCATAGATAGGTATTTCAGCCGACAGAATTCAAGCAGTTTATGCGTCTACATAACTTCGAACCGGACTTTTGAGCAGCCTGCCCACCTGAAGAAAACGGCCTCGATGAACATACCAATAGGGCATTACAAACAGTGTTACGTAAAACAAGTGCATTGGAACTTTTATCATCGCCTATAAAGATTCATGAAGCAGCTTTTGCGGTTAACACGTCCATAAATTTCAGCATAAGCTGTGCGCCTTTTCAGTTTTCCTTCGACAATGGGCTTAAGGTTCCTCTCTACATAGAGCCGCATAATATATGCACATCCCACGCACTGTGGAAACCAATGAAAGGGAAGCTTTCTGTGCTCATCGCTATGACTGACGATAATTAGCTTTGATGTTGACGGTGAATGCTTAATTTTGTCTGCGTTAAGTGCAATAGGGAATAGTATTTCATTGCCGAGCGACATTTCTCAGCACGCAAATTGATGATCTAAATAATATATACCCATCCCACGCACTATGGTAACCGATGTGAGCAAAGCTTTCTGTGCTGTTCGCTTTGACTGACCATAAGTAGCTGTGACGTTGACGGCGAACGCTTAATTTCTTCAGCGTTGAGTGCAATGCGGCAGTAGTATTTCATTATTGTGCGACATTTCTGAGCGCTTAACTTGACAATCTAGACAACTTACGCACATCCTGTGCACTGTAGAAAACAATGTAAGCGAAGCTTGCTGTGCTGTTCGCTTTGACTGACGATAATTAGATTTGATGTTGATGGCGAAAGCTTAGTTTCCTCTGCGTTGAGTGCTATAGGGAATGGTATTTCATTATCGAGCGACATTTTTTAGCACCCTAACTGATGGTCTAAACAATATATACCCATCCCACGCACTATGGTAACCGATCTAAGCGAAGCTTTCTGTGCTGTTCGCTTTGACTGACGATAATTAGCGGTGATGTTGACGGCGAATGCTTAATTTCTTCAGCGTTGAGTGCAATACGGCAGTATTATTTCATTATTGAGCGACATTTTTAATCACATAAATTCATAGCGTGAACAATTTATGTGCTTCCTACGCACTGCATTAATCGATGTGAGCGATGTCCTGTGCTTTTCGCTTTGATTGGCGATAAGTAGCGGTGATGTTAAAGGCGAATGCTTCATTTCGTCTGCGTTGAGAGCAATATGGCAGTAGTATTTTGTTATTGAGCGACGTTTTTGAGCATCTAAACTTACAGTCTAAACAATTTATGCTCCTCCCACGCAGTGGAGTAAGCGATGTACGCGAAACACTCTGTGCTCTTCTCTTTGATAAATGGCGGTGATGTCGACGGCGAATGCTTAATTTCGGCGGCGTTGAGTGCAATAGGGCAGTAGTATTTCATTCTTGAGCAAAACATTTAGCACCTAAATTGATAGTCTACACAATTTAAGCGCATCCCACGCATTCTGGTAAACAATGTAAGCGAAGCTCTCCGTGCTGTTCGCTAGGATTGGCGATAATTAGTGGCGATGTTCACTGCGAACGCTTAATTTGTTCAGCGCTGAGTGCAATACCGGAGTAATATTTCATTATTCAGCGAAATTTTTAAATACACAAAGACATAGTTTAAACAATATATGTACATCCTACACACTGTAGTAATCGATGTAAGCGAAGCTTGTGTGCTGTTCGCATTGATTGGCGATAGGTAGCGGTGATGTTGATGGCAAACGCTTAAATTAGTCTGCGTTGAGTGCTATAGGGAATAGTATTTCATTACTGAGTGGTATTTTTGAGCACGTGAATTGATAGTATAAACAATTTCTGCCCATCGCACGTACTGTGGAAACCGATGAAAGCGAAGTTTTCTGTGCTGTTCGCTTTAACTGACGATAATTAGCGCTGATGTTGACGGTGAATGCTCAATTCATTCAGAGTTTTTTTTCCGATACAGGAGTAGTAGTTCATTATTGAGCACCATCTTTAAGAACACAAATTCATAGTCTATACAATTTATACGCATCCCACGCACTGTGGTAAACGATGTATCGAAGCTCTCTGCTGTTCGCTTTGATTGCCGATAATTAGCAGTGATGTTGAAGGTGAATGTTTAATTTCTTCAGCGTTGTGTGCAATGTAGGAGTATTATTTCATTATTGAGCGACATATGAAACACAAATTCATAGTTTAAACAATTTATGTGCGTCCGGCACACTGTAGTAATCGATCTAAGCGAAGCTTGTGTCCTGTTCGCATTGATTGGCGATAAGTAGCGGTGATGTTGACGGCGAATGCTTAATTTCATCTGCGTTCAGTGCAATAGGAAAACGTATTTCATTACTGAGCGACATTTCTGAGCTCCTAAATTGACGGTCTAAAAAATAAATGCCCACCCCACGCACTTGGTAACCGATGTAAGTGAAGCTTTATGTGCTGTTCATTTTAATGACCATACTTAGCGGTGATGTTGGCGGCAAACGCTTAATTTTTTCAGCTTTGAATGCAGTAGGGGAGTTGTATTTCATTATTGAACGACGTTTTTTAGTATCTAAATTAATAGTCTAGACAATTAATGCGCATCCCACGCACTGTGGTAATCGACGTGCGCGAAGCTCCTGTGCTGTTCGTTTTGAGTGACAATATTTAAAGGTGATGTTGACTATGAATACCTCATTTCTTCAGCGGGGAGTTCATCGAAGTAGTATTTCATTATTGAGCGCCATCTTTAAGAACATCTTTTATTAGTCTATACAACTTATGTGCATCCCACGCACTGTGGTAAGCGATGTATGCGAAACTCTCTGTGCTGTTCGCTTTGATTGGCAATAAGTAATGGTGATGTTGACTGCGAATACTTGCCTAATTTCATCAGCGTGGAGTGCAATACCAGAGTAGTATTTCATTATTGAGCGACATTTTTAAACACATACATTCATAGTTTAAGCAATTTATGTGCATCCTAAGCACTGTGGTAATCGATGTAAGCGAAGCTCCTGTGCTGCTAGCTTTGAATGGCGATAAGCAGCGATCATGTTGACTGCGAATGCTTAATATCATCAGACTTGAGTGCAAAACAGCAGTAGTATCTCATTATTGAGCGACATTTTTGAGCACCTAAATAAGTAGTCAAGACAATTTATGCGCATCCCATGCACTGTTGCAAACAATGTAAACGAAACTTTCTATAACGTTGGCTTTGACTGACGATAATTAGCGTTGACGTTGACGCCGAATGCTTAATTTCTTCAGCGTTGAGTGCAATACGGCAGTAGTATTTCATTATTAGGCGACCTTCTTGATCACCTAAATTGATAGTCTAGACAATTTATGCACATCCCACGCACTGTGGCAATAGAAGTAAGTGAAGCTCTTGTGCTAATCGCTTTCATTGACAATAAATAGAGGTGATGTTGACTAGGAACACCTGATTTCTTCAGCGTTTAGTGCAATGTGCAAGTAGTATTTCATTATTGAGCGCCATCTTTAAGAACATATATTATTAGTCTATAAAATTTATGCGCATCCCACACTGTCATAAGCGATGTACGCAAAACTATCTGTGCATTCGCTTTGTTTGGCGATAAGTAGCGGCGATGTTCACGGTGAATGCCAAATTTCTTCAGCGTTGAGTGCAATATGAAAGTAGTATTTCATTACTGAGCGGCATTTTTGAGCACCTAACTTGATATTGTAGACATTTCCTGCCCACCTCACGGACTGTGGCAAACGATGCACGCAAAGCTCTCGTGCTGTTCGCTCTGATTGGCGACACCTAGCGGGGATGCACGCGGCGAATGCTTGATTTCTTCGGCGTTGAGTGCAACACGGCAGCAGTATTTCATTATTGAGCGGCATTTTTGAGCCCATAAGTTGATAGTTTAGATGATGATTGAAAGCTTTATTTGTCCCTCATTAAAGGGAAGGGAGCAACGGAATAGAGGGTGGGATGCGCATCCCACGCACTGTGGTAGGCGATGTAACCAAAGCTCCTGAGCTGTTCGCCTTCATTGACGATAAATAGAGTTGATGTTGACTATGAATAGCTCATTTCTTCAGCTATAAGTGCAATACGCAACTTGTATTTCATTATTGAGCGCCACTTTTAGTTACATATCTTAATAGTCCATACAATTTATGCGCCTCCAACGCCCTGTCGTAACCGATGTAAGCGAAGCTTACTGTGATCAATATACCTTGCTGTTGAAGGAGCACACTGACACGGACACAGTGAAGACACACAAGAAAAAACGACACTCGCTGCTCTTCACTGTCTTCTCTGTGTCCTTGTCAGTGCGCTGCTTAACCAGCAAGGTATGATTATTACTCACCAACTAGCCCAACTTTCCACATTGCTGTGCTTTCTGTGCTGTTCGCTTTCACTGACGATAATTAGCGGTGATGTTGAGGGCGAATGCTTTTCTTCGGCATAGAGTGAAATAGGGCAGTAGTAATTCATTATTGAGGGATATTTTTGAGCACCTAAATTGATAGTCTATACAATTTATGCACAACCCACGCACTGTGGTAAGCAATGCAAGCGAAGCTCTCTGTGCTGTTCCCTTTCATTAGCGATAAGTAGCGGTGATGTTGACGGCGAATGCTTAATTTCTTCAGCGTTGGGTGCAATACGGGTATACGATTTCACTATTGAGCGCCACTTATACACATACATTCATAGTCAATACAACTTAAGCCGCATCTCACGCACTGGGGAAACCGATGGAAGCGAAACTTCTGTGCTGTTCGTTTTGATTGTCGATATTTAGCGGCGATGTTGACAGCGAATGCTCATATTTACTCAGCGTTAAGTGCAATACGGGAGTAGCATTTCATTATAGAGTGACATTTTTCAGCACCTAAATTGATAGTCAAAACAATTTATGCCCAATCCACGTACTATGGTTACTGGTGGAAGCTAAGTTTTCTGTGCTGTTGGCTTTGACTGACGATAATTAGCGGTGACGTTTACTGCCAATGCTTGATTTCTTCAGCCTTGAGTGCAATACAGCAGTAGCATTTCATTATGGAGTGAGATGTAGTGGTTGCACGTCTACCCATAACCTACACGTGCACTACTGCGACACGCCCCTTTGATGAGAGCTTATATACCGCGGCGCCGAGCGTAACCGGCGCACTTCTTCCCAGCTTATCACAGCAGGTGGTCCTGCTGTCTGGCGCTCGCCAGTCACCTTGTCAATGGAATAAAGTAATTCACTTTGCGTACTTTCCCTGCAACCGCCTGGTTCCTGCCTGCCTGGCAGAACACCACATGACGTTCTTGAGCACCTCATTTGATAGTCTAAACAATTGATGCGCACCCCATGCACTGTGGCAAACAATGTAAGCGAAACTTTCTGCGCTGTTCGCTTTGACTGACGATAATTAGCGTTGACGGCGAATGCTTAATTTCTTTAGCGTTCAGTGCAATACGGCAGTAGTATTTCATTATTGAGCGACCTTTCTGAGCACCTAAATTGATAGTCTAGACAATTTATGCGCATCCCACACACTGTGGCAATCGAAGTAAGTGAAGCTCCGGTGCTGTTCGCTTTGACAATAAATAGAGGTAATGTTGACTAGGAATACCTCATTTCTTCAGCGTTTAGTGCAATGCAGAAGTAGTATTTCATTATTGAGCTCCATCTTTAAGACCATCTTTCATTAGTCTATACAACTTGTGTGCATCCCACGCACTGTGTTAAACGATGTACGCGAAACTCTCTGTGCTGTTCGCTTTAATTCGAGAAAAGTAATGGTGATGTTGACGGCCAATGCTTAATTTCTTCAGCAATGGGTACAATACCGGAGTAGTATTTAATTATTGAGCGACATTTTTACACACAGAAATTCCTAGTTTAAATAATTAATGTGATTCCCACGGACTGTCGTAAGCGATGTACGTAAAACTCTCTATGCTGTTCGCTTTGATTGGTGATAAATAGCGGTGATGTTGACTGCGAAGGATTAATTTCTTCAGCCATGAGTCCAATATGGCAGTAGTATTTCATTATTGAGCGACATTTTTGAGCACGTAAATAGATAGTCTACACACTTTACGCGCGTACCACGAACTTTGGTAAACAATGTATGCGAAGCTCTCTGTGCTGTTGGCTCTGATTGGCGATAAGTAGCGGTGATGTTGACTGCGAATGCTTAATTTCTTCAGCGTTGTGTGCAATACGGCAGTAGTATTTCATTATGGAGCGACATTTTTCAGCACCTAAATTGATAGTCGACAATTGATGCGCATCCTACGCACTGTGGTAATCGATGTATGCGAAGCTACTTTGCTGTTCGGTTTAATTGACAATAATTGCAGGTGATGTTGACTATGAATACCTCATTTCTTCAGCGTTAAGTGCAGTACGGATGTAGTATTTCATTATTGAACGTCATATTAAACAACATATATTCATAGTCTATACAATTTATGCCCATCCCACGCACTGTGGTAAACGATGCACGCGAAATTCTCAGTGCTGTTCACTTTGATTGGCGATAAGTAGTCTTGATGTTGACTGCGAATGCTTAATTTCTTCAGCGTTGAGTGCAACACCGGAGTAATAATTCATTATTGAGCGACATGTTTAAAAGCATATATTCATAGTTTAAACAATTTATGTGCATGCTTCGCACTGTGGTAATCAATGTAAGCGAAGCTCATGTGCTGTGCGCTTTGATTGGCGATAATTAGTGGTGATGTTGACGGCGAATGCTTAATTTTGGGTGCGTTGAGTGCAATAGGGAATAATATTTCATTATTGAGCGACATTTTGGAGCACCTAAATTGATGGTCTAAACATAAATTGGTGGACGCTTAAGCTCCGCCTTCAAGAGCGGAACGAGATAGCGTTATCACACCTCGTTCGCACCGCCCACTCATTCGCTCGGCATGCTCTTGACTTCCGGCCACCGAGCGTGACGAACGTGTGCTTCATGGGCTCCCAAGGAGCGGCTTTAGCGGCCCAGCCGGGTCACGGTATCGGGGGCACTGAAATGCCTGCGCAGGATTATGAAATGGTTGTCCCGCATCTGCCATCAAGTTCGAGTTTTTTGAACACAGTATTTTTGCATGGTGATGTCACCGCCAGGCCGTATTGCGTCGAACATTTTCGTGACGCCCTAGTGCGTCTGTCATTGCTCACGGATGTGGTTGCCCTCGGGGCATATCAGATGAAGCACCTGTGGGCCATTACTTTCAACAGCGAAGGAGCGAAGGCACAAATTCTGCAGGCCGAAGCTTTCAATGTGAAAGACCACCGCTGCGTGGTTATTGACCCGACCAACCAAGGCGTCAGGCTGAAGCTGTTTTGGCTGCTCCACGGTGTGCAAGACGACGACGTGCGAGTGGAATTAGCAGCGTTCGGAAAAGTGACCGAAATAACCCGCGATAAATGGAAGAATAAAGGCTGCGTCGACAAGTGCTTCAACAATACGGTCGGTTACACTGAAACTTAAGGTGGGTATTGCCATCGAGGACTTGCCCCATCAGTTGCGTGTTGGTGAGGACGTTGCTCTCGTCCATGTTCCTGGTAGGGCTCCGCTCTGCCTTCGGTGCCGTGGAAAAGGACATATACGCCGTGAGTGTCGGGTGCCACGCTGCGGGCTATGCCGGCGTTTCGGCCACGATGAGAGCCAGTGCGTGCGTAGCTACGCTAATGTTACGGGCCAGGCAGGAAGTGATGAAGCGGCCGAACACATCATGGATGAAGCAGACGCGGTCGAAGCGACCCGCGGAAGTGGGGGAGATGATGCTACCAAGGAGTCAAGATCCAAGGAAACCGCACCCGCACCCCTTGCAGATACCACCCAAGCAGGTAAGCACCAAACCCAGCCGGCCGTCGCATCAAATCCAGCGTTCCTTCCGGAAAAAGCGGATAGCGTGACTGCTGTAAGCCTGGTTACGACTGGGCAGCAGGGCGACAACCAGGACGACGCCGATGCCGAGATGCCCGCAGCGTCAAGTGTACCAGTGAAGCGGGCTCACGAGGATTCGGATAATCGGGAATCGAGATTGGTCGGTGAACGCGGCGAGGAGCCTCCGCCGAAGGCACCGTCATCGCGCCGCGGACCGTTCAACCCCAAAGCGAAATTGCCCCCGGAACGCAGTACTGCGTCTGCTCTCCCTCCGCCTTCGCGGAGGCATCTTTTGCCACAACGGTAGAAGCCCGGTCTTTGATCGGGTCAGTAACCAAGCTCAAACGCCTTAATGGATATAGATTCACCCTGTTTGACGTGTGAGTAGACTGATTGGCGTCTGCCTTTTCCTTAGATGGCTACCAACCTCACGTCCAGCCTACGTGTTGCTACGCTTAATGTAAGGGGCCTGTCTGCGCGTAGAAGGCAACTGCAACTGAACCGTCTTCTGCTAGAAAACGAAATAGATTTGCTCGCGGTTCCGGAAACTAAAATTGAAGACGAAGATCAAACAGACAGAATGGTAGCGGTCTATCGTAGCAGAAACAGCGTATGCGTATGCCATGCTGTTGGAAGAGCGGGTGGATGCGTTATTTTTTTAAGAAATGGTATTGGGGGCTGTTGATACTGTGTTCTCGTGTGAAAGTGGGCGTCTTGTAATGTGTGATTTTGAATCGCATGGAGTGGCTTGGAGAGCTGTGTGTGTATATGCTCCGAATGCTATTGCTGAAAGGGAGAGTTTCTTCCGACAGGTGAAGCCTGTCCTGCTTACTGAAAGGCGGGTGATCTTGCTTGGTGACTTCAATTGCGTCTGTAGACCAGAGGATAGGACAACAAACCGTTCCTTTCGAGATCGGAGCGCCGAGTTACTTTCAGAAATTGTATGTGAGCACGATCTTGAAGATGTAGGCTTGATATCGACGCATGAAGGCCAGGCAATGCACACTCACTTTCAGGGAGGCAGTCATGCTAGATTGGACCGTATATATGTTCCTGTTGAATGTTCGCTGTTATGTTCTGACTACCAGACAATCTATGTCTCTTTTAGTGATCACTGTCTAGTCATGGTTACAATCGGTGAGAAGAGAATAGCTGCGAAATTTAATTGGGACTTGTGGAAGTTTAATGATACATTACTGGAAGATGAAGAGTACGTGACTAAAGTCAAGGATTATGTAGCGAACATGCTGCGAAGTAACTCTGGAAGTTTTCTGCAAGTATGGGAGCAGTTCAAATGTGATATTAAAATAGCCGCTATTGATAGATCATGTGCGCTTCGACGAAAAGAAAAACAGCGAGTTAAAGAGCTGCAGAGTGCCAGACATTTCATGCTAAGTACGGACTGCTACGAGCCGGGATTGTTCACAAAAGAAATTAAAGAGACTAAAACTAAGTTCGAGGCAATAGACGAAGAAATGTACCGTGGCGTAGTGATAAGGGGGCGTAACGAAAAACTGTGGTCCGGAGAGACGCCCACCAAACGCGCGCTCAGTGATGAAAAAAGGCACGCTCTGTCGAAAGAGATAACGGAAATATGCTATCAAAACGAAATCACAAAGCGAAGAGAAATAATCAAGCAGGCATTCGTTGAACATTACGCAGATATATTCAGCCTTATTACACCGAACACTGACTACTTCAGAACAAAATTCCTATCGCTGGTGCCGAGATTAGAGGTTGACCTTGTGCACGCTCTAGAAGCCAGTATTACGGCAGAGGAAATTGAATCAGCAGTTCTGTAGCTTAGTTCAAACAAGTCTCCTGGACCAGACGGTCTCGGTGCATCTCTATATAAAGCTTTTAGAACAGAAATGGCAGTCGCGCTTGAAAGACTGATTAGCGAATTCTATGAAATGAAAGCAAGTCCTCCATCCTTCCGAGCGTCCCACGTGGTACTAATTCCTAAAACGAATGATCCGATTAGGTTACAGTCTGTTGAATCATTCCGTCCCATCAGTCTAACAAACGTGGACTATAAGATTTTCATGAAGATTTTAGCGACACCTTCAAAGTGTTATTAAGTCACTTGTAGGGCCACACCAGACATGCGGCATAAAAGGCAGGTCAATCTTTACCAATGTTCACACAGCTAGAACTGTCCTTGAATGCTGTGACGGAATGTATGGGCGCGTGGCCATGTTGCAATTAGATCTGCACAAGGCGTTTGATAAATTTGTACACGAAGTTCTGTTCTCGATGCTAGACCATATCAATGTTGGAACCGTTACTACAGAAGGTGTTAAAATGATGTACAATGGTTGTATAGCGAACCTGATAATTAATAGGCAGTTGGTAGTGATGGTATTCCTGTGCAGTCATCTGTGAGACAAGGCTGCCCTTTATCCCCCCTGCTTTTCGCTCTCTACCTCAAGCCCTTTTGTTTGTGGCTGCTGAAGAGCCCAAACATCCGGGGTTACACTTTTCATAAAACTGAAGTTCGAGTTTTAGCATATGCTGATGATGTAGCAGTGTTTTGTACGGACCATGACAGTGTTAAGGCAGTTGTACAAGAGGCTGTAAAATTTTGTACTGCAAGTGGAAGTGCTATTAACTGGAACAAGTGTCTTGGTTTTTGGCATGGGAATTGGCAATACAAGCCTGATACTTTTTGTAACATGCAATGGGCGGTGACTCCAGGCACCTACCTAGGTGTCCCCCTCGAACATTATCGAGATAGCAAAGAATATTGGGACAATGAAGTAGTGCGAATGAAAATCCAGACCGGCAAGTGGGGAGGGCACAAATTTTTGATGTTTGCAAGAGCCACCGTGTGTAATTTGTTTTTAGTCGCTAAAATCTTTTATGTGATGCAAGCGTTATGTCTGACAAGGATGTCTGTGCAAAAGCTGCATAGAGTATTTGCGATGTTTATTTGGGCCTCAACATGGGGCCCTACAAGCCTTAGTAATCTGTTCCATAGAGTGTTCAATGGTCGGCTGGGGTTGTCCCATTTGTTCCTCAAACAGATTGTAAGCAGGTTTCTTTTTTTCTGCGTGATCAAAAGGATGCTTTTCTGAGAACAATGATTCAAGCTAGACTGCGCGATTCATTGCCTGATTATGTAGTGTCGTCCATGTATACGGGGCCAATGCCTTTAAGTGCTTTTTTGCGTGAAGTGGTCGCGTCTTTCTGAATACTAAAAGCAAGATTTTCTAGTGAATATCTGGCCGCTGTTATTAGTAAGAAGTTGTATAAAGATCTTGTTGATGTATTCTTGCCTGTACCGTTGTATAGTACACTATTTGTTTTAGGTTCAGAACGAGATGTTCTTAAGAGAGTTAAACGAATGCCGGTAAGAGCTTCTGTTAAATCTTTCTTTCTTCAACTACATACAGGCACTCTCCCAGTGAAACCGTGGCTGCAAAGCAAAGGCATTTTTGTACCTTGGTCTGTGAATTGCTATATATGCAAAAAATCGGAGACGACTGAGCATACCTTCTTGGACTGCCATGACGCAGTGTTTTTGTGGGACATTCTAAAACGTAGCTTTAAAAAGGAATTGCCGTTAACTGCTTTCGGGATACGCTTCCTGCCATGTGCGGAACCAGAGGGAGTGCCTGTCGATCTGTTCATGCTTCTGTGCATGCACAGTGTGTGCCGAACGCGTATGGATATTAGATATGAGCGCATTGTTCAGGCCCCAGCAGCTGAATACTTCCTTGAAAGTGTGTTATATATACGCGAATTTTTCTGTGCACAGAGTGATCCTCCTTATTGGCTAAGTGTTTTGAACAAAGTGACTAGCCTACATTATTCTTATGACACCGCACTGATCCGGCATTGACTAGTTGTTTTTTATGGCCATGTAATATTCACATTGAATTTTCTTTTGCCAAGCCGGTAATAGTAAAAAAAAAACTCATGGCTTAGTGGTAGCGTCTCCGTCTCACATTCCGGAGACCCTGGTTCGATTCGCACCCAGCCTATCTTGCACGTTTTTTTTTATTTATGAATTATCTACCGGGATTTTACGTTCACGGCCAACGCCGATGACACAGGTATTTCTGCGACAAGAGCTCCTTACCTCTGTCGCGTAATTATGCCCATCCCACGCACTATGGTAACCGATATATTGAAGCTTTCTGTGCTGTTCGCTTTGACTGACGATACATAGCGGTGATAATGACGGCGAATGCTTGATTTCTTCAGCGATGAGTGCAATACGGGAGTAGTGTTTCATTTTTGAGCGACGTTTTCGAGCACCTAAATTGATAGTCTAGGCAATTTATACGCATCCCACGCACTATGGTAAACGATGTACGCGAAACACTCTGTGCTGTTCGCGTTGATTGGCGATATCTAGCATTAATGTTGACTGCGAATACTTAATTTCCTCAGCGTTGAAAGCAATACCGGGGTAGTATTGCATTATTTAGCGACATTTTTAAACACGTAAATTCATAGTATAAACCATTTATCTGCACTTTACCCACTGTGGTAATCAATGTGCGAAACTCCTGTGCTCTTCGCTTTGACTGGCGATAAGTAGCGATGATGTTGACTGCGAATGCTTAACTTCTTCAGCGTTGAGTGGAATGCTGCAGTAGTATTTCATTATTGAGCGAACTTTTTGACCACCTAAATTGATAGTCTAGAGAATTTATGCACATCCCACGCACTGTGGTAAGCGGTGTACGCTAAACTATCTGTGGTGTTCGCTTTGACTGACGATGAGTAGCGGCGATGTTGACGGTGAATGCTTAATTTCGTCAGCATTGAGCGCAATGCGGCAGTTGTATTTCATTACTCAGCGACATTCTTGAGCACGTAAATTGCTATTCTAAACAAATATTGCGCATCCAACGCACTGTGGTAAGCGATGTAAGCGAAGCTTTCTGTGCTGTTCGCTTTGACTGAGGATAATTAAAGGTGTGGTTGACAGCGAATGCTTAAACTTTTCAGCCTTGAGTGTAATACGGGAGTAGTATTTCATCACTGAGCGACATTTTTAAACACGCAAATTCATATTTTTTTACAATTTATGCGCATCCCTCGCACTGTGGTGACCGATGTAAGCGATACTTTCTGTGCTGTTCGCTTTGATTGGCGATAATTAGCGCCGATGCTGACTGCGAATACTAATTTCTTCAGGGTTGAGCGCAATAAGGCAGTAGTAATTGATTATTTCGCGTCATTTTTAAACACATATGTTCATATTCTAAACAACTTATGCGCATCTCACGCACTGTGATAGCCAATGTAAGCGAACCTCCTGTGCTGTTCGCTTTTATTAAAGATAATTCGGGGTGATGTTGACAGCGAATTCTTAAACTCTTCAGCCTTGACTGCAATACGGGAGATATCTTTCATTATTGAGCGACATTTTTAAACACGAAAATGCATAGTTTAAACAATTTATGCGCATCCCACTCACTGTGCGAGCCGATCTGGGCAAAGGTCCTGTGCAGGTCGCTTTGTTTGACGATAATTAATAGTGATATTGACTACGAATACTTAATTTCTTCAGCTTTGAGTGCGAAACGGGAGTACTACTGTAGTATTGAGAGCCACTTATACACATCAATTCATAGTCTATACAACTTACGCGCACCTCACGCACTGCGGTAACCGATGGATGCGAAGCTCCTGTGCTGTTCGCTTTCTTAGACGATCATTACCGGTGATGTTCACTGCGATTACTCCATTTCCTCAGCGTTGAGTGCAATACGGGAGTATTATGTCATGTCCGCACGGAATCAGTGAAGTTCTTGCATTGCATTATTAACTCTTCTTGCCGTATATCTTCGAATAACTACCTAATCCTGCAAAACCATTTAATACTAGAAGTCACCATCACCTAAACATCGCACCTTATTTCGCCCGTACGGACACATTTAAATACAGTTTATTTCCCTGTGTAATCGAGTACCGCAATTCTTTGCCTGGTCCTACTCGTTCTCTTCCTTTAAACTTATTCTTGGCGGCCATTGCATAGTTTTGGTTTGTGTTTGTTTGTATTGTTCGTATTGCCTGTATTACTATTTTCATTTCTCTGCCTTTCACACCCACTCCTGCAATAGCCCGATCGGGCTGCAGTATGTACAAATAAACAAATAAAATTATATAGCGTTATCTTTAAGAATATAAATTTATAGTCAATACAATTTATGCGCATCCCACGCACTGTGGTAAACGATGCAAGCGAAGCTCTCTGCTGTTCGCTTTGATTTACGATAATTAGCGGTGATGTTGACGACGAATGCTTAATTTCTGCAGCGTTGTGTGCATACAGGAGTAGTATTTTGTTATTGAGCGCATTCTTTATGAAGTAAAATTTGTAGTACATACAATTTATGCGCTTCCCAAGCACTGTGGTAAACGATGCAAGCGAAGCTCTCTGTGCTGTTCGATTTGATTGACGATAATTAGCGTTGATGTTGATTGCTAATGCTTGATTTCTTAGCGTCGAGTGCAATATGAGAGTAGTTTTTCTATATTGAGCACCATTTTGAAACACACATATTCATAGTCTAAACAATATACAAACAATGTTTACAACAATGTGTAACTGATCGCAGACGCATAGGACAAGGACGCCTTTCTTACACACGGCTCAACGCCATCGTTAGCGGCCCGTTTTCCCACTCTGACGGTTTTTCCTTTCAGTGAAAGTCACTGCCGAGGCATCCTTTTCCCGCTTGGCGCCTCAATCTTGGGCGTCTATTCAGTATCTGTTCCACGTCATCAGGAATGACTTCACTGATGTGTGAAACGTGAAGCGGAGACCGTAATCTGGTTATTGTGCCCCCGTGAGTTCGCGACCAGTAAATTCCCGGTAAGCGCTGAAAGATTTTGTTTTTATCAATTTATTTTTTGTTACACTACATTTAGGCATTGTTCAAGCTCGCCGAGAATGTATAGTATATCTAGCCGCGTTCATTGCCGCATGCGTACCGGTGAATCTGAAAGCATGGTTTTAGAACCATTGAGGAATACTAAGTCGTGCCACCTGCAGTGAGCAGCAAAAGCCTGATTGCGCGGATAATTCAAGCATGTTTTCAACCATTTGAGATATATAAAATTGACTTACACTGATTTGAAGCGAGCGCATCGGGCACGACATTATTATTTTCAACGCTTATCGGAGTCGGCTGTATAGTTTTTGCCTAGCCGAATTCACGGCCGCCAGCGCATGTCTGATTGCGAAATTTGAGGCCAGAATCGTTTATAAATCATACTGTATAGGGTTACTCATCGCCATCAACAAAGCACATCTACAGCGGAGAAATCAAAGAAGTCCTTAGGCACGTAACATGTACGGAATGGGCTGCAATAACTTTCGAAGCGCGCTGCCGATTTGTAGCCACTGAGATGGCCCTTTTGCTATCAAAGCGAGCGCACGTTATTATTGTTTTTAACGCGAGTCGGATTAGGCTGTACAATTTTTGCCTAGCCGAATTTACGGCCACCAGCGCATGTATGATGGACGAACTACGAGGCCAGAACCGTTTAGAAATCGTGCTATATCGAGTTACTCATCTACAGTGCACAAATAAAAAAAGCTTTTAGGCATGTAGGGCCCTATGGGTTGTATTTATCGAGAGAGAATATAACTTCGCCGCCTACTAGATTATCTCACTGAGCAAT
The DNA here is from genome assembly GCF_050947875.1 of Dermacentor variabilis. Taxonomy (NCBI): domain Eukaryota; kingdom Metazoa; phylum Arthropoda; class Arachnida; order Ixodida; family Ixodidae; genus Dermacentor; species Dermacentor variabilis. The sequence continues at coordinate 260,767,280 of NC_134569.1, forward strand.
ATGGAATGCTCGGTTGCCTATGTAGAAGGTTCAAATCCTCTCTTCTTTTTCATATCATTTAAGCTATTTCATTTATTATAACCTTGAATGCCCGTAGCGAATACACAAGAGGGGGGGGGCAATACAAACTCGTGTAGGCGTGGTTACGTACAAAACAACGAAAACAATAAACATTGCTGATTTTGTATGATTTTAAACAATCAAAGAAAAATTGCGAATTTAAAGCACTAACGCGGCAATACATTCGCAAAATTAAACTAGATGGAAGGGTTGACAAGGGTTAACTATTTCGAGTGGTTTATGATGGGTTCATGAACGATGTACACTGGGAACAGAAAGTTATTCGTAGTGATTTCTTAGGTATTCATGAAATTTCTTGCGGTCAATGCAGGTAACGAAGTTGTCAGCGAGTGCATTCCAATAAACGATTGCATCAGGAAAGAAGGAATGGTCATGGCAGATGAGCGGCCGGGTAAAAGTGCTATGGCTGAGCTGGGACTTATGCAATGGTGGTTTAGGAAGGTGGTTAACGACCACGCGAAGAGCTATGGAACGAAGAATGCTAGGCATAGCGTTAAGAGAGAGAGTGGTTTGGATCAGAGAGCGAACGGGTATAGTCGATATTCTATTTTACATTAAGGGGAAAAAATGGAGCTCGGCAGGTCATGTAATGCGCAGGTTAGACATCCGTTGGACTATTAGGGTAGGAGAATTGATACCAAGAGAAGGGAAATGCAGTCGAGGACGGTAGAATACTAGGTGGAGTGATGAAATTAGGAAATTCGTGGGCGCTTGTTGGAATCGCATGGCGCAAGACAGGGCTAATTGGAGCTCGCAGGGAGGTGCCGTCGTCCTGCAGTGGACATAAAATAGGCTGATGACGATGATGATGGTGGTGGCGGTGTTAACGAGACGACGACGACGATGATGATGATGAAACAATTTATGCGCATCCCACGCACTAGTGTAATCGATATAAGCGAAGCTTCTGTGCTGTTCGCTTTTACTGGCGACAATTAGCGGTGATATTGACTGCGAATGTGTCATTTTGTAATCCTTTATTGCAATACGATGGTAGTGAGTTCATGGCAAATGTTAACTTGCGTGCACCACTGCTGTTTTTCTGCGTAATACGCAGAACGTACAACGATACGCGTCTGCTTGATTTGTTGTCGTGCTGCATTGCTTATAGCCTATGGGAAGGTTGAGCGTTGTCGTTGCCTCACATGGCACATGGTATCGCGGCAGAAGTTTAGGCAGTATTATGGAGCTATACGTGCAAAGACAAAAATCGGACAATGGTGGACTCTGGAATAATTTCGATACCCTGATGTTCTTTAACGTGCACCTAACTTTATATGCATGAACGTTTATTTGTATTCCACTCCCATCTGAATCAGGCTGCAACGGCTGGGAAGCAACCCACGACGTGCACGCTAGCATAGCCACCGCGGCGGGCAGTTAAGTGTCGATTTGACCGGTGAACGCTTCCGTAGTGTCGCCTAGAACACACCGTGGTCAAATGCGCATTTCACTATGCACCCCCTGTGTCCGCTGTCTGCTTGACAAATATGTTTGGTCTTTATTTTCAGAAATAACGTTTCTTTATCTTCCCACCTCGCCTTCTCTCTGTCCCGATCTCCCCCCCCCCCCCCCCCGTAAAGGAAATCCGAGTGGCAAGACTGTCATCCGCTCGTTTCGCGACTGCACCGGCTGTACAAACGCCCAGAGTCTTCTCGTTGCCCCCTCTCTATCATTCTATCCAACGTAGTAACGTCGATTCTATCTACCTCTCCTCAGGACTTGCACGTTAGGAGAAGTGTAAGTGCTGCAGTTTGTGCAATGCTTGTGCGGGGAGTCATGGACAGCTACAGATATAAAGATGCGAATGTGACAACGCCTAGGGAGCGTCAGAGCGCATGATGTACATGTGACAGCATGGAAAGGTCCAATGGAAAGATCCGCTTCTCCTCTCTGACACGCACTGAACCACCCCCCGACGCGGCGTGCAAGGCATCAGCAGCAGTGAAGTCGAACCAAGGGGCCCTCCCAAAGACAGCTTCACTTTAAAAAATTGCCTTTCTTTGTTGGTGTACAGTCGCGTGTCGCCGTGGCGTCATCGCATCCCTTGCGGCATTTGATCACTGCGAGCGCCAACTGGAAGACTTGTACACTACATTTTCTGCCTTCAGGAATAACCTTACCCAGTTGTCAAAGCACGAATGGTCCATTCAGTTTACTACAGGGCTACAAGGCTACTTTTTTCACAGTCTCTTCATTACTTGCGTCCTCCAAAGAGGTGCTTAGATTTATCTACACTGCACTAATGAGTGAACTTGTTTTCGAATTGTATTCGTTTATTAAGGCATTCTTGCTACTTCGCCCCATGTAATCTACACAGAGTACTAGGTTACCCCTAAATGAAATGCTTTCACTTTTCCTAGAGAACGACCGCTATTGCGATGTAAATAAGCATAACTTCAACTAATTCTCTGAGAAATAGGCGTTCAAGAAAACGCTGACTTCATCCTAAACAAGATCAAAAAGAGCCACAGTAGTCAATCCGCTGGCGCCTCTTTTTGCAAGGTTATTTCTTTCAGGATGTGATTTTGTGCCTTAGAAACGTCCACCCCATGTGTCTGATGCACTAGTTTTTGTTCTCAGGCACCCAGTGTAAGCCATCATGGCACAACTCCATGACCTCGTAGATCAGGTGAGCGTGCAGTGTCATGCAAGCATGACCACGCTGATTCATTTTGATTAGAATTATGCTCTTTTGTATGCCATTTCGTCGCCACTTATTAGCTCTGCCAGAGCTTGAAAGAGCCGTCCATCTAACCTGATTCTCTTCTTCAGTCTTTTGGTATACCATACGAGCGCTGTCATTATGTCATCTTTAACTAACTTGGCTCTTTCCTTCTGCTTGTTTCCACAAAGCGTATATCTATCTCTGTGGTTACGAAATACTCCTACCAGTAAGGCACCGCTCAAGCCTTCCTGGTCAGCGGAACGACCAAAGTCGAACGCTTTCACACTGAGTTGACGTTCAATATTGGCGAACCTCGAGTAATTTTTCATGAACTTAGCTCACCGCTTTCTCTCCAATGTCATCGTGTACAGTACTCGCTCGTGCTACACAAAATATAAACACGCCATGATCTTAAGGAAGTATCAATTACACGGTAGACGACATTTTGTCGATGTACATTTCCGCTGGTCACCGGCGTAGGAACATCGCCCTGTCTTTATTGACATTCGCGTGTAATTTCTCGCTCTTGAACTCCGCTTCTTATTCATCATTTTTTGCTCGACGCGAGCACCCTGTATTTCCGTTGAATACACTTTCGCCTTCATATACGAACTTTCAGAAGAATTTAGAGGTTTGTGATGAATCGGTCCTGACTGATTACATAAGCGAACTCGCTCGTACCCGCTTATCCGCTCAACAGCAGGACCAAAAGTTTTTTCTGCTAGTTACACCTCGATCGGCTTTTTATCACGAAAACCGGTTCTGCTTGTGAGTTGCCTTAGTGGTGCGCTGCACCAACGTTCATGATGTGAGGTTGTGGCATTAACATACGTACTTGACCCATACATAGAGCCAATACTGTACATAACTTCATTGTGCTATGTCGCTTGGCGCCTCTCTATCGCTGCCAAATATACTTCACAATAGTGAGAAAGTACATAGACATTACACTTTCAATCGCATAAACCAATGCGCACTATAAGACGCAGCAATGCGTTTCTTATTACTTTTCGCTTTTTGATCAGTGTAAACTATTCCAGGTTGCCGGATGTTTTACTCTATGCAATGAGTTTTTCACTACAGTAAAGCCAGCTAATATTGACACGTAGACTTCCTTATCTTTTTCGGGTGAGTGCTTTTCACCTTCTAACAAATGTTATTGCTCAGCACGGGAGCTGCCTGCATGTAGCGCAAATTTCTGCAATGTTATCGATTGTTCTAACCGCTGTATGTTGTCGCCAAGCAATGTGTAATCTGATTGCATATATGCACGACGCGAGTGGTGTAGAAGTTTCTAGAAGTCACGCGGGCACAGCGACTACTCTGGAACTCGAGTATAAAAGCCGACGCGCTTGACCGGTAAATCAGACTTCGACAACCACCGACTGTGTTCACCGTTTTCGCAGTTCTTTAAGTGTAGCCTGTTTTTATAGGCACCGGTTCGCCTAATAAAAGTTAGCTTCGTCTTTCACAGTATTCCTACTGTGTTCTTTACCGTCACTACCACTTGACAATATACACCTCATACGCAATAAGCTTCTGAGGGATTATTAAACTTTTCCAAAATAATACATATAATGCGATTTGAAACCGTAACGTTGGAGGACGGCAAAATACTGATTTTAGGTCGCCAACTACAATGCCATACCTAAAGCGTTATAAAAACCATCATTTTACTCAAATTTGTGTCTCAATTCCAACACACACCAGATGCACGAAGCAGCAGTGCGATATGTCCCAATTTCGACGCCAGTCCTTCCTGTGAACGTTGGCGTTGCTACAGCTGTTCGTAGATTCATTCTTTACGAGAACAGAAACTGTTGAAAACGTGTTAGACATGGATCCTATAGTGCAAACTCCATTGAGCAGTGAATCTTGTGCGCCTTCATTCACGATACAGGGTTGCATTTCTATCTGTAAGTTGTCTGAGCTTTTTTTTCTTCTGTGCAGTAAAGTAGCCCTCCTCGCTATGAAAAGCAAAACTGCGTAACTTCGTTCTAAGATTCGAAAGAAGATATTTCTTTAGTTGGCCGTTGGTCATGGTGTGCAGTCGCATTATATGAAGGATCAAACTGCACTCGAATCTTCTACACTCCTGTTTTATTTAAATTACCTATAGCCTCAGGAAAAAAGAGATAAACGCCAAAAAATTGTTAGGTACACGCACATTTATAGGTTTATATTTTCATAATTACGATAATGACAGGTAGTCGTAAGCGCGAGCTTTTGTTGCGTATCACAGTCTGAGTTAAGAGTGAGAAACACATCTATTGATCATGCCCCGCCAGGCACACTTGCACCTATAGGTTTTACAGTGGCAGCTGTAAGGTGCTAGAAACTTGGTTGGCCTTTGCCTCCCGCTGTTATGCTGACGACGACCGTTGTCCTTAGGCCGGCGCCTCATTTTGAGCTTCAGAACACAAATCTTTCTTTGTTTTATTCATATAACTCACCGGCTCCTTTACATCCTTTCTTCACAACCATTGCCACCAAGACTCGAACCCTTGTAACTGAAGTATTGTCCAATTTGGAGGTGGGCATGGTAGCCACAAGGCTATCGCCTCATGCGTTACATTGGGAAAGGTATTATTTGATATTTGGTAATAAATGCACTTAGCTCGTTTCCCGCCGATATGAATGGTCGTTAAACAGGCTTTAATTAGTACAATGCAATACGTGAGCTATTAGTTTAAAAGTTGAGCGGTGAATTTTTTTTAATTAAACAATTTTGCGTGTTGATTTAGACTGTAATTATGCCCGCCTTTTAGAGTACTGCAGCTCATTCAATAGTTATTTGCTGTATACCACAGGTTTTTAAAAATTTTGTTAGCAGTAAGAAAACGAGAACCACTATGTACGGCCAGTGCACCACAGTAACGTTTCCCGATTTGAAAGCAGAGCTATTAAGTACAGCGAAGAGGGAAGCAGGTAGCGACAATCTGTCCGTCTTGCTGAACCACTGACGTTGTCTACAAATTACATGCTGTGCTCGAGGGGCGCCTTAGTTGTACGGCTGGCATTGCGTAGCAACAAATGGGAAAAGAACAAAGGCATAGTTGAAGAACTTTGCAGGATCAGAACGATAATAGGTAGTCATAGCTCAGCAGGTCTACGGCTAGCGGTCGAAGCGGGCGAGCAGAGACGCCACTGCGGATGTGCGTTAAGGCTGTCTCACACGATGCGACTGGAGCGACGAAAATCAGTCCAGTCGCACGTGTCAAAAGCGATTTTTAGAGGGGCCTTTCACGTGTTTGAGGTTTCAACAATCCGACTGGTGCGGCGCCCAGGTTTGCTTGCTGTCAGGTTTTGTGGCACGTGCCGCATTATCCTTTCAATGTAATAAAGAAAACGTGTACATTGCAATGTTGTTGACTTGTCTTTCTTACATAGGAGCAAATAACACGCGCCTTTTGTCATTTAAAAATGTTTTGAAGGCTAAATTTCTCTTGGAGTGCGCAACAGCGGTCTCTGCAGTGGGTCATCTCCAAGTTCACGCTTTCCGCCTCATGATTTGGCTGCAGCCTCCTTTTCTACTTTCTTCCTCGCGCCCTCTTCGCTATCCTCGTCTTTTCATCTGCCGTTGCACTTCGCGTTCGCTTTCATCCTTCGCGGTGTTCGCTCCTCTCCCAGCAGGAACGGGCGCCTAAGAGCTACGCTCCAAAACCAAGACCTTCGCTGTCCCTTGGCGGAACCACACAGCGACGGTTGGACGCTCTTCTTACTGCACCGTGGTTACGACACCCGTTGACGTGGCAGCCGCGCGTCCACCGCCCAAGGGCAGGACGGCGCTGCAGCTGCGACTATGCCTCGAGCGTCGCATAAAATCATATTGCTATTTTGCATGCCTGCCTAACGCGACCGAGGCAACGTACATAATATAGAGACAACACAAACCGGCCTGTGCTTCTGCAAACACATTCAGGGAGTGCGCACCTTGTTGAAAGGAAGGACGGTCTCTGCCAGTGCCCTGCTGCCCCAGCCATTTTGCGACGGGTGCGCGAGCCGGTAGACGCGAGCATAGAGAGGAATGCCGAGCACCATCTTCTCGTGCGGCATGCCCAGGTCGGCCCAGTGGTGCACCGCTGACACCTGAGAATAAACAATGAGCAATAATTCTTTTAAGTAGAAACGAAGCAAGTATCAGTAGCGAATTAAATTATTCTTTTTTCTTACTCAATTCAGATACACCAAACGCATTCGACGGGTCATTCTGCAGCTGATACATCTGGTCCTGCGGTCACACCTAAAGAAACATGACTTGAAGCAGCGAGTTTGTTCTTTGGGTCTTGTCCTCGTCTTCTAAAGGTTGCTTCAAGTTATGTTTAGAATGCACCAACTAGCACCAATGAGAACGTTGCTACTTGAAGAATCATTCGAACATTGCTGTGAATCCTTTAATTTTTCCCTACAGATCCGAAGAAAGCTCTCAACATAATCAATTATCTAAATGTAACCACTGAAGGTGTTGGTGAAATTGTTTTCGCTACCGTAAAAAGATATCACACCATATATCAATTCCTTTTTCGCATATCCTTACTCTGGTATCCAAGACGGGGACGTTTCCAGAGCAACTAAACAGTAACAAGAATTCAGGTGCATAAGAGGCGGCAATAAACCTGCACTTCTAACTGTCGACCAATTTCAACACTACCTTTCTCAGTAAGGTAAAAGAGAAATGCATTGAAGAGCGATTCAATAGGTGCGGATCGATATTTGTTATATTGTCGTCTAACCAATTCGGATTTCAGGCTGGCTACTCCACAGACCTTGTAGTAATCCTCTTTGGTGACAAAATTAAGCAAGCCATCGATACAGCTGAATATGCATTAAACTAACCGAAATGGTTGCATTCTATTTGATAAACTTATTTCCATTCGTATTATTGGGCCCCCATTAAGCATAACTGAAATCTGTCTAACAGTGAGCAAACTTTTTTAGTAATGCAACGCTATCTAACTATCTCTTGAAAAAGGTGTTCCACAAGGATCCATTCTCTGCCCCCTACTAGTTTTTATGCACGATCTCAATAATTGCTTACCTCATTCTGAACCATTTCGCACACGCTGATGAGACTGCTATACTTTACGCTGACAGGTCACTCACTTTCCTTACAAAGAATACTTAACTGTGGCCGAAATACAGTTGTGCAATTGGTAATTCACGAATTTGACCTTGATTTTACACTACCAACTAAACATGTCAAACGCCATCATCGATAACCAAAGGGAAAATGAGACATCCGCCCAGACGTAGCTAATTGCTACAAAGGAAACGCACACGGTTTCCTCACGAGAAAAGCCTCGCAGTTGAAGGAAAATTCGTCCTTGTCCTGGACATGAACCCGGGACCACTGCCTTTCCGAGGCAGCCGTTCTATCATCTGAGCTAACCTGGCAGCTAGCAGACGGCAGGACGAAGTAGAATTCATCAACTCGAAGCAAAGGCAAGAGGTTGACGTAATAGTCTCCACCCGCAAAGTAGAGATAAGTAAGTAATAAAGAGAAAGTGAGACATCAACCCAGACGTAAATAATTGCTAACAAGGAAAGTCACATGGTTCCTCGAAAGAGAAGCCGCGTAGTTAAAGAAAAATTCCTCCTGGTCCAGGGTTTGAACCCGAGACCACTGCCTTTTCAGGGCAGCCACTCTACCATCTGAGCTAAGCAGGCAGCTAGCAGATGGCAAGGAGAAGTCGAATTGATCAACTCGAAGCAAAGGCAAGAGGTTGACGTAGTAGTGTCCACTTGCAAGGCGGAGATAAGTAATGAATAAAGAGAAAGTGAGACATCAACCCAGGCGTACATTATTGGTACAAAGGAAACACACACGGATTCCTCGAAAGAGAAGCCGCGTAGTTAAAGAAAAATTCCTCCTGGTCCAGGACTTGAGCCCGGGACCACCGCCTTTCCGGGGCAGCCGCTCTACCATTGGAGCTATGCAGGCAGCTAGCAGATCGCAGGGCGAAGTCGAATTCATCAACTCGAAGGAAAGGCAACGGTTTCATAAATGTGTCCCAGCTGTGTTTGAGGCCAGATGTGTCAAAAGCGGTGATGCATGATGGATGATAATTTGATGCGTTGCGACCTATACATTCATGGCTGTATGGATGCTATGATCATCTCCTTTGGAATGGGGCGTTAAGTAGCGCCACCAACTCTCGTTATTTCATTACCCAACTCCTATCTATGTTAAGAAATAAAAATAATAAAAAGAAACACGATAAATGCCCATAACCAAAGTTTCTGAACAACTATAGTGAACTTTGTTTTTGTACGCCTTCGTTGTTTGTCAAAACGGACGTTTCGGCGAGTTGGTAAGCCATATTTGAAACAGAAGAGCGCGGTTTTGACGGGGACAAGCAGGTAGAAACGGCACGGACAGCGCTCGTCCGTGTCGTTTCTCCCTGCTTGTCCTCGTCAAAACCGCGCTGTTCTGTTTCAAAACGGCACCGCATAAAAGTTGCGAGTTCCTGCGCTGTAGCAGCTGGGAGAGCAGCATTCTCTGCATAATTTGCTAAGTGGTCGACGGAAACTATAATCCATCGGTTGCCGAGAGGTACACAAAAATATGCACAATGTAAATCGACATCGACACGATAAAAAGGTGGAGAAGGGCATGGCGAAGGTAGTAGTTCACCAGCTGGGAGGTGCGGTAGAGATTTCCGTTGCTTACATTCCCGACAAGAGCGGACGAAGTTCCTAACGAATGTTCCCCACCACTAGTAGCCCTGCCGAAGTCGCTCATACGTCTTGAAAACGCCGGCGTGGCTACACTGGGGATCCAAGTGGAAAGAGAAACAGATCTCTGATCTCAACGCTTTCCGGATGACGAGCCGCCACGTACGTCCCTCTGGTGCATAGTGGCGACAATACAGCAGCGGATCACGGATGGCAAATTGAGCAACTTGGCGCCGAAGTGTTCGAGAGGCTGGAACTGTTGAGGTATCTGAGAGAAGGTCGAAAAGGGGTGCTGATTTAGGGGTCATTGTGCTGTTCGGCCACAATAGTGTCAAAATCAAGAGACGGCAACGTGCGCTCACAGGGGGACTCACGAGTGGCCTCTAGGGAGAGTGGTGAACGGGAAAGAGCGTCAATGTCTGAATGCTTCCGCCCGGAACGATACATCACGCGTATGTCGTACTCCTGGAATTGCAGAACCCAACGTACGAGGCGGCCAGATGGGTCTTTTAACTTCGAAAGCCAACACAGCGCATGGTGGTCGGTCACGATGTCAAAAGAGCTGCCATATATATAAGGGCGAAACTTGCCAATCGCCCAGACAATGGCCAAGCAGTCCTTTTCCGTGAAACTGTAATTTCCCTCCGCTTGGTCAGCGTGTGGCTTACATAAGCCACGACTTATTCTGCCTCACCAGGATGACGATGTGTGAGAACAGCACCTTGACGTACACCACTCGCGTCGATATGTGCTTCAGTAGGCACTTGAGGGTCAAAATGTCGAAGAATAGGTGGCGTCGTGAGACGACGGCGCAAGGTGGTGAACGCGTGGTCGCAGGCAGGGGACCACGATGAGGGGTCTTTGGGGCCACGAAGCAGTTGCGTGAGGGGAGATAGTACCGATGAAAAATTTCGAACGAAGCGCTGGAAATAAGAACATAAACCGATGAAAACCCACTGTAGTGGGCTTAGGAAACGCAAAGATGACCCGCAATTTTTCGTGATCCTCGGTAACCTTGTCTCCAAGTATAATCAACCTATGTGCGGCAAAGCGACACTTCTTGAGATTAAGCAGCAGATCGGCATTTCTTAAGGAACTCAGCACGTGATGAAGGCGGCGCAGGTATTTTGTGAAATCAGGGACGAACACCACGATGTCCAACATGGTAAAATAGGCATAGCTTCAATTTAAGACCGCGAAAACTTTATTCACCATCGTTTCGAACCTAACAGGCGCATTGCAAAGACCGAAAGGCATAACAGTGTACTCATGTAGGCCACCTGGCGTAACAGAAGCAGCATTTGCGCGATGGGCGTCCGCTATTTGGACCTGCCAGCAGGCTCACAGCAAGCACAATAAAGAGAACTTGGCTCCTCGTAAGCAGTTCAGAGTATCTTCAAAGCGCGGCATTGGGAAAACAACTTTCAGCGCCATCTTGATAATGCGCCGAAAATCTACACAGAAGCGTATGGAACCGCCTTTCCTTGTGACACGTACCACAGAATAAGCCCATTGGCTTTGTGAAGCTTTAATCACGCCTCGACTGAGCATGTCGTCGACCTGATCGGCTATGACGCGGCGTTCCGCAGCGGATACGCGATACAGACGTTGGCGCAGCGGTGATGTGGTGTTCGACTGTTGATGTGCACCCTAATAATGCTTGTGCGACGTCAAAAGAAGTTCCCAAGTGCTACAGAGTGGTCAGAAGCTGGGATCGCTGAGGGTGTCAGATCCTCGGCGATGAATGGGCTGCAAACATTCGTAGATTTTGGGTCAGGAGCAGAGAGGACGCTTAGGTGAAGGACGGGCGTAGGAGACGCCTCAACCAAGATGAATTTTTCTTCAACTGCAAGGCTTTTCTTTCGAGGAACCCGCATGCGTTTTCGTTGTAGCAATTACTATGGTTGGGTGCATGTCTCATTTTCCATTTATTAATTACTGATCCCCACGTTCCGGCTTTCCCGAGAACTATTACGTCAAAACTCCTCCCTTTGCTTTGAGTTGTTTATAAGTTCGACTTCGCCTTGCCTTCTGCGAGCCACCTGCTTAGCCCACGTCCTAGAGTGGCTGTCCCGAGTTCGGGTCCCGGATCAGGACAAATTTTTCTTCAACTGCGAGACTTCTCTTTCGAAGAACCCCTAAGGCTTTCCGTTCCAGCAATTGCTACGATTGGGTTGATATCTCAGTTTGCCTTCATAATTAATTACATCCCTCCACCTTGCAGGTTTCTGCAAAACTATTAAGTCAAAACTCTTGCCTTTGCTTCACGTTGTTAAGTTCGAGTTCGCCCTCCCATCTGCTAGCAGCCTGCTTAGCTCAGATCGTAGAGTGGCTACGCCGGAAAGGCGGTGGTACCGGGTACGAATACCGGAGCAGGATGAACTTTGCTTCAGGTCGAGGCTTTTCATTCGAGGAACCCGTACAGGTTTCCGCTGTAGAAATTGCTAGGATTGGGTGCATGTCTCATTTTCCCTTTGGTAATTACTTCTTTGCACCTTGCGGGTTCCCGCAGAACTATTACGTGAAATCTCTTTCCTTTGCTTTGAGTTGTTAAGTTCGAGTTCGCCCTGCCGTCTTCTAGTCGCCTGGTTAGCTCAGATGGTAGAGGGGCTGCCTCGGAAATGCGGTGATACAGGGTAGGAGACACGGACCAGGATGAATTTTTCTTCAACTGCAAAGCTTTTTTTTTCGAGGAACCCGTACAAGTTTCTGCTGTAGCAATTGCTACCATTGGGTGCATGTCTCATTTAGCTTTTACTAATTGCTTATTTTTACCTTGCTGGTTTCCGCCGAACTGTTACGTCAGTAAGTCGGATCTGCATCATTTTTTTTAATTTTCTGGTTATGTTCTGATTCCAAGTTTCTGGCTGCCTGAACAAGAGTAGTGCAGCATAATTCGCACGGCAGCTTCTTTAAGGCGACATGCGCACAGCAGCTAGTGACATAGGCAACGTCAAACAACATCGAACGTAATTTCTTGCGGCGGTATCCTGATCGGCGATCATCAGGGATCCGCTGAAAGCCGTGTTTTCTTGGCTGCCTTGTGCAGGTCCATCAATCTCAATGGAATCTTCTGAATGCGGAAGTGTTACCAGCATCTGAAGCCTGGGCTTTTACTTTCCTTCTAATAGCTACTTAACAGAAATAAGGCACAGCGCCAGCGAGCCCCCTGTAGCTGCCGAAACAACCTTTGACTGCATATGACTGGCATTTTCTGAGAAAAACATGCTTAAAGTGAAACTCACCGAAACAACACCTTCTTAGTTCAGCGACTAAATAGCATGTGTGACGTAATGTAAAATGTGTCTCCTACGTTACATAGCCGCTTGTCATGCTCTTACATGCCTCAAGTCGATCAAAAACGGTGTCGATCAAATCCATCGGTTCGTCTTTGACAGAACCGGCCGGATTCTGCATAGTGTCATTAATTCGGCTGCCCTTACTGGGCGTTAATACGTTGACAACTTTCCACCAGTTTACAATGACATCTATAAAATTTGTTGTTGACGTGCACTACTTGACACGCACGAGCACGCCTCGTGTTTCGAGTGCTGTAGAGACAAATCGATTACTTAATTTTCTTTCCCTTGATCCTCCGGTAGCTTCAATACTAGTTAATGAGGGAATGTGTTTAAGGTACGAAGTGAACGTCCCTACATGGTTATAGTGCACGGTGGCAGCGCGAAGGAAACAGCCGTTGTCCGGTAAAGAGAGGCTTTATTCAAACGGCGAGGCGTCTGTCGGAGTCCAAGCACGAACTCCGCTCTCTCCCACACAAGCAAATCATGACTTGTTAAACCCTCAGTATCACAAACCAGTCAATCAAGCAAACCTGCCAATCACACATACGAGTTCACATCATTACAACCAATTGCACAACCACCTTACCGCACAGGGCAATGCTGGAAACAGTGGCACACTTTACAACTTGCTAGGGGATAGGAGTGCTCAAGACACGTATCATCTCTCTCTCCCCTACGTTAGGCTCCAAGTATCGGCCCTTGGTTCCCTCCCCGTTTCTCCTGCGAGCGGTCGCCACGAAAGCAGCGAGAAGGTTTCCATGAAACCACGGCTTATTGACTGCATGTCTGCCCGACAGTGGGCTGCCGTGCCAGTACTGAGAAAACTCTGTATCCCGTGCAGATGTGGGTCGTTGCGCCTGAAATCCAAACACCATAACTGGGACCCGATGGCGATCGCACAGAAAAACATTCATTGGTCATAGCCGGTTAAGTGGTCTAAAGCTACTGCCGTTTTCACAGGCATTCTCAAAACGCGCACGCAGATGCCGAACACTGACACTCAAACCGGCTGGGCAGTGTAGCGTCGCCCAATTTTCGCGACCGGGATGGCCGACGGGGCATGTGGGAAGCGCATGGAGATTTGTGGTGGCGGTGACCTCAAGCACCCCTACCTTTTATCTTCACGCCCGTCTCCCCGAACGCTCCCCTTCAGCTTGCGCCGTCTACCCTTTTGTTCCGAGCACGGGTGCAGATCAGGTGCTTCTTCTACGGCGCGGCCACTAATCGGCTTTATTCCCACGCGTGAGTGTTTCCCGCGTCTTCTTTTTGAGGAACCCACCTGCGTCCGTCGTTTCCGGTGACTAGCCGATACAGCAGCGTGTGAAATCTTCAGCGCTTTGCTCTAGTCGCCTAAACTGGGCCACACAACAACAGCAAGACCAACTTCAACCTGACTCCTCTTCCGTCAAGAATGTTACTGGACACTTGATGTCATCGTAACATAAAAAAATTTTTAAAAACTCGCACAAAAATTAAATTAAGACCTTTCCACATACGGGACCAACCTCTATTACACACAGAAGGATAACCTTGTGTAATAACGCCGATGAGAAACACATATGAATATGCTTATAATGCAGTAAACTTTACACTCGCATTTGTAACCAAAAAGTATCGTCATGCTACCAACGCAAAAACAATTCTGACACACGCCACGCTGAAATAAACGGTATTCATAAGTTCGCGAGGGCTTGATTACTTTAACACAAAGAACATGAACAGGACAAAGTCCCAATTGTCCTGTTGCATAGTGTCTCTCACAGTCACCACTCCGCACCGTGATTGTCCCAACACGCAAGACCCACTCTGTGCGTCTCAAGGTCCCCCAGAGCACACTCAAAGGGAGCGGTGGGGTCAGTGTGAGCTATATCCTAAGCGCAAATGGATTGAACCGGCAAATGAATGTCTATTTCACACAAACACAAGACATTTCGACATCATGCACAAAGATATTCATCTGTCAGAGCTGCACTAAAACGACAGTTAACACTTGTCTCCGAACATGCGAAACCAAATCCTGGATGGTGATTTGATATCGGCAAACTAATTCCTGGCTAAATATCAAGTGATATGCACGTCTGAGTCAAACCATACCAGACTATTGACTAAACAAATATATAAAACATCCCAAACGATCATCCGAGACGCGAAAGTGCATCAGCAGCCTTGTTAAGTGCACGTGTTTGTGAACAATTTTTATGTGGTGCTTTTGGATCGCCAATGCCCAACGCATCAGCCTAGCACTGAAGGGAGCCACGCGACTCAGAATGTTAGCGGATCATGGTCAGTCATTACTTTGATCTTTGTGCAAAACAACCATGCACGCAAAGGCTCTAGCGCGCGCACAATTGCAAACGCCTCCCGTTCAATTGTGGCGCACTTTTGTGGCGATGTGCTCAACATTTTACTAAGAAATGCAACTACTCGCTCGATTTCACCTACTTTTTGGGAGAGGCAAGCGCCAACTGCCATTTCCGATATATCCGTGGTTCAAACGAAAAGCTTCACCGGGTTCTGGTGCTGTCAACCAAGCAATTGATGTCAGGGCCTTTTTAACTCAGTAGAACGCAACCTGTTCCTCCAAGTTCCGCGGCAGTGTGTTCGGAACCCTTTTGTTTGTCAGCCCTGTCAGTGACGAGTCTTGAATAGTTAGACACATAGTCTCGATAGTAGTTGAGAAGCCCGAGCACACTCCTCAGTTGACGTTTTGTGTTAGGTGGTCTCAGCTGCTGGATAGCTAGCGCGTACCTTATCAGGATCTGGAGCATGTACACCACTACATCCCACTACATGTCCGAGATACTTAACGCGCAGCTGGACAAATTTGCATTTTACCGGGTTTGCCTGGAAGCCTACATCCTGAATTGCTCGTAATACTGCCCGTATATGGTGTACGTGGTCTTCCCATGTCTCAGAAAATATGGCTATATGGTCAATGCATGCACAAGCATACTGATGATGACTGCTGAGTAACTTGTCGACTACTCGCTGGAACGTTGCCGCAGAATTGCGCAGCCCGTACGGCAAAATCTTCCATGCATACAAGCCGCTGGGTGTTGCGAACGCTTTGAGGCTTTGCGATTCCTAGCCAAGCGGTATTTGCGTGGACTCCGGTGAGTCGAGCGCCGAAAGATTCGCGTCTAGAACAGCAGAGGTCCTGGCGCCTTGCCTAGCGAACACGACTTAGATATCACAAGGCCTGTTCACTCCAATTCATTATGTCATGCTGCCTGTCCCGACTGCCATAGAATCTAATAGGGATGTTCCCGCGTTAGCCGTGGTGATTTTGACGTCAGTTCGTTCGTCACACCAGCCTTGGCAATGTAAATTTCAAGCCAGGTAGCATGACGTAAACAGATCGCAATAAACAGGCCTTGTGACACCTAGGTGGTGTTGGCCTAGCACACGCATGCTTGTAGGGGACGATGTGTGACACGAAATTTCCGGTGTACACAAAAATGAAACACATTGAATACATTTGGTATGCGGCAACCATTCCGACTACAAATGTCCTTCCTGATGGATCTGAAGAATGCCCTTCCCTGAAGGAAGGGCATCCTACGAAAGGGCTCACCTTAACACGTGGCCAGGCCAGCGCTTATGTGCCGAAAGTGCATGAAATCTAAACGTTACGACAAAATAAAACTTTATTGAAAAATCAGATGTTGTACTGCGTTTAAGTAAAATGTGTAAGAAACCTTTAAATACAGTTTTCTATTGTACATCCAACAGGTGAGTTGTCGTTCCACACGAGGAAATCACTCGAAAAAAGGTAATGAATTCGCCTGCAGAATCGCCTGCTTCAGTAATTCTTTTCTTCCCCGAAATATTCGAGAATAGAACCGGCTCAGTGCACGCATTGTCGAGAAACCCACCATACAGTCATTCTTAAGTGCTTTATAATTCTTCCATCAGCCTTCCATTTTCAGTAACACTTATCATCTCGCGACATATGCTATGGTTCTCCCGTAAAATGCTTCGATAAGTGATGGATTACAGCAGTTCGTCATATCGAGCGACGCGCATGCGCGGCTTGAATGGCCCGTGTTCTCATTTAATTTTTCCTTGTCAAGCACTCTGTCAATATATCAGTGTACAATTTTATATCTGTGGCAAGGGTTTGTATGCAATGGACGTGCAAACTATCGGTCTTTCGCTGCTTTTCAGTGCGTGGTGCGAGCCTTGTGTAATGTCTTCTTGTTTTTGATCATTTCTTCATATGTACTGTCCACTCCTGCCCACGGCCTTCTCTGAAGGCTGGAAGTATTTATCAAATAAATCAAATAAATTGAACTCGCAGAATAATAAACATCGTAACATCGTGTACACAATGCGAAAATTACCAGCAAGAACGCGGAATTTGCTGAAGTTCCTTCATCAACATAATAAAGATCAGATATAAGAAAAAGAATCTACAGATATACAGAAACTATCACAGTAAGTGCATGAATTACACAGGCAGCAGAATCCAAGAACTAGAATTGCCTGGTGTCTCGAAGCTGTTATCAAGAATCTGGATGTTTGACAAGGACGCATATGTAATTCTACATACAATCTTGGAAATTAAAATGATAAAAACCAAACAATGGGAACACTCTAAATTGAGCACATTGTCTATACGGCACATCGAATATGCAATAACGTGGGAATTAAAGGAACAGTGCGAGCATGTTTATCAGAAACCAACCGCCGTTGCAATTGAAGAAATTACCTAGAATGTTTTTGAAAGTCCGTACATATGGCACTGTTATTGCCCACTTTTTTCCTGATTATAAAATATTTAAAACCCAAAGTCTCCAAAACAAAGCTTTATCCTTCAACAGAGATATTGGAGCACTCACTAAACACTGGCTTTCTCTCTGATTGGTCGCAAATTTATTTCACTCCACAAATCAGGTAACAAGCGTTTCCCTTTGACCTTTCACTTACCAGAATACCGTGTAAAATATTAGTAGACATCCTCTTTTCTACACGAACATGAGAAAACAGCGCAGAAACGGGTCAGAAATCCCACACTATTTTGAAGCTCTTCTCAAACCTTGCTAACCTTCACAAATCAAAATGTTTCTTTTCAATATCACATCATGGCTTTCGGATACAAATTCATGTGAAAGAAAAAGCACATGCCTTACTCTGAAATGAAACGACGTCCTTGACGACTCTTCTTTAATTGGCCACGTACTTTACGGAAAGATTTCGTGAGGCATGCCCTTAACTGCTACTGCACAAAATACTGTTATAAACTTTTACTTTGGCTCTAATTCTTTCTTACATGCTTTCAGTTTGTTGCAGCTAGTGACACGTGTTCCCAATTTTAGTGCAGTAGGACTTCCTCATTGGCTAGTTCTTAACTCGACATATTGAAGTAATTAGGTGCAATTTTTGGAAATTCCGGCAGGCACTCACACACCCATTCAAACAAGAACACCACCAGCGCCCTGTGTTAGTTAGTTAAATGGGGTTTAATGGCGCAGGAGCAGCTAAGGCTATGCTGCGCCACAGCCCCCTGTGTGGGCTAGGGCGTCGGTACTTGGGTGAATGTGAGAGTGCAACAGTTGTGCCTAATTACCTCAGCATGACGTGTTCTGAAGGCAGTGCCGGCCACTTTACAGTACCTGAAGGTACAATATTCGGCCCTTTACGTCTTGCTAATTGCCATAATTACTTATACGGTGGTAACATATAATATAGTGTTGGGCTAGTTAGTTGAAACATTATGTAACGAACTTGATAGCATGCGTGGGGTCTAGCTTTGAGCTGTTTGTGTTCGTTTTCTTTTTTATTTGC
The DNA here is from genome assembly GCF_050947875.1 of Dermacentor variabilis. Taxonomy (NCBI): domain Eukaryota; kingdom Metazoa; phylum Arthropoda; class Arachnida; order Ixodida; family Ixodidae; genus Dermacentor; species Dermacentor variabilis. The sequence goes on from NC_134569.1 coordinate 260,785,793, forward strand.
GCTACGCAAGCTTCTCCTATTGGGTCAGTGCCAATGAAAACTGACCCTTGCAATGTTTAACACCCGAACCCTCTCGAGTGAAGCTAGCTTAACAGGACTGTTTGATGAATTATCAGACATTGTTTGGGATATCATCGACCTTAGTGAGATTAAAAGAACTGGTGAGGCTTAGGCGTTGCTGAAAAACGAACGTGTCCTCTACTATAGAGGTCTCCTAGAAAAGAAGCAATACGGGGTCGGATTCCTAATTCATTAGGACATAGCGGGCAACATTGACGAATTCCACAGCCTTAATGAGAGGGTAGCTGTAGTCGTAATCGAACTTAATAGGAGGTGTAGATTACAGGTAGTACGACCGCACGTTCCAACATCCAGTCACGATGATGATGAAGTACATCAGTTGTATGCAGATGTTGAATTAGCGCTGAGAAAAGTGCAAACTCAGTATGCGGTAGTTATGGGCAACTTCAATGCAGAAGTGCGGAAAAAGCAGGCTGGTGGACAAGCAATCGGCAACTACGGCGTCGATTATAGGAACGCTAGAGGACAGATGCTGTTAGAATTCGCAGAACGGAATGAGCTTGGAATAATAAGCAGCTTTCTCGGGAAGCGCAGCTACAGAAAGTGGACCTGGACGAACCCCAACGGTGAAACAAGAAATGAAATTGAGTTCATAGTTTCTCCTGATCCCTGCATAGTGCAGGGCGTAGAAGTGATAGGTAGGGTAAAGTGCAGTGATCATAGATTAGTGAGGGCTAGGATTCACTTGAATTTGAGGAGAGAAAGAGCGAAATTGGTCAAGAAGAAACAGGTCAACCTAGAGGCAGTAAAGGTAAAAGCAGACAAATTTAGACTGGTACGTGCAAAGAAATATGCAGCCTTAGAACAGAAAGATGATGATGACATACAGCTAATGAATGAAACCGTCACTAGGCTGGCTTCAGGGGCAGCAATTAATCTGGGAAGCAAAGCACCAAGGCAACCAGTAGACAAGCTCTCCCAAGTCACAAAGGACCTAATAAAGAAACGAAAAAGAATGAAAGTGTCCAACTCAAGAGACAGAATTCGCGGAACTGTCAAAACTGTTCAACAACGCGAAAATAAGTGATATGCGTAACTATAACATGAGAAAGGCTGAAGAAACCGTAAGATATGATTGCAGCCTGAAACCAGTGAGAACGAAACTTGGCATAGGGCAAACCAGATCTATGCGCTGAAAGACAAGCAGGGTAATATGATCAGTAATCTTGAAGCTATAGTAAAAGAAGCGGAAGAATTCTATACTGACCTGTACATTACCCAGAGCAGTCAGGATACTTCCATTTGAAATAGTAATAAACATGATACAGAAACATTTTTAACTATCCATGAGGTCAGAAGGGTCTTGCAAGACATCAAACGAGGAAGAGCGACAGGAGAAGATGGAAAACAGTCGACTTAAACAAAGATATAATGCTTGGAATGATATAATGCTTGGAAAACTGGCGGCTCCTTATACGAAGTGCCTATCGACTGCAAGGGTCCCTGACAACTGGAAAAATGCGAGAATTATGCTAATCCGCAAAAAGAGAGAGGTTGAAGAATTTATAAACTATAGGCCTATTAGCTTACTCCCAGTATTATGCAAAATATTTAGCAAAATAATCTCCAATAGAATAAGGGCAACACGGGGCATTAGTCAACGAAGGGAACACACTGGCTTCAGGAAGGGATACTCCCCAATGGATCACATCCACGTCAATTCTCAGGTTACCGAGAAATCCGCAGAGTACTGTAAGCCTCTCTATATGGCTCTATTAGATTACGAAAAGACATTTGATTCAGTAGACATACCAGCAGCCAAAGAGGCATTAAGCAATCAATGAGTACAGAATGCTTACGTAAATACTTTGGAAGATATCTACAGAGGATCTATAGCTACGTTAATTCTACACAAGAAAAGCAGGAATATATCCATAAATAAAAAGGCCAGACAGGGAGACACACTCTCTCCAATTCAATTCACTGCGCGCTTGGAAGTAGTATTCAAGCTATGAAACTGGGAAAGCATAGGAGTAAGCATCGACGGTGAATATCTCAGCAACCTTCCGTTTGCCGATGACAATATGCTATTCAGCAACAATGCAGACAAGTTACAACAAATGATTGAGTATCTCAACGGAGAGAGTGTAAGAGTGGGGTTGAAGATTAATATGCAGAAAACAAAGGTAATGACGAATAGCCGGGCAAAGAAACAAGAGTTCAGGATCGCCAGTCAGTCTGCAGTGTCTCTGAAGGAGTACGTTTACCTAGGTCGATTAACCACGAGGAACCCTGATCACGACAAAAAAGTTCATCGAAGAATAAACATGGGTTGAATCGTATACGGCAGACATTGTCAGCTCCTGACTGCAAGCTTACCATTATCATTCAAAAGGAAGGTGCACAACCAGTGCAGTTCAGGAATGCTGACATATGGGACAGAGATTCGGAAACTGACAAAGAAGCTTGAAAACAAGTTAAGGACCGCGGAAAGAGCTATGGAACGAAGATTGCTAGGCATAACGTGAACAGACACAAAGAGAGCGGTGTGCATCAGAGAGCCACGGGTATACACGATGTTCTAAGGAGATCAAGAGAAAAATAATGGAGTTGGGCAGGTCATATAACCGTTGGACCATTAGGTCTATAGAATGGGTACCAAGAGAAGTGATACGCAGTCGAGGACGGCAGAAGACTAGGTAGAGCGATGAAAGTAGGAAATTAGCGGGCGCTAGCTGGAATCGGTTGGCGCAGGACAGCTGTAACTGGAGATCGCAGGGAAAGGCCTGCGTCCTGCAGTGGACACAAAACAGGCTGCTGCTGCTGATGATGGTGATTATTATTATTATTATTATGACGACGACGACGATGATGAGCTTTTTCAATCTTCCTGTGCGAACCTCCTTCTCAGCGACGGGGCGCGAATAACCTGCGCCGATGACAGGAAGACTCTCCGACATTCACCCCTTTAACGACTGGTAAAATATATGGTGCACGGATCTCAATATTAGCAAATGTAAACATATGTGCACATCAAAAACACCACACACGGTGCCCACTTATAATCTCCGTAATAAATTCCTAGCGTTTGCGATATTTTACAAATACCTCATAATAAAAATTGAACTTTCCTTGGCTATTCATATAGCCTACATACTGATAATGTGAATGGGATATCTTCGTCGTAACTTCGCACGGCCATCTTCCCTGTAACATTACAACCGCATTTGCCCCGATGCATACTCCCCACTCTGCAAAGCGTGCGAGGCCCGCGCTGACCTCGATCATATTATCTGGCAATGCCCCAATGCCTCACGCACCAACACCTCCCGCACTAACACACGCGTCATAACTACGGCCGAGCAGTGGGAGACATTGCTGCTCAGCTTGGACCCAGAGGAGCACCTCTGGGCCATCCGGATGGCCGAAGAAGCCGCCACAAAGCAAGGACTGGCCGCCATCTGAGGAAGGGGGGGGGGGTATTGGGGGTTAGTCTCCCGACCCTCGCCACCCCTGAACCCCATCAAGGACATACTAAAGTTTTATCTCTCTCTCTCTCTTGTAATGTAGACAACATGGCTTCGCTCAAAACATGATAGTGCTGCTTTAGTATAGAGTCTGAAAATGGAACCACCTTTTTATGCAGACAGCTGCTATAAGGGGCAATAATCGCTTCAAGAACGCACTGTATATTCTTAAAGCGTATTTTTCGATCATTTGCTGATATTCTTTGTCTTTCTTACTTTTTTGTTCCTCTTTAATCTCTTCATTCTCTAATACCCCTGCCCACTGACGGTTTAGCAAATAAAAAGAAAGATATGGCAGCTCTAATTAGGTCCCCTCAGATTCGCCATGGCCGTCGACATAGAAATGCGCAGTTTTCAAAAAAGAAAGCGGAAAAATAACAGCAACGGTTGCGAAAATTTTACCACCTTACAAGCAGTTTGGTTTGATAACAAAACTAAGCAACTATGGGCCTCCACCTAACATTGTAAACTGGATCTGTGCATATTTGAGCATGCGCAGACAAATCTTCGATGTTGAGGGCCATTACTCTGGATGTCTCGCCGTAAATTCGAGAGTGCCGCAGGGAAGCGTGCTCGGACTGCTACTTTTCCTAGTATATATTAATGACATAACAGCATGCATAGACGATAGTGTGAGTATTAAATTGTTCGCGGACGACTGCTTACTTTACAAAGAGATTAAAGATGCCAATGATCAAGTGATCCTGAATAAAAGTCTTACTGGGATTTCTGACTGGTGCAACACCTGGGAAATGACACTTAATGAAGAAAAAGCGGTTTTTATGTGCATTACCAACAAAAAACACCCTCTAACATATCAATACACTATTAATCAATCCGCGGTCTCTGAAACAGACTCTTTTAAATATTTGGGTGTCACCATCAACAATCGTCTAACCTGGTCGCAACACATTGATAATGTTTGTGCGTCTGCTCGACGTAAACTCGGCCTACGGAGACACAAGCTGAAACATTCTCCTCCATCCGTGAAACATTTGGCATTCAACACACTCGTAAGGTCGCGATTAGAATATGCTTGCGTCGTCTGGGACCCATTCACGAAAACAAATATTAAAAAGCTGGAAAACCTAAACAGGCTTGCCGTCCGCTACATATATACTTGTTATGGACGTTATGACTCCCCCTCTCAATTCATTAATGAAAATAATATTGCCACCCTAGAATCCCGAAGAAAGGTAGCACGCCTAACATTGCTTTTCCGCCTTTGGGAAAGGGAACTACAACTTGGTCATTTACCCTGTCGCAAGCCGCTACCAGCTAGAGCTACCAGAAATTATCAGCCCGACAAGATAACGCCTATTTTCGCGCGTACAAATTGCTTTAAATATTCATTGTTTCCTAGAACAATAAATGATTGGAACTCTCTGCCGACCGACGTATTCCTGTCCAATAACATATTACATGCCATTTAAAACTGCATTTCAAATAAACGTGTGACCGCATGAGCACTTTCATGCGTGTTAGCCTGAAAAAAACAACAACCTGTGTAAACTGTGTAAACTGGTACTGTAAATATTTCTCTCCTTTCAATTAAATCCCTTGCATTGTATGCTTGTAGAATGTGTTTTTTATGTATTTATATCATCCTTCATTGTACCTCATATGATTCAATGTATTTCATATTTCATATGCACTTCTTTTCTTCGAACGTATTTAATTACACTACTGTATGAACGTATTCCCTCCTGCCTGGGTCACAAGTTGGCCTGCAGTATTCTGTAAATAAAATAAAAAGTTGTCCCAAGTACATGACATTTTTAATCCGCGACATTGCGAGGCATACATGGCTAATGCGCTCACTTACCCATTCAGCATTTGTTGAAGACGTCACCTGCTTTAATTAAGCAGTCTTGAAAACAGGCCAATTGATCGCTTTTATTTAGTCTTGACGAAATGGAATAATTAATTTCAAAATAGATATACATAGGCCATTACACGCCAATTGAGCACCTTAATCGTGTACGCTGCGGAAATGTAATGGGAAGCATCGCACTGCCAACTCACCACACTGTGTGTTGTTCGTTCCTCACGCTTGTTAAGCAGCTTGGGAAATAGAGGACTGTGATGACTGGTGTTTGGACGCCAACGGTGGACAAAATCCAGGTCGTACGCCATCAAGTTGATGAAGTCCAGGTACCTGTGAATTGCACAAGGTCCCTTTTACGAGAGTGCAAATGACGCAAATGTCTGTGCGTATTGGAACCATGTTAAACCAGGGAAATTGTGAGGAACACTTAGTATTCTACCGTTAGTTGGACGCGCAAGTCCGTGTTTGTCATAAGTTTCGAGTGACGTTCTCATGCATGCGTTTTCTGACACCCATATTAGAAATACTACAACACTTTTGCTGGTTGAGCCAAGCTAGCTAAATAATCCAGCTTTGACCTGCCAAAGGGGAATAATTATTTGAATGCTGGTGAATTACGTGGCACTTCAAAGCACAGCAAGCGGGTTGCATTTCCGCGTGTAGACGGTGCCTTCTACCTGCCACACGAAGAAGGAAACCTCTATGGCACTTGTAATTTGCGGCTCGTGTCACTTAGGCGAGAATGTTCGCAATGTTTTTCCGCACTTTGTCTTTGGCTGCAGAAAAAGGTCGCTCGACGTCTCCTTCCAAGTTTATTTACAGCTACGTAAGACGGATCCGGCAGTCAAGTTATAGAAGTATGTCCCACGTTTCACATTGGTTTCTTCCGAGGTTCACTTTAGGATTTTAGCATTATACTTTGCCTTCATTCGCAGTCACATCAATTATGGTATTATTTCCTGGGGAAACACATATAGCAGTCATATCTCGTCTATTCAGCACTTACAAAACCAAGCAATACGCATTATAACTAACAGTGGGTTTTTCACGAGTGCAACTCTACTCCTTCGTGAAAATAACATCCTTGTTGTAACGAACTTGTTGAACTATCATCTAATAATTATGTTTTACAAATTACTTACTAAACAGCTCTCATACCAATTCATCGATTTCAGCCAACTCATCAATGACAATAATACCAGGTTTGCGCGTAACTCCAATTTTCTACTACCTATGGTTCATGATAACTACGGAAAAATGACATCATCATTCGCTGCTATAAAACTGTGGAATGGTTTACCCGTCAGCATTAAATCTTCATCCTTTCATACATTTAGTCATGCCGTTAAGCTGTTCTATATATGTGTAACTAAGTTTACATTATTTATTACACTACATTTGTCAATTCTGTGTATTGACAGTTTTTTTTTTGTTTCTCACTATAGGCTTGTACACATTCATTTTGTTTTCATTGATCTTATTTTTCTGTGTTGTATTTTCGTGACTGTGTGTATTTCTTTTAGTTAACTTGCTCTTCTTTAATACATCTCTACATTGTTAATGTTAACCGAGGCTCCTGTTGCAGTCTTTGACTTTGCGACCCTCGTCTGTATATTGTCTGTCACCAATTCATTGTACTTAAAGACTAATAAACTGAAACTGAATCCATCCGTAGAAGCCGGATGGATCTCAGTGTGTGCCTATTTCTGCCACGGCCACACATGCCGAAGAGTACCGCGATCTCGCGCCGCCCTTTATTTATCATTACCAAGAGCACCAGAAGAACGTTCGCGGTGACACCACACCTGCGCCCACGTTGCTCTCCGGAGCGCTTGTGGCTCTCGATCCCATCCAGTACACCTGGTCTCTCGTCGAAACTACTGCCAAAGTATGAAGGCCTCCACCGTGTCATCGAACGCACATCTCCGGTCAATAACGTGATCGATCCCGTTGAACCATCTTCGGATATGCGCCGTCGCGGACGAGACATTGTCAACGTCGACCACCTCAGGACCTGCTATGACCCACTCAAAGTGGCAAGCTGTTAGGTCGCCAGGTGGCCCCCTTACCGTTCTCTGGAGTAATTGTAGAGAAGGAATGGAACGGTAAAGTGGGTCGTCCTCTTCAGGGGTTTCGCTGCTGAGTTCCGCTCGCGCTCGGAGTCCGTGCCACGCCTAGACTGTCACCGCTGCGCTGCTCCTAGTGCCGGTCCAATAAACACCTTAGTAATACGAAGTTTTTCATCCATATTCTTCGACATAGAAAATGCGCACCGACACGACGTGATGCTTTAAACTATTGCTGGACCTGTCAGAAATGTGCATTTGTGGAAGCATGTTTAGTGTTATACAGAGCTTCCCTTCTAACCATACTTTCTTAGTAAAAATTTCCAATGGTGTGTCCAAGCCCTTAATCCACGAAAATGGGTTACCGCAGGTTAGAATACTTAGTTGTACGCTTTTCATTGCAAAGATGAATTCCTTGCATTTCGTCATTCCACGCAGTATGTCGGTGTATGTAGATGACCTACAGATAGAAATTAGGTCGTGTAAGCTCGCAATCTGTGAACAACAGGTTCAGCTTAGTCTGAACGAAGTCTCTAAATAGACCGATAAAAATGGGTTCAGGCGGAACCCGAATAAGAACTTTTGTATTATTGTTACTCGAAAAAGAGTATTTTGCCCTTATCCAGCTGTCCGACTCCATAGACAACACATACCGGTGGGCACTGAGTGCAATATTTTAGGCATAATACTAAACACAAAGCTTGCTTTTATCACGCCCGTATAGTATCTTAAAGAAAAAATGCATAAAAACAATGAACATCATGAACTGTGGTCACACACACAACATGAGGTAGTAATTAGGAAATGCCTTGTCAACCTTTAAAAGAGCCTTATACGTACGCGGTTAGACTACAGTGCCATAGTGTTCAAGTCTGCTACGCCCGGCACCTTAAGGATTCTGGATCGCGTGCATCATCCGCCACTCTCGAAAGCCCGCACCGCGCCAATGGCGACAATGTAGTGCCGCCCGCGCTCACGTGGTCCGTACACTTTTGCTCACGGGTCTGTGTATATGTGCCACTGGATCAAGAATGTAGCACAAATGAAGTGTGGATGTGAGCATGCAAGCATAAATTCGGTTGTGCGACCACCAGAATATCAGATGAATGAGAAATTTGCACTAATCCTTCCTCTGGTGGCCAACGAGGGGCAATGTGTTATAGTGGTTCTCGAGAAAGAAAATGCAGGCGCGGCGGCATCATTTGTTCATACCACCGCTCGCTCCTAAAAACGTGTAACCGCAAGCTAGAGTGTACGAGAGCATGGTTGAATGGGACGAGCGGCTGGGGTGGCGTATGCTTTGCGGTGAGGCGCGCGACGACAAAAAATACTTGGCAGCGCTGCGATCGGACTGGATAAGGCCGCGTCAAGGTCGCGCCGTTAGAAACTGCGGGCGATTCTGCTCGGCGGGGTCGTCCGTACTGCTCGCGCTCTACAATTTGCTTTCATACCACGCAAATGGTGTTTATAATTGGATATTACATGTATTTATGCCTTGGAATAAATGCCTTTCTTTCTTCTTTTACATCATTTTACTGATTTTTTATTCTGCTAGGTGACTGCGCGTGCATTGCGGCCGCAGTGTCGGCTTTCATTCTGCTATGTTATTGTACGGTTCCCTTTGGAGAGCAAATATTTTTCTTGTTCTTCAAGCAGTATGTATCCCTCGTGCATCTTTTTGCGCATATAGTTATTCATAAGTAGGTCTTGCGAAGCGCAGCCAGAAAAAATGTGTGAACTCCTGCTTGCCGCTTGAAACAAATAATATTTATGAATTGCCTTCCGGGATTTTTCGCTCACGGCCATCGCCGCCGACACCGGCTTTTCTGGGACACGAGCTCCTTAACGCTGTCGCGTTAAAATATATCGGCCCCATCCGGCGCCGTGTACTCAGATTTACGGCAAGTACTCTGATAAAAAAAACTGCAGTGCAACATACCATTCATGTTTCCGTCTTTCTCGCGTAACAGAACGCCCAAAACGGGGCGTTCTGTTCTGTCCCAAAACGGGCGTTTATCTTGAATGACAGCTAGGAACTTGTTCACCAGAACCGATTAGCACCCGTGCGTTAATTCTCTCAGGAACTGGTGCGCCTGGGCGCAACAACCACGACTCTGCAGCAGCACAATCATTGGGAATAAAAGAACCTCACTTGCATCGGCAACTCACCTTCGAGACTACCGAAGTGCTGTTATTTCTTACATTCAACCGAACACGGCTATTCAATAATTTTAATAGTAAATTCTGACATTGAATACAATCTGAACAGCAAATACCATTCCATTAGACTATATGTTTCTACATCAATTCGCCTGCTGGCGTGTTGAAGGAGATCGCGAGACAAGCCACGGAGATTACTTTGGTTAAGACTTCCCGGTCTACCCGATTGAGTTTGAGTACATAGGCAATATCTTGTCCCTAACGTTGCTGTTCATATTAACGTGCAATAGTTGCTTCGATTCATTTTCTTTGAAACTCTAGTGGTTCACCAGGGGCTGGTGCAGCTTTTGAAAGAAGCACGCTTAATCCGGACGGGAGTTCTCACTTTTTCAATCAGTGTATTAAGAACGTTTCATAATTTTTGTCTTGCATATATGTCGTGGAGAAATATGTCTATGTACCCTTAGATTTACCTAGAAGTACCTTGGCCACTTGCATCTCCTTGCGCCGCGCAGTTAATGTGTAACAAGCATGTGACGCCCCCTCAGTCATAATCTTCGTTGGCCCACCACGCTCGGTGGCCTGCCATGCTCGGTAGACAACATTGAACATTGGGCAATGCACCCAATAAACACCGGCGAGCACAGCTGCTCGGCGATCAGTCATCGTTCGTCACCACCACGCTGCGGAGCGTCTATCTAACGGAGGGTGCCTCGAGCCCTCTCTCGTTCACAAACCCGGGCGGATCGTGACGCTGGCGACGAGGCTGGCGACGACTACCCACGGGTCGTCCCACGCCACCGCGAGCGGCGAAACAGAAACACCGCCCCCGGTTGCCGCCGCCATGCCACTGTACGGAAGGTTCCTGTCGTTCAAGGGAGATGGGTCCGCCTGGCCAGTTTGCGATTAACATGTCCGCGTGTTCTTCCGAGCAAACGACACACCCGCGGCCAAACAGCGGGACATTTTCCTCGCCAGTTGCGGGACTCGCGTCTTCCGTCTCCTGCTCAACTTTCTCAAGCCAGTCACGCCGCATCTTAAGACGCTGGGTGAGCTGCTCGCCATACTGCGCTCGCATTTCAACCCAGCACCGTCCACACTAATGGAGCGTTTCCGCTTCAACAACTGGAGCCGCCGGGAAGGAGAGACCCTCGGGCAGTTCGTTGCTGCGCTACGAGGGTTAACGAGTGCCTGCGTTTGCGGGGACCAGCTGGACTCGCTGCTCCGGGACCGTTTCGTCTGCGGCATCAACAACCCCGCCATGCAGACGCGACTACTGGAGCTTCCCGACCCCTCGCTGGAAGACGCCGTGAAGGCAGCGCTGGCGTTAGAAGCGGCCGCCAAGGACGCCGGCGATATTTCCCATGCGACTGGCTCACCGTCGGCGGAAGCGGCAGTCAAAAAGTTGGCGACAAAGGGCAGTACCTTCGGCCGCTGTGGTGGTGCCCACTCCCCCTCACAGTGTCAGTTCTCTCCAGCAAAATTTTTCACGTGCAGGAAAACTGGGCACCTGGCACGTGTGTGCCGATGGGAGACGACAAACTTCGGACAGCAGCAGCAGCAGCAGCCTGGTTCAAGCCCAGGTACCGCACAAGCCCGCCGCCAGGGTAGCCGTCGCGAGGGTATGCGGCGGAGGCGTGCGGCAGCAGGCTCAAGTTCTTCTGCGACCAGGCTAGATCATGGCCGAGGACCCGACGATTTTCTACATGTGGTACAAAGGCCTTGTACCGTCGTATGTACCGCCGTACACGCTGACCGTCGAAATCTGCGGGCACTCTATTTCTACGGAGTTGTACACAGGGGCCAGCGTGTCAGTAATGGCCGGGAAACTCTTTAATCGTACTTTCCCCGGCGTGTCCGTCACGGCTTCGGGCGTGATGCTGCGCAGCTACTCCGGGCCGCTCTCCCAGGTCTAGGGTCAAGCACAGGTCAGTGTTCGCTTTGATGACACGGAGGAACCCTTTCCCTCTACTTAACCAAGGGGTCGCCGCCGGCGCTTCTGGGCCCAAGCTGGATTCATGCACTGCGCGTTCGTGTGCCAGAATACCAGGAAGCCAGCCTGCATGTGGTGAAAGACGTCCCCAGCCTCCTGACCGAGTTCAAGTTCCTGTTCCAGCCAGGGGTAGGCACATTCGCCGGCACGACGGCTGGCATCTATGTACCTGAAGAAGCCTAGCCACGTTTTTTTAAGCCTCGCCCACTTCCGTTCGCCCTGAAAGAGCTGCAACGGTTACAATGAGAGGGCATCCTGGTGCCCATCAAGACATCTAAATAGGCCGCTCCCATCGTTCCAGTCCTCAAGCGAGATGGCAGTGTCAGGATCTGCGGGGATTTCAGCGCATTTCAGCGTTACCATCAGTCCCGTCGCTACCGTCAAGGAGTACCCGTTGCCCTGGATCGAAGATCTCTGGTCAGCATTGTCCGGTGGACAGAAGTTCACCAAGCTCGACGTCAGGGATGCTTACCAGTAGCTGGTGCTCCAGGATGCCTCCCGGAAGTATGTCACAATATCGACAACTTTGGGGCTTTTCTAGTACACGCGCCTACCGTTTGGCGTGGCCTCAGCCCCAGCCATATTGCAGAGGGAAATGGACAACCTCTTCAGGGGCATGAGGCACGAGGCGGTATACTTGGATGACATCCTCGATACCGGTAGCGACGAGAGGGATAACCTGAAAAACCTGCACAACATCCTGGCACGGCTGCAGGACGCCGGCCTTAAGCTCAAGCTGGAAAAAAGAATTTTCGTGGCACCCAGTGTTGAGTACTTGGGACATGTCATTTCCCAGGCTGGCCTAGCCCCGGCTTCCCTTCGAAGTTGGTGCTGTGCTCAAGGCGCCTAAGCGCCAGAACAAGACGGAGCTTCTGAGCTGCCTCGGCCTCATCAACTTCTACAGGAGTTTTCTGCCGAACCTGTCGGAGTATCTACAGCCGCTCCATCTTCTGCTTCGAACTGGTCAGCAATGGGTCTCGAAGAAGCAGCAGGACCGGGCCTTCCAGCGCAGCAAGAAGCTAATCATCGAGGCTCCAGTGCTGGTACACTTCGATCCTGCCAAGCCTGTCGTCCTAACCGTACATGCGTCGCCGTACGGCGTGGGAGCCGTCCTGGTGCACAGGGACAAAGATGGCCAGGAACGCCCTGTGTCGTTTGCATCTCCTCGGCTGCATCCAGCAGAGCGACGCTACAGCCAGCTGGAAAAGGAAGGCTTCGCCCTCATGCTCGGCGTCGAACGCTTTCACCAGTATCTGTGGGGCCGGAAGTTCGAGGCGTTGACTGACCACAAGCCGCCGTTGGTGCTGCTGGGGCATGAAAAGGCAGATCCTGTGCAGGGATCACCTCGAGTGGTACGCTGGGCTTTTAGGCTGGCAGCTTACAGTTACTAGCTGGTTTACCGTCCTGTACAGGATCTGGGACCTGCTGATGCCCTGAGCCGCCTGCCCCTGCCTGAGGTGCCTGCTGCAGTTGCAGAACCTGCTGAAATGTTCATGCTGGAGCACGCGTACCCGGAGGTGCTCTCCAGATCTGTGGTATCGCAAGCGACCAGCCGGGACCCAGTCCTGTCTGAGGTGGTCAAGGCGGTGTCCCGTGGTGTGGAATTGGTTCAGCAGGCCTATAGCCACAAGGCCAATGAGATGAGCTTGCAGCAGGGCTGCCTACTGTGGGGTTCCAGGGTGGTGATCCCACAAAGTCTCCGGTCCATGGTCCTGCAGTTGCTGCACGCGGGTCATCCTGGCGTGGAAAAGACCAAGATGGTGGCCAGGTCCCATGTTTGGTGGCTTGACCTAGACCAGGACATTGCTCGCATGGTGCAGAGCAGCCAAATCTGGCAGGAGCATCGGCGGGTCTCAAGTCATGTGACATCACTCCCTGGTCGTTCCCACAGAGACCCTGGTCCCACCTGCAGCTCAGTGGGTGGTGCAATCCATCAAGGACAAGCGCAAGAAGAGCCAGAATGGGGAATTGCGGACGCAGATTGCCCGGATACTGAGTCAGTACCGGACCTCACCGCACGATGTCACTGGCTGTACCCCCTGTGAGCTCTTGCTGGGTCGGATGGTCAAGACATCCTTTCACGTCTTGCATCCGATCCTCCGATCCACAATGCTCCTGAAGCAGCTGAAGCAAAAGCTGACTGCTAACCAAGGCTACCGTCCCGGGCCTTTGCCGGAGATGGGAGCTCCAGTTTTCGCCAGGAACTTCGGTATTGGCCGACCTTGGTCCGACGGGCAGGTGGTGTCTCCTGCCAGCACCTCATCACTGCACGTCCGCATGCCAGACGGGGCCACGTGGCGCAGACACGCCGACCATGTTAAGCCTCGCCTCGGGACCTGGCCATCACCCTCGATTGCCACTTCCGAGTACCAGCGCTCAGGAAGACTAGCGGCAGCACCAGTCGCGTCCAGCGGAGCCCCGCTCACTTCGGAGGCGGCAAGCGTTTCCAGTGGTGCAGCGCCTGTTGGGGTCAGTGTCGAGCTCGTCACCACTCCCAAGGCAGACCACTGCGGACCCTCTGAATGGAGTAAAACACGTTGTGGGGCTAGTTTGTGCATCGCTTTCAAAAAATGAAGCACCAACGGTAACGGCACACAAAGAAGGAACCTTTCACTACGTCGCAAGCATTCTCGCCTTTGTCTTTTTCATAAAGTATACTACCTCAATCCTTTCCTGTAAGAAAATCTCTTCACCAGACCCAGTTACATCTCATCTCGCATCGATCATCAACACAAAGTTGAAGTGCCATCTTGCCGCACTTATTTATACCATTCTTCATTCTTACCAAGAACCGCCACGGCATGGAACCGCCTTCCCGCCTCGTTAGTCACCATTTGTGACAGCACCAATTTCAAGCTTGCTGTTCAAAGTGCCTTATAGTTCCTTCATTATTTTTTATTTTTTTCTCGTTCTGCAAATAATGCACTCTACCACTCCTTTCTGTTGTGCCTGCCGGCCTTGAAAGTATGTACAATAAATAAATAAATAAATAGGTTAAAAAACAAATAACAAAAATTCCAATATGAACTCCAACAACCAAATTTTCTGACCACCTATTGCGAACTTTGCTTTTGTACGTCTCCGTTTTCTGTCGTTTCCCTACTTCCACCAACCTTCCAATCGACTCTTACTAATCTCTGTTGCGGACATGTTTACTTTTCCCCTGCCCTCACTCAACCAAAGGGCTTCAAAGAGGCCATCGGGGCCTAAATCGACCGCTGGGCAGACGTCTTGGCATTCTAATAAAACATGCTCCATCGTTTCCATAGCTTTACCGCAGCAAGCAAATGCTTCTTCTTCCTCCTCATACGTCGCTTTATAGGTGCGTGATATAAGCGATCCAGATCTCGCTTCGAAAAGTAAGGAGCTTCCGTTTGAGTTATCAAAAACTTTTTCTTTCCTGATTTCGTTTTTTTCTCTAACATAGTTACTCATAGCCGGTTCCTTTTGCATTGCCGCCACCCATCAGATTATTTCTGCGTATCTGACTTTCCGCTTGACGTTCCTTGTTGTTGTGTTTCCCACCCTACAAGCCGCATACTTGCTGGTAAGCTTCCTAATTCTTTTCCTCCACTGTGAATCAATGTTTTTCCGGTAAAGATACCTCAACACTCTCCCAGCCCATTTACTTTCTTCCATATTCATTCTCCCAGCCCATTTACTTTCTTCCATATTCATCAGTCGTTCTTCATAATCAATCTTACTGTGTGCTTTCAAAACTAGTCTCGCCCATATCGCCCTGCACAGCTTCATTTGTAGTCTTCCCGTGAGAGTCCAATGCGAGGCGTCCCACTAACCTTTGGTTCCCATCGAGTCCTGATTGTACCTCTGATTTCAAGCACACAGCCACATTTCAAAAAGTAAGTCCTGGAACCATTACACCTTTCCCCATACCCCGGAGCACCTCGTACCTATTGTATCCCCATAGCGCTCTGTGCTTCATTATGGCGGAATTTTTCTTCCCGTTTATTGTTATTGTTTTTTCTTAGGTTTCCATATAACCATTGCCTTCATTTATCCATATACCAAAGTACTTATATTCTCTTACCCGAGATATTTCCTGGCCCTGTATTGCCACTGTCTGTTAACTCTTTTCTTTGAATACCATAACACCTGATTTTCTAACACTAAATTTCTAACCTAAATTCTTGCCTTCCTGTCCACAGATATTAGCCAGACTTTGCAAATCACCTTGCTTGTTTGCTAGCAACACAATATCGTCCGCATCAAATAAATCTGGAAGCTGCTGCTGTACTACTGCACCTGCCTGTTTCTATGACAGATTAAACCCGATATTACTTCCTTCTAGCACCCTCTCCATCTTCACCAGGTACATCATAAACAGCAGTGGGGATAAACGGCACCCCTACCTCAGGCTCTTGTTGATATCAACTTTATCCTCGCTCCTCATCACTTCCCATTCAATTCAAATGGTATTTTCCAGGCAAATCTCTCTCAAAAGCTGCAGACAATCGTCACTTAGGCCTTCCCCTTGCAAAATATGCCAGCAATTGTTGCGGTTTATGTCGTCATACGCTCCTGTAATGTCGAAAAATGCCACATATATCGGTCTGCATTCCACTGTTGATATTTCAATACACTGAGTAAGAGCAAATGAGTTTTCATCCATACGCATACATATTCGGAAGCCATTATCATGTTCTCCCAAAATGCCATGATTCTCGGCCCATGCTTGCAGCGTTGATTGGATTGCCGGCATTGCTAGCCTGTAGATTACCGATGTAATGGTCAACGGTCTATACGAGTGAATTCTATCTTTATCCCCCTTACCTTTAAAAATTAACTTTTCTACTTTGTCGCCAACTATCTGGTATTCTTTTATATTATATTGTGTTTTATCCTGCTTTCACGAGAGCTTGCTTACTTCGTGGTCCTAGTTCATTAATCAGCCAAACGGGAACCTTGCTAGCCTGTGGCTGTGCGCTTAGGAATTTTCTATTCGGGTTTCTTGCAATTGAAATTCGTCAGCACCAGCTCCTTTTCCATTTGGTTCTCTTTCATGCTCTCTTTTTCATCGAATAAAACCTCGTCATTGCCTTGGAAAAATTCGGCTGTTATTTTTCGGATGTAATTTAATGCCGCTTCTCCTTCCAGTCTGTTTCCATCTTCGTCTAGGATATGTTGCTGTATTGTTGTTGACTTCCTGCCTAATAATTTTGTGTGGTTCCAAAATATTCTAGGGGTGACCTTTTTTTCCTCACGTATTTCGGACAACCAACGCTCACTTTCACCTTTTATCTTGGATTGCACCAGTATTTGAACCAGATACTTTTTCTCCCGGTATATTTCCCATTTACTGACTACTTCATCCTGCAGTGACGGCGCCTTCCTTGCCGGCCTGTGCTTTCGGGATGCTCTCTGTAATTCGGCGATCGCTTCTCGTATCGCCCTGTGCCACAACCTTTTCGGTTACTTTGTTCCTTTCCAACGAACATGATTCTCTTTCCATATTTCTGGTGTTATTACACTTGGAAGCTCACTATATTCCCACTCTTTACTTGGCCCTTTGCCAAGTTCTTCCTCGACTTTGGTGACTATGTTCGTTATTTGTTCAGCGTTCAAATTTGGACTGGTCATGCTGCACTCCTTGCTCATTCCCAACCCCTTATCCCATTTTCAAAATGATGCGTTTGTGCTCACTCCCTGTGCTGCTATACCCTTCCTTATCAATGACCATTACTTTCAACTTATCATGAATTCCTTTTGTCATCTGAAATTATTCAATGGTTCATTGCCGGTTTCCCACTACCCACGTGATTTGCCCTTCACACTTAGGCCCTGTATTCACGATAACGAGGCTATGTTGCTCACAAAGGTCTAGCATTGACTTTCCGTTGTTGTCGGTATAGCCATCTCAATTCTGTATGTGGGCATTCATGTCACCTAACAGTATAATTTAGGCATCATTCTCGAAATCCTCAAATTGAGCACTTATGCATTCCACTAACTCTTTACTCTTCTCTGTGCAATTATTTCCGGTCCACAAATAAGTAACGCCCAGCCAAGTTTCTTTCCCAATCACTGTACCTGATAACCAAAGAAGCTCTTGACTTTGTGAATTTACTCTTTTCCATTTGGCTCCCTGATGGATGAGCATTCCTACTCCCCTTCCCTTCGTTTCCGACTTAGTTCTGTTGCACCCTTCGCAAACATAATTCTCAATCACGGGCAGCTGTTCCAAGTCTCTAAGGCGCGTTTCCGTAACCACATACACCCCTATTTGTTCTCTATGCAACTGCTCCTCAATCTCGGCCCCTTTTCCTTTCTTCTGTCGCCCTGCATGTTTATGTAGCCTATTGCATGGAGAGCTCTTTTTCTTGCTTTCCTCCTTTTTTATTATTGACGGCGATGCTATTTTGAGGTTCTTTTAGGGGACCGTCTTCATTACTGCCTATTCTGGCCTCCTGAGCATCCGTGGGCCCCCTCAAAAAGCAGCAGCGCGACCACCAAGTCGCCAGTCCACTTCTCGTGCCAGCCTGTAACCGAAGTGGTTCCCGTCTCATTTAAAACCACCACAACTTCTCACTTCCATGTTAACTTCGACAACCTCGAAGCCTTTCTCTCGGCTCATTTTCCAAATCGCCTCATTCGCAGCCACTACGGCTCTTTGTATGCGACTGTAACGTACAGGCACCTCCGGCACCTTTCACTCCAGGATCTGCAGCTGAGAGGAAAGCTCGCGCAAGTCGTTCACCCTTCGCCAAGCGCTCGGCTAGTCCTGTCCCTTTCCTCTTTAAGACGTCGGTTAGCCCACCTGCTAATATGAGAAGGTTGCGCACGTGGGAATTTTCCGCGAGTTTTTCTTTTGCTCGCTCCATGACAGAACCCAGTGTACGGCCTAGAAATGTTCCTAACGACACTCTTTTAACGTCTTTCATTCTCTCCACAATTGCTTCTAAGCACTTAGCCAGGTTTGAGTCGGCGGCGATAATCATCATTTCACTCTCTCACACCTCTCCCTACTTCCCTTTGTCCTTTTCCGCGTGATTCGGACTCGACAAGGGGCATTGCCCCAGTGCTCCTACTTTTTCCGCGTGGCGGCCTCAACGTAGGTGCCGCTCTTGACAGATAATCTTTCACCCCGTTACACGCATTCCACGTACTTTGCTAGCACTCCCTATCCTGTCACGTCACGGGAGTGCGTTCCATTGTCACCATTCTCGTTCACAATGGCGGCTTTGTTCAGCTCTTTCTCGGCTGTTTCAAGTCTGTTTTCTGCTACCTTCCGTGCATCACGCTCCCTATTTAGTTCATTTTTGAGCTCTTCAACCTGCTTGACAAGCTCTTCTTGGAAAGCTTCCATTTTCTTCAGCCTAGCATCGACATCACATTGTGTGCCGATTGACTCGGTCCTCTCACGATTCTCATCCATCCCCTCATCTGCCTTGGGGGACCCCCCCCCCCCCGCACTGCCTGCTTTCCCGGCTTTCTTGCCAAGTATTTTACGCCTTTTTCTGATGAAAATACTACAATACTATATTACTATAACAATGCAGAGCACGCACCTTATAGCAAAACCGATACGCACAGGAGCCAAATCCTCAAAATGCCGCAAAGCAACTCTCACCACTGTTTCAAAAGCAATCAAAGTCGCGGACACCCAAGGTATGACACGCTCTCACACGCGCTCAACCAGGCGGTCACGACCTCACTTTCCTACCAAAACGCACCAAGTAAAACGACTAATAGCTATTAGTCTTGCCACCTACAGGCTACAAACACTATAGGTCCCACCCAGCTGCACGTGCTGAAGCACGTGGCGCGAAAGGACGATCTAACCATCCTGCAAAACGAAATGGACACTAAACACACCGGCGCACAGGAAATACGAGAGAGACAAGAAAAGAGAAAACTACGCAATAACTATTTAAAGGCAAAAAAGATCAGCAAATCAAAAACAGAAGAAAGCTGAAAGCATACACAATAACCTACGATTTCGTCGCCGCCACGAAGCCCCGAAATGCACGTCCATTTGCCACAATATCTCAAGCCAATCTTTACAGTTCTCTCGCAGCGCCCTCACAAAATTTTTTCACACGCGGTGCCTCAGCGAAAGAGCGCCGTTCGGCCCACTCGACCATAGTCCCCAGTACACTCTACCGCAAACTTATAAACAATAAACAGGCAGACCCGCCATGGTTGCTCAGTGGCTATCGTGTTTGGCTGCTGAGCACGCGGTAGCGGGATCGAATTCCGGCCACGGCGGCCGCATTTCGATGGGGCGAAACCCGGAAACGCCCATGTATTTAGATTTAGGTGCACGTTAAAGCACCCCAGGTGCTCAAAATTTCCGGAGTCCTCCACTACGGCGTGCCTCATAATCAGAAAGTAGTTTTGGCACGTAAGACCTTATAATTCATTTTTGGTAATAAACAGGCCAGCATCTTGAAGGCCGCCCTGGCTAACCGCTTCAATTGTGCCATCTGGGTTGACGCCTTTCCCCTTGTGCTCTTGGGCTTACGGGCCGTTTACCAGGCAAACATACATTGTTCAGCAGCAAATATGGCATACGGTAGTTCTCTGCGTTTCCCCGGAGGCTTCTTTACATCAACGCAGGTACCAGCCCAGCCACGAGCATTTCTTCAAGGTCTCCTGGACTGTGTTAAAGACATCCGGTCGCTTTTCCTTTCTTCTTGGCGACGTTGGTTTACGGAAAGGGCATCTAGTTGCGGAAGGGTGGCTGATGCACTCTCTCAGTTGGCGTCTTCACGAGTGCGCCTCCGCAGGTGGCAACCTGCAGGTGCGGAATAGTAGGCGCTTATCCTTTCTTCTAGGTGACATTGTTTCGCGGAAGTTCGCCAGTAGAGCTTGACAGTTCGAGGAAAAGGTCCCTCTAAATTCGCACACACTCAAAACGCCTGTAAGCACTGCGGGGTGCCAGCCAGGCCGGCAACCCCTCGAGACAGCCAAAACAAATTGGGAATGTACCCTTCGTTTTGATGAAGCATGGCGGTCGGGCATCCTTTTTGTACGGGGTGCTACACGCCAACCGTAACAGCATCTCCGGCGGGGGAGGAAGATCCCGACGCGTAGGGGCCAGCAGCCACTGGGCGAAGGATCGGAGTTTCAGTAGCAGAATCCCCCTCAGGGGTGCCTAACCCTTGGTTCGTAGCGGGTAGATTCCTGGGAGTCGTTCATGAGTCCTCTTGGCGCTTTTGTTTCTTTTTTCCCTGGTCTGGTCCGGTGAAACTGGACTTGCAAACAGGTCTCGCAAAATTTCGTATCCTGCTTGGGCAAGCAATCACCCCGAACAATGCCGGACCCACAACCACAATGCCGTGAGCACAAGGCGACCCTCCTCCAACACCACGATTTAAAAAAAAAAAAAGAAAACCCCCTACTGCTCTCTCATCCCTTTAGCACGTCCTCCCTCCCCCCCCTGAACACTAATGACAGCCATTTCTTGAAAGCGTTAAGACGTGGTTACTAAAATTAGCTAACAATCGACTACAACTTCGTGACAAGAAATACCAACGTAAAAATGCCATGGAAACCCGAGTGAGCATGAGGCTTTCGTTACTCTAGGGGTAACGACTCAAACCGTCGGCACTGCCGTTAAGCTCACCCATCTTGTAGCGAATATCCAAGGTGTACTGTTGAAAAGCCAAGCTTCAGCGCAAAGGACGACCATTTTTCGTAGACATGGACTGCAGCCATGTGAGGGAACAGTGGTCAGTCCAGCGATATAGCAAGCTAGCTCGTGTACCGCCCATACTACGCAGGCGCATTCCTTTTCTGATGCACTGTATGCTTCCTCACGAACTGAAAGTTCTCTACTGAGGTATAGTAGAGGGTGTTCGTTTTAATCACCTCTCTTTTGACAAAGTACCACCCCCATACCCTGGTCCCTGACATCATACTGAAGAATAAAAGGCTTAGGGTAGTCGGGGGCGTTCAACACTCGCTGACTCATTAGCGCTTTGTTCAGCATACTAAAAGCCTTTTTTTTGCGTCATTCCACTTTACCGTTTGCGGTTCTGTTTTTCTGACAGCATCTGTTAAAGAACTTGCAATCTCGGAATAACGCGGGATATATCTTCCGTAATAACCTACTAAACCAAGGAATGACCTGATGTCCCGCTTGGTGCTTGTTTGCGGGAAGTTGTCTATTTCGGTCAGTTTAACCTCCGAAGGCGGACAATGGCCTTGCCCTATTACACTACCTAGATGCGCTACCTCCGCGTGCCCTAATTGGCATTTGGGAGCCTTGACAGTTAAGTTGGCCTCTTGTAGGCGACACAACACGGTTCGCAAGTGTTGCATATGGTCCAACCATGATGAAGAAATTATTGCTATGTCATCGGGATACGGAAGTGCAAAGTAGTCCATTGCCCGTAACACTTCGTCCATAAGGCTAGAGAAACAATAGGGAGTATTCTTTAATCCAAAGCTCAGGACTTTCGGCCGAAAGGTTCCCATCAGGGAAATAAACGTCGCAAGCCTGCTTGCACTCTCGGTCAACGGAACCTTCCCGTACGCTCTGACTGTGCCGGTACCCTTGGTGTTCTTGCTCTTCTTTTTCTCCTCTTTTATCCTTAACACGTTTCTCACCTGCCCTGCTGCTGCCATTGTAAAGAGAACCTGGGGCTAGTCAAGCTGCTTCTCTGCAGCGTCTTTCCCCTTGTTTTTCCGCCACAACCATGTACCTACTTGCGTGTGCAAACAAGTAAATAGATAAAATAAATAAATAAATCGAACGTAGAGATGAAGTTAGCACTGCTCACTTTATCAAGCCTTTCCTCGATATGCAGCATTGGGTAGGTCTCGTCCTTCGTGATTAATTTGAGCCGGCGGTAGTCGATACACGGTCACGGCTCCTTTCCTGGGACCTCAAACAAGATAAGAGGCGAAGTATAATCACTCTCTCCTGGCTCCATTACACCTAGCCCTAATATCTTGTTCATTTCAGCGGCCATGACTTGATGTTGACGAGGTGAAACGCGATAAGCTTTCGAACGAACTGGGTCCGACTAGATTAACTCGATATCGTGAACGATCAAGGTGGTCCTGCGAGGTGTGTCTGAAAATATGTCTTTAAATTCAAATACGAGTTCCTTCAGTTCGGCCCTTTGATAGGTATTCAACTGCGCCTGCTCTACTAGCTTGTCAATGGTCTCTTCAACATCCGTCAACATCCGTTACTGATGTTAACGCCTGAAACTCGATAAGCATCTCCTCAGGTTGGTTAAGGGGCATGTTCACAATGGCTTCCCTCTGCCAGTAGAGCTTAAGTAGATTGCTGTGGTACACTTGTGGTGTCCTTTGTTTTCCCGGTACCGTGATTACGTAGTTTGTGTCAGATAATTTCTGAATTATGTCAACCGGTCCTTCCCATTGAACCTGTAGTTTGTTTTTCAATTAGGATTTCACGATCATTACCTTTTCCCCAATTTCAAAGCGTCGCTTTCGAGCCGTCTTGTCATAGTAACGCTTAGCATTGCTTTGTGCCTTACGAATTTCCTGCCCTGCTAATTCTTGAGAAGTGTGCAGACGGTCCAACAGGTCTAGCACGTATGCCACAACCAAAGGATCGTCCGCCCGGCCTTCCTAGGCTTCTCGAACCATGCGAAGCAAAAGCCATTTCATGATTGAGTGGACTGTCTCTACCGCGTTTGACTGCGGGCGCTACACTGAGCTATGAATAATTTTAATATCGCACGTTTCTGGAAACGATGAGTTCAGTGCGCTCGTAAAGAGGGATCCTTGATCTGACTAGATTTCCGCGGGAAACTATACTCGTGTGAAGATAGGCAAAAGCGCATTGACGATCTCCACCGAGCTTAGTTCTTTGAGGGGCACCGCCTCTAGAAATATTGTTGCGAGGTATAGTACAGTAAGAATATGCCGATAGCTAGACTGCGTTGCAGAAATTGGTCCCGCTGTG
Organism: Dermacentor variabilis; assembly: GCF_050947875.1. Taxonomy (NCBI): domain Eukaryota; kingdom Metazoa; phylum Arthropoda; class Arachnida; order Ixodida; family Ixodidae; genus Dermacentor; species Dermacentor variabilis. The sequence goes on from NC_134569.1 coordinate 260,809,293, forward strand.
TCTATTATTAGCCTGCTAAACGGTGCCATGATAATAGGAACAAGTTTTATTGGCGCTTTAGCCTTATCTCCGGGCTTGCCTATGCGTTGATATGTGTCGCAGCTTCTTACGAATGCTTCTACTTCTCGAAAGCAGCCGGGCCAGTAAAATTCATGCAGTAAGCGGTCATTTGTATTACGAATGCCCAGATGCCCTGTCGAAAATCTTCCGTGAACCAGGTGCAGGAGCTGTCACGATAGGCATCCGGCACCCCGAGTTCGTCAAATTGCACTCCCTATCGACTGATGTACTTTCTATAGAGGACGCCTGCTCTCTTGAGGAACGTTACGTTCTGTTTGGCCACACCTTCTTTCGCGTCTGGCCTTAGGTTAAGCAGGGTGGAATCTTTTTCCTGTTCAGCTATCAACGTGGCAAGGCTTACATCCAACATTTTTTCTGCATTCTGCCTCGCGAGACATTTGAGGCTCGGGCGTTTGCATGACCTCTTCATTAGCTAGGGTACTTTCCTTATTATCCACTAAAGCGCTGTCCTCTTTGGTGCTGGTTGACGAATCCTCCGTGAAACCTGTTTCCTCCACCACTGAACATTCGTACGCTGCCTTGGCAGCGAGCTCCCTTGATTTGGAATGAGTTAGTGTTTGCACTACTCTTTCACTAAACCCGATTCCCCTGTGTCACCACGTTTTCATGCAGTAAGCGGTCCTTTGTTTTGCGAATGCGCAGATGCCCTGTCCAAAATCTCCCGTGGACCAGGTGCAGGAGCTGTCACGATAGGCATAAGGCACCCCGAGTTCGTCAAATTGCACTCCCTTTTCACTGGTGTACTTTCTATAGAGGACGCCTGCCCTCTTGAGGAACTTTACGTTCTGTTTGGCCACACCTTCTTTCTCGTCTGGCCTTAGGTTAAGCAGGGTGGAATCTTTTTCCTGTTCAGATATCAACGTGGCAGGGCTTGCATTCAACATTTTTCTGTATTCTGCCACGCGAGACATCTGAGGCTCCGGCGCTTGCATGACCTCTTCATTAGCTAGGGTACTTTACGTATTATCCCCTATAGGGCTGTCCTCTTTGGTGCTGGTTGACGAATCCTCCGTCAAAGCTGTTTCCTGCAACACTGGACATTCGTACGCTGCCTTGGCAGTGAGCTCCCTTGATTTGGAACGAGATAGTGTTTGCACTACTCTTCCACTAAACCCGATTCCTCTGTGTCGCAGCAAACCCTCAGATTTTTTAGAAAACAAATATGAATACTTTGGCCTGAGTTCTTCCGAGACGGCGGCTTGAGTGTCCAATACTCCAAAAGGGCCTTCGATACGAATGTTGGCCACAGGGAGACAAACACTGGAAGACTCTACGGATTGCCTTATCCAAGCACATTCTCTAGCGATCTGGCCTTCCTCTACGTATGGCGGATGCACCAAGTTCATTGTGGTTGCCGAGTCGCGAAGTACCCTACACGGTTTGCCATTTACTATGAGGTCTCGAATGTACGGTTCTACCAATTTCAGATTTTCCTCGTTACTAGTTAGTGACATCAATATTAGTTTGGGATTTTTGCATCCTATGGAGATATACTCCGTTTGCTTGCAGTTGTAGCAAACTACGGGTTTATTTGCCTCGAAAGCTTTTTTTTTTCTTTTGCCTTTCTGCGCTCTGTTCGGGGTGCTCCTCCTTTTCCTTGCTGTTCTCGTCACTAATTTTCACCGAATCTGACCTTTCCCTGGATTTATACTGACTCGATTTTGACCATCGCTCTGGCTTGCCGGATCTGTATTTATTCATCTTCTTAGGAGCTTCGTTGCCTTCGAACGCACGGCGAGTTGCGTACTCCTCAGCAAGATTGGTCACTTTCGTGATAGTGTCTACGCCTGGCCTATCCTGAAACCAATACGTAATGTTTTCGGCAGCCGGCGGTAGAATTGTTCTAAAGCAATGCACTGCATAGTCTTTTCGGCATCGCCGAGTGCACCTTCTTCTCTGAGCCATTCTTTCAGGTTTACCTCCAAGGTGTATGCAAAATCTGAGTATGACTGACTTTTGGTCTTCTCGACTTATCTGAATTTTCGCCTGAATGCTTCTGCTGATAATCTATACTCTTTAGCAGATTCGCTTTGACTTCATTGAAGTTCTCTGCTTCTTCTTTCCCATGCAGGCAATGATATCAGCTACCTCCCGTGGGAGTAACGTAAGCAAGCGTTGCGGCCGATTTCATTATTACTGGGCAGTTCATGAGTAAATCTGAGACCCATTCCTTTTTCATTAAAGGCTTCGAGAATATCTCCAATATCTTTGGAACTGTTTTGAGAGCGGATAACTACCAGGTAGTCGTCAACAAACCTGAAGGACTTGATCAAAGTTCCTGCCAAGACGGTCTCGAGTGCCCGGTCAACTGTGCCGAGAAAGATCTCGCTAAGAATTAGTGCGACCTGAGAGCCAATGCAGACCCCCTGCTTCTGAATCATAATTTTATTATCCCAGATAACTAACGTGGAATTTAAATAGAAAACCAAGAGTTCGAGAAAAGACTGAACCGGGACGCCACTGTCATTCCTAAACTTTAACTCGTCGTTTTCCATAATGCAATTTTTGATTGTCTTGATCAGCTGATTTCTAGGAAGGGAATAGTATAAATCTGTGACGTCGATGCTTAACGTGAACGTGCTGAACGTGACATCGATGCTGTGACGTCGATGCTGAACAAAGAAGGAATGAGTCTCAGATTTACTCATGAACTGCCCAGTAATAATGAAATTCCATCTTTGGATTTGCAGTTAAGATTAACAGTGCAACTTATTTGTCGACAATAAACCACAGGACAAGCAAACCAATTCTAAATTACGCCTCGGCACACTCAAAACTTGTGAAAAGAGGAATTGCTATGACGTGTTTGGGTTCCGCAACTTAGAAAGTCATGCCACCACCTCGCCAATCTGAGCTTTTCGCAACAAGTCAATCGTCTAAGATGGCCGGTTTTCCTAAATCTGTTATCGTGTGTGAAGGGCTAGTGAAGAAAATAAAAAACGGGAAGCACCTCAAACACAGATCGAACAAGTTAAAAAGTACGCAGTCATCCCTTATGTACATCAGATGTGGCATGGGTTAAAAAAGACAGCCATGAAATATGGTGTTCAAGTAGTTTTTTCAGCAACGAACTCCCTGAACGAGATTTGCAATCTTGTCAATAGACCTAAACAGGCGTCCAAAGCTACATGCCGCGTCAAACACTCGGGGCAGCTTGTGGCATGCTCGGTGGGAGTGGTCTGCGTCATTTGACTATCGTGCTTCAAAATGTACCTTGGGTAGACGGGACGGTGCCTTAAAGGGAAGTTGAAACGGTTTGCAATTTCCATGAATTGCTGGGGTTGGGAAGAACATACCTATTAATTTACGGTTCTGAAATTTTTTCTTTGGATTGTCAATATAAGGGGCAGAAATCACTTTCTTAATCCCCCCCCGCGGACACCCCTCCGTTGCTTCCCGGAGCGCCGGGTGAGGAGGCAGCCGGAGGACAGAACCGGCGAGAGTGACGTCATTCCCTGGGACCGTACTGCTGGACCGGCGTGCTGGCATGTGTTGGCATGTTTCTTTCCGTCCTGCGCTTTACCAGGCCCCGCACACTCTCAAGTTCAACAAATGGCTACAGAGGGCAAAAAAATCGACCGCGCGCTGCTGCTAAGAAAACCAGCATAGTAGAATTACTTCGGGATGCTTACGTTAGTTTGAACATTTTCTGCTAGAAGAGTTGACTGTTGGGCTAGTTGGTCGTCCATATTTGAAGAGGTAGCTTAGCGCAAATAAAACCACGGACACAAGGAAGACAGACAAGGACAAGCGCTACTCCCAACTGTTTAATGGAAGAAAGGATGGTGCATAAATATATATATCCTCTTGTCACGCATGCGCCTACCAAGCAGAAGTGAGGCCGGTACATGCACATCAAAGGCGGTCGCGCATGAAGTTAAATTCGGCATCCAGTAAAGTGATGGAAGGCTCACTCACACATCTATCTCTATTCGTCTTGATAAAGAAGGCCTCAAGAGCGAGCCTGGAAGACGCGTTGCCGCTCCTGCCAAGAATAGTTGTCGCAGAAAATCGAGCGTCGCAACCACACGCGGTAACATGAGCCACCAAATGTGCGCCCTTATCCTCTTTTTTCTTTAGTTTTTGCGCATGTTCCCTTAAACGGTCATTCACACAACGCTCAGTTTGACCAATGTAGAGCTGCCCACAATGGTGCAAGGGTATTGCATAAACAACCCCTCTGGAGCACTCGACAAAGGGCTTCTCATGCCTCGTGCGGCAGCCCCGCCTGCTCTTACAGCAAACTCGAGAACACAGCTTCGAAAGCTTGTTGGGCGCAGAGAAAACCAGAGGAATACCATGACGGTTAGCAACCTTTTTAAGGTTGTGTGACACCTTGTGTACATAGGGAATAACCTCTGGTCTTACCTTCTGTCGTTCGACTTCGTTCGACTTAGTTTTATTTAAGTGTGACTTTTATTCTTTACAACGAGCAGCCGTATCTGCAACGCCGGGGAGTGTGTATTGGGTCTTGTGTTGCTCCTATTTTGTGCGACATTTTTTTGTCTTTTGTTGATAGGTCCTTAGAGCAGGTTTTTAATGGGGGGCAGGTTTTAAAAGTTTTTAGGTATGTTGATGATTTTTTAGTGCTTTTAAACAATAAGGGTGACTTTACATCCCCTGCTTTTATTTTAGAAGCTTTTAACAACCAAGGCCAAGGGCTTGTTTTTACCCATGAACTTCCTGACGACACAGGCCTGCTGTTCTTAGATTAAAAATTGTCTTTTGAAGTTGGCCACATCTGCTGGTCCTATCAACCGCGAGCAATGAAGCAATTGCTGCCGTACGATTCCGCACACTCTAAAGTGGTGAAGCGAGCAGTTGGTAGTCTTTGCTTGGAATCGGCTTTGCGGAAATCGTGCGCACACCAAATGCGGTCTAGTTTTATGAACCAAGTTGGACGCCTTTTGGCAGCTGGTTTCCCTTTGACGGTCGTCAATGCTATAGTAGAGTCTCTTCTGCAAAAAGTAAAGCTTGGAGCACGAAGGGCGAGCGCAGAAGTCGAACGACAGAAGGTAAGACCAGAGGTTATTCCCTATGTACACAAGGTGTCACACAACCTTAAAAAGGTTGCTAACCGTCATGGTATTCCTCTGGTTTTCTCTGCGCCCAACAAGCTTTCGAAGCTGTGTTCTCGAGTTTGCTGTAAGAGCAGGCGGGGCTGCCGCACGAGGCATGAGAAGCCCTTTGTCGAGTGCTCCAGAGGGGTTGTTTATGCAATACCCTTGCACCCTTGTGGGCAGCTCTACATTGGTCAAACTGAGCGTTGTGTGAATGACCGTTTAAGGGAACATGCGCAAAAACTAAAGAAAAAAGAGGATAAGGGCGCACATTTGGTGGCTCATGTTACCGCGTGTGGTTGCGACGCTCGATTTTCTGCGACAACTATTCTTGGCAGGAGCGGCAACGCGTCTTCCAGGCTCGCTCTTGAGGCCTTCTTTATCAAGACGAATAGAGATAGATGTGTGAGTGAGCCTTCCATCACTTTACTGGATGCCGAATTTAACTTCATGCGCGACCGCCTTTGATGTGCATGTACCGGCCTCACTTCTGCTTGGTAGGCGCATGCGTGACAAGAGGATATATATATTTATGCACCATCCTTTCTTCCATTAAACAGTTGTGAGTAGCGCTTGTCCTTGTCTGTCTTCCTTGTGTCCGTGGTTTTATTTGCGCTAAGCTACCTCTTCAAATCTGCTAGAGGCGCCGTAATAAGCGCAATTTTATCTTACAACCTTTCTCTTACAATTACGGAAGCATTCTTATTACATAAAAAAGAGGGCGAAATTATCATTGCTAATTAGATATTGTACTCTTTGTAAGTAAGTTTATTGTTTCGTTGTCACTATAAACGCAATTAGCGTTCAGCATCATCGATCTTTCACATGACCTCTGGCCTGGATTTAAAATTTTTACCGGTATTTCGAGTGCATGGCGGCACGGATTCATTCGTTCTTGCACTCAGACTGGTTGCTTCATTTTTGCTAAAATTGTTTATTGCGCATTGATGTCTCGCGTCATTTAACCTCGGTTGAAGTTACGTGTTTGCAATCGGACAAGTAAGCCCAAAAGTTGGGTATCGGTCATGAGCCATTCGGAACACGTCTGCATCCAAACGGGAGCTGGATTCTGGTGCGGCTGAGAACTGGCAATAACGGTGAGCCGTTTAACACCGCTGCTTGAATCGTTATATAATATTCGTCTCATTAACTTGCAGGCGGAGACAAATTAACAAACTAGATCCTGCACAACATATGGCAGTCGGGATCCTCCGTTGCTGTTTCCTAAATAAACCATTACTTCCGAGGCTGTCGTTATACACACACAATCGGGAAAGAAAGAGCGATATCGGAACGCGCCTCTCAGTTTTCATCTTATTGTAGCCGTGGTTATAGGTCACTGGGTAACCTTAACAATATACATATAAAACTTTTTCTGGAGTCGGCCGGCAACTTCTTTCGTCCACAAAACCGAGTAATCCTTTGGTAAAATGATGTGAAAATACAGAATTTTATGTATTAAACAGTTGCAAGCGTAATAATTCACTCATCTTTCTTATTTATTGGTTCCAAATGTCCTTGCTGTTCAGTTTGGTTTACCGTAGGGCATTTATTTTTGCAGTAGTGAAGCAGTGCATCACGTTCGTGCAGAAAAATAATGCATCAGTTCTAATAGCTTCATGACTTTCATGCATTTGCTAGTGGAACCAGCAGTGTGATCTCTTCCAGTGTATAAATGAACGCACAAATGTTCTCATTTGTGATCTTAATAACACTTAAGCTGTTTACCTGCATTGTATAGTCAGGCAGACATAAATTTATGGACAATAGCAATACTTATTTAACGTGCTACTTAAGCACCCTAGAACAGACAGGGTACATTTGCATGTGTTCTGTAGTCGCAAACCATTACAATATATATGTCACACCTTCTTGCATTTCATTGCAAAATTGTGCTTTTTGAATTTCTGATTTAGTCAAAATTTCTGTTCCAGACATGCAGTAATGAGGATGGCACCAGTATAACGCAACACTCCACACACTAAACAGAAGCTGCTGCCTGCTACAACAAGGCCATTGTGTGGACATTGGCTGCTACTACAAGGTAAACAACATGTGGTTCAGAAATAAATATGCCTGACATATGCTGTATTGGCTTGCTAGTCCTGAGATACACGTCATTTGTTTGCAGCAGAAATGAACGTTTGTTCATGTTTGTGGTTCAGTATAATTGGTTCGAACATAAAACAAAACACACATGAGTTTGGCTAATCTGTGCTGTATCTCATGTGTTACCGTTCTGCCCAAACAGAGTCTATGCCAAGCACACCTTAGTCATCCCTGGAGCTCATATGTACACCAACAGAAAGGGGCTGGAGCCGAATTTGTTAGGCTTTTACACCACAACAAAGAAGCGCATGCAGAAGAATTTGCATGAGATATCAAGTCTGCAGAGCACTGTGTCAAGACTGAAAAGAGCTACAGCCACCGTTCCACCAGCACGGACAAATTGGCTGAGTCATCCGGGTAACTCAAAAAGGACATTATAGAAATTCTTCGTCTTCAGATGCACCTTCAACTTCTGATCAAGCCCGGAAGACGCTGGCCAAAACAGTTCCGTCAGTTTGCCCTTAATCAGCTTCCTGGCCATGTCAGTTCCATTTGTGCCAAGTGTAATTTTTCTTCTATAAATGCAAGCTTTCTCATTGCCCAGTCTCATTAGAGATCATTCATCCTCAATCAAACACAAAGGTCAACCGATTCTTCGCTGGTACTTAATACCAGTCACTGTCTAGTAGCATAACATATCTGCAGCAGTACATTTTAGCGTGTGTTTTCCTGCACAATTCCTCTCCTGAAATAGCTGATGCAACATCGACATGTGTCTTGCATTAACCTACGCACCGTTTGCTATGCACCATTTTACTTTTCTTGATGTTTTTGGCCTTCAATGCTTGCAGAGCAGAGTGGCTTCTCTCTAGAATGCAAGCTTTCTCATTTTCCATATTCCTAGACTCGTTGATGATTGCTCTTCTTCCTCGATAGCCTGGGTCTTTGCGCAAGCTACACTGAATGATTGATGGCAGAATTTGGTTTTGATGCCCCACTTGGTTGTGGTCGCCGTGTTACATTTCTCGGATGTGGGGGCCTGGTCAGTTACATTGGTAAGCACTCTCTCAAGGTAAGCATTTGCTCCTGCAGTCCGCACAGCGACATAGACTCCCAGTATACACGCACCGTAACTGGTGCTCCCGTTCGTTCTTTCCTGCTGCAGCCATGGGAAAATTGTGCTTGTGGCCTACCTCGGCCATGATTTGCTCAGAACGGAGACCAGCATATGTGCTTACATGGTTCGAAGTGTATGAAGTTGATAGCCGTATGGGTGTAAAGGCCCGCAGAAATGGCTGCCGAAGGTGATGCCCACGAAAGCGACTTGCCCATATTCAGACAAAGTGGGACACTAAATGTGAGCCACTCATTAGCGGCCCTCGACAGAAAAGAAACATGCAGGTTGTAAACGAGATAACGCTAAAATGCCGGGCAGTCCATTTCGCTGTGTTGGTTGAGGCAGCAGATGCCTGCGTCACCTGATTGCTTCGCAATGGAAGTTGCTCATCTTCAACGGCAACTGTCGGTTCAAACAGGTGCGACGCTCTGTCCAATGTGTTTGTACTGCTGGTTGTCGCTCGTTACCAGACCACCACATGCGACGAAGCCAAGCATTATGCTGTAAGTAGGCGGCTGAATGTATCCTAAGAGAGCCGTGTATGTGAATGCTCAGTGTTTCCATATGGTTCATCGCCAATGTATAATGTATTGTCTGAACACTATGTGGTGAATGATTGCAGTTTATTTTTCCTGTTATCTCACTTGGTTACGGTCGCCGTGTTATGCTTATCGGATGCGGCGGCCTGGTCAGATGCATTGGAAATCAGTCTCTCCAAGTAAGCATTTGCTCCTGCAATCTGCACAGCGACATAGACTCCCAATTTACACACCATGATTCCTGCTCCCTGTTAAGCCTTTCCTGTTGCATCCATGGGCAAATTGTGCCTGTTGCCTTTCTCGGCCGCGATCAAGCACGAACGGAGACCGGCATACGTGCTTACATGGTCCGACGTGTGAGAAGTTGGGTGCAAAGGCCCGCAAAAGTGGCTGATGAAGGTGATGCCCACGAAAGCGGCTTGTCCATATTAAGACAATGTGGGACACCAAGTGCGAGCCACACATTAGCGGCCCCCGAAAGAAAAGTAACGTGCAGGTTGGAGAGGAGTTAAGGCTAAAATGCCGGGTAGTCCATGTCGCTGTGTTGGCTGCGGCAGCAGATGCCTGGTTCACCCGATTGCTTCTCAATGCAAGTTGCTCATCTTTAACGGCGACTGCCGCTGCAAACAGGCGGGACACACTGTCCAATCTGCTTGCGCCGCTGGTTGTCGCTCGTTACTAGACCGCCATGTGCGACGACGACGGTGAGCCGTTACGAGCTCACGTCAAAGATTCCAGGGTATCTCGACATACAAATTTTATTTCTGCTATTGCACCAGAATGTACACTGCTTGTGTTCTGCCAATAAATTCGCACGTTCTGTTCACTCACTTGTGGCTTGTTTGTATGGGCGTCAGTAGAGGCTCATTGGTCTCCTGGCAATTATAACGCACCGGCTACGCAGCAGCCGAGGCATCGAGGCATGCCGCTTAGCCGGCGGGGCGAGTACGGTGCGTACGAGCGGATACGAGCGGATATAAGCGTACACTAAAACCCCTCAATCTCCCAAAGTAGCGCCATTCAATTCCCTCCTCCTCCGCTCGTTGCGGCCTCGACGATGGCGCCGCCGGTGGTGGGCCTACCGTAGCAGACGACGGCTAATGCCTGTTTCACATGATGCGATTTTCGTCGCACCGGAAGTGCGATTTCCGTCGTTTGCGATGAAAATCGCAGTCGCAGTGCCGACCCCCCGATTTTCGGCTGCGACCAACCGGTTGGTCGCACAGTCGCACCGTCGCACCGATCGCTGCGATTTTCCGTCGAAATTGCGCGGAGAGCTGTCAACGGAGCTATTTCGCCGGTTTGTTTTGGAAGATGGCGTCTAGCACGACAAGTGCAATGAGCGGAGACGTGGATCGTCAAATTCGGTACGTACGCGGAGGGAGAATAAAAACTTGTACCGCAGATTGCATTCTCCGACTGCTATGCGTTTGTTGACACGCTACACAGCAAATGAAGCGCATTTTCACGTTTGCTTCGTACGCCTTTGCGAGTTGTCAGTGCTAGGAGGTGTTCGATCCCCAGCAGACGACGAGGTCGTTACAATTTTCTTTTGTTGAGTAGCATGCAAAAATCGCGCTTACGGAGCAGCTTGAATCATTTTAACCTCGGCAAGGGCAAATGACAAGACAGCAAAGTACCCGAAGTTTCAACGTTGCGCTGAACGCAATACCGTTCAGTTGCATTTTCTTGTCGGTTTTCAAGCACGAGTTTCCCGATGCATCTTGAAAGCTTATCTTGCCTCTTATGAAATTTGATAGAGCAAAAGTGTAGGCTATCGTAATGAATTTGCTACGATAGCATTAAATCCGTGGCTTGAATAAAATATTACATGCACGTTAAGTTGCACCTATTCTCTGGATAATTTTTTTTTCTTGCACAGAAACCAATAAACATTGACTATGTTGCGGACTTTGTATCCTTACTGCATCTGTATGAACACTTGCTCTGCAAGGTAATTAACTGTACAGCTAGTAGATTAAGTAAATTGCTTGCTATAGTGGCACAGTGACAACGTACCCTCCTGCACAATTATGTAGAACTCGTGCAACAATGCGAAAAGCAGGCAAACGGCCTGTTCTTGTAGGGATAAAACAGTATAAAACGACGCGCTGAAGAAAAGTAAATCAAAACTGTGCAGTGAAGTCAGCCAGTACTAGCAGTTCTTGCGCGTTCACAGCTGATCAAGTGTGCAGAAACATTCATGCCTTACATGTTTCTAGTAAGTTTCTAATAAGTTTGTGATCACATATGTTAGTGTGTAAACCCATATAACGATATCCACTGCGATTACTATCTTTATAAGTAATGAAATACCATGCTACTTGCAAGAACATATATCACCTGAGGATTTTAGAACAAATTTCTACATTTCAACTATACACAATATTTGGTTTATTCAATAAAAGACTACAAACTGGGCTTTCTTGCAATGACAAACTTATTCCAAACTTTACTTACATACAGGCAAGAAAAAATATTATAGACAGAAATATTGTTCTTCAATTTGTTCACCTGCCCGACTGTGGCTATAGCATTCTGCTGCTAACACAAGGCGAGGGATTGATTTGCCAGCCATGGAAGTCGCATTTCAATGGGAGTCATAGGTGAGAAAGAAAGCTCTTGCTCTTAGATTTAGTTCATCACCTTTTATTGAATCCTTACACTTCAAAATACTATTGCATAGGGGGGGCATGCTTATGCAAAATCTAACACCAATAGAAAGCAAAGGGCAGAATTGTAAAACAATCATCTTTCGTGATAATTCGAGTGTGTAAATATTCATTGCATCAATATGTATTGTTCAACAGCACTGCACAAATAAGCATGATCAGGTATAGCAAGTACTCTGTCAGGAAGCTGGTTCTACAGATGTATAAATGTCAAGGCATGAATGCTCACACTATGTCGCACACATGGCACAAAGAAAACCTTTCTCAAGAGTTGTTCCTTCTGGCAGATATGAGTGGGCCATAAGCAGCAGAAACTTTATTGCAGGACATTGTGTAATACCGCTTATGAAAGAATGGAGAGTGTGAAGAGGCTTTTAACAGCAGTACCTCATGCTGCTCTAATAAGAGGAACGATGAGCAAAAACATTTCTGGTAGAGCACTTAAACAGTAACTTTCTGAAAGACAGAATATTCCAGGTGAGAGTTGGAGGTACATTTGGCCCACACACACCAACAACACGGGCGTACTACAAGAAACACTACAGCCTATGGTGTATTACAGTCTATGGGAAAGCTATCTTATACAGAAATCAAGAATGATGCAACAAGCCCTCGACAACACTGCAGACTTTCTTGGCCAGTCTTCTGATAAGTCAGCTCATATCGACGTCGGAAAAAAAAGAAAGACTAGAATCAAGGACTACCCCAGATTGCACATTGTGATCCACATAGCTGGGCAAATATGCCCGCAAGTCAACATCCACAAATCCTCAGCTAGTGTAAGCCCATGACGGCAGAGCCAGCACGTGGGTGAAACAATTATGCAATGCCTGGACACAACTTCCATACCTGGCGAAAAGAATAATCTCGAAATAATGGGGGTGGACGAGTGGATACTATAGAAAATCGCAGATGCTGTGCTTGTGTCCAAGGTGTGGTATGGTATGAATTACCAGCAGCACACAAAAAAGACAACTCATCGAATACGGGCATCGGGTAGTAATAACAGGTCTTTCCAACTTTACCATGCTTGAAGACCTCTATGAGAAAGAGCTAACGAACAAGCACCTAGACAGAGTAGAGTTGCAGCCTGCAGCACAAATTCTTTGTCTCAAGAGATCAGAACCTCGTCCCAAGATACTATGCCAGCTAGCATATGAGATGCAAAGACGACTACCCCTCCCTTCAAAACACAACCTCGGGAGTACCTGAACTTGAAACACAACAGGCCCATACCATGGAATACGGGGGCAAACAATTAGGCCAGGAGACTATACGCAACTGCCAAACACACAGAGGAGGTTGCTAATCATGAAGATGCAAGCAAACATAAGGCACATATAGTACACTGATCTGGCAATAGCAGTGTAACAGTAGCATGACACTACATAAAACTAAACCCCATATAAGTGGGTACCATTCCAGGTCATCCTACACCTAGAAAAGCTGAACTGAAAGCAGTCAAAGCAGCACTTGCAGTGCAGATTACACCCTGCACAACAACCTGCATGGATTCACCAGAAACTATCTGGGCCAGCACATCACACAAGATTGTCAGGAAAATCAGGAGATTGACACGCGACTTGCAAGCACATGGCCAGAAATTAAATTACAGGATACATAGCCATGCAGATATTCCAGGACACAAGCGGACTTATTATAAAACTGACATAATAACTGAAAACTAGATGAGTTTGTGTGTATTCATTATTAACTAAAGTGCAACAGATAGACAACAGACAATAACGAAGCACTCTGTGTGTTCACTTCGTTCCTGTCCATCACATTTCCGTTGCACTATAGTTAATGAATTCATAAGGCTGCACAGGAGAAGAATGATACCTCTGCCCAAGGGCCCGATCTCACATCCAAATCCACGCGTGCACACACACACACACACAAACACACACATGTTGCAAGAGTGCATAGCATGAAGCAGTATCAACAGGATGACACTAGATGTGGATGAGGACTAACTTTCAACTCAGGTTCATTTGTACAAATGTGGCGAGTTACATAAATTACCAGAAAAAAAAGGACGATGAGCAAAACGAGAACAAGGTGAAAGCAGGAGCCAACGTTTCGACAAGTGGACTTGTCTTCAAGGTCCACGTGAGGAAACGTTGGCTCCTACTTTCACCTTGTTCTCATGTTGCTCATCGTCTTGAATTTGCATCTCCTGCCTTCCCCGAGTTTTCCCCAGAAAAAGAAAGACATTTTTGAAGGATAGATAAAAATTGGTACTTCATGCAGCCAAACATAAATAAATATGCTACAGAAAGAAAATACAGAAAAATTCCAAGTGCAGGAAAAAATCATTACAATTGCCAATCCTGCATGCCAGCACCTTTCAAGAAACACTGTTGTTATTCCAGTAGACAGACTGACAGCTTGCTTATACAAGCACATTCTTCCAGTTCCATGCCATTGGGAAAAAAATGAGTTTCCTGGAAGGTAGCCCCATGCACACTTGGTGATCGCAATGTTTTTTTTTCCTGGACTTGTACATATATATATGTATTTTCTCCCTTTCCTGCTTTTATGTTTGGTTTCACCAAGCACTAGTCTTTATCAGGTTGTATTGCTGTACTACCTTGTGGTAACCTTTATAGATCACTGCATTTTCACAATAAACCTTTTAATTAGAAGTTAGCGTACCCTGTTCTTACTGCTTCACACTGTACATTCTTGCTACATTGGCCAAATAAAAGATTTTATAAGGTGTCATGAGGGCCGCTAAAGTGACTTGTTGCAGTCTAAAAAAAACGAATAGCCTGGCTGCAAATGGCACCAGAGAACGCATAGGACAAACAAGGAAACCCGAGATGGTCTAACAACCAAAAGGTTAATGTACACACCGAGTAAATGCTTGCTGACAAGCAATAGACTGAAGATACACAAAAAAGAGAAGCAAAAATTCATGTGGGTTTCCTGACAAGAAATGCATCCATTTCTAATGGAGGCCATGCTGACAAGATTAACCCAGCATTTTTAGATCTACAGCTTCCGCAATTTCTCTAGGCAGCCGATCTGCACAGAATGCTAGCTTCTTCCTCTACAATGCATGCTCAGATGTGGAGAGTGCATTGTAGAGGAAGAAGCTAGCATTCTGTGGAGATCGGCTGCCTAGAGAAATTATGGATGCTGTAGATGCAAATACACTGGGAGAATCTTGTGTCAGCATGGCCGCTGTTACACTTTCAGAGATGGATGCGTTTCCTGTTGGGATCTGTATGGACACGCATCAGATCTTGCTTCTGCTTTTTGTGTAAATTCGATTTATTGCTTGTCGACCAGCATTTACTCGGCATGTTCAATAAACTTTCATTTGTTAATACACCTCATGATTGTCTTGGTCTCTAGCAGAAAGGTGTTCATTCTTTTTACAGTGAAGCTGTATATGCCTAGGTGAAACACTCATGGTCCAATCCCAAAAACCCTAGTGTAGGGGTATGAGCCATTGTTTAAGGGGGTGTGAGCCATTGCATTTGTCTTGCATGATGGACGGAGACATTTCTTGTTGGGTAGACATAGAAATGCTTACGCATTTCAAACACACATTTATTTGCGTATTATTGCAGGGAAGGGACACAGAGGGGGATGGGGTTAAGACAAGATCATGATGTCATTATTAACTCACAGCAAAGGTGTGGTGGGCCATTGGCTAGACCGATAGTGATGTCGTTTCTCTCTAGCAGCAGAGCGTGCGTGCAGCAGTCTCTCTCCGACTTCCTAACAGGTTCAAAATGTGTCCCTGTATTTAATTAAATGAAATGTGCAGCCCCAGTGTGCCACTTCGTAACTACAGTGCATAACTGAGTCATAAACATTATGATTAACGCATTACAAAACACAAGTGCGTAACATAAATCAGATAGACTTTAATGGACTCGCTGGATTAACACAATGAGCCACTCATTGCACTTTCCATGATGGTGACCTTGCAAAGTGCAATGCGTGGCATTCCAAATAAACAATGTGATAAACCCAAGCCAAACATGTGCATAACTTCATTAAGAAACACAGACATAACCACTAATATAGAAAGACTTGAATAAACCATTGGAATTAACCCAGTGATAAACACCGGGGCTGCACATTTCAGCTTCGCTGGTTTACCGTCTGTACAGGGTGCATTCGCAGTAACTTTTTCTGTTATTGTTTGTTAAGTATTGTACAATGTTGTGCCAGTAAAACACATTGGGCTAGTTGGTGCAATGTATTGGTATTGCTTTTCTTGCTGGTTTTTTTTTCTTAATGTTGTGCCCTTCTTCCTTTTGTAACAACTTTTTATTCCCCCTTGCATAATACTTCAACCTTGCAGCCTGCGAGGTATATAAATAAAAAAGTACATAAGCACGTCATTCATTCATCTGCATACACCTTGCACCATTCCTTGCTCAACAAACGTCACTGCGTTGACATCTCGCAGCGTGCATCTACATTAACTGCCGTTTGCGTTTCGGTATGGCTTGTGGACAGTGTAATGCATAAAGATTACATGACATTAAGGTTGTGACCTATGCGGTGCATGAGCAAACCTTGCAAAAGATGAGATGTTGGATTGTTGAAAATAAGACAAATTGTATATGTTGCAGTTAGTTTAACAGCATTTAATTGACCTCTTGACAAAAACTTCACTTTGCATAGATTCCAACACGCACACTGAATCTGCAGTTTGCTTTTTTGCTTATTAATGCAGTCGTTACTGCATGGCCACATTGTAGATTTGAAAACAAAGTGAAATAAATTTGTTTGCTGCAATATAACAATATGTGTAGATCACTGCGATTGTAACACCAGAACTTGATACAGACATGCACGCTATAGGATGCAGACAAATGCTCAGGACAAACTCCAGAATGTTTGCATCCTGATACTTATGAAAGTGAACGGTTTCATTCCATGGCTGTCAATGAGAGGGAGAGAGCAAACTTAATTGTGTTCGTGGAACGAAAACGCATTGATAAGCTTAGACATATAGTCATTGATTAGCACTTTCGAAATGAATAATTATAGCTTGCTGTCGACATTGAAGTAGCCATTCGACAGCAAGAAAAGAAATCAGTTTTTCCAGCTCTGAACATTGAATTGCAGGAAATGCAAGCAGGCATAAAATTCTGCCAACATAATCTGTTTAGGAATACCAAATTGGAATAAACATTGAGGCTTGCATTTGTACTTTCTCTGGCTGAGCAATCTAGTTTGAAATGACTCCCATAAGCATGTCGTAACAATGTTGATCTAATACAGGTTAAATGCATGACTAGCTTAAGAAATCTGGATGATTGCTATAAATTACAGTGAAGAAACTATAATATCTAATAACATTAATAATGTAATAATAATATTTATTTCCACAAAACAGGCTAACCGTGTGAGGCGTGCGAGGCTGAGCAGAAAGCTGCAAAATTCTGCGGCAAGTGCGCCTGCCGTGGGCCTACGATCCTGCATTATGAATAGCGCGTATTGATATGGTCTTCTTGTTAGAAGTTCCGAGTATACTACCAGCGCGAGACACGGGACAACAAAGTGGACGAGAAGCGTGTCTCTTAGAATGCTATGTTACAACGTACAGGTTTCTACAAAAGTGACGGTAACTGCTCGAAACATTTGATGCGTCGGCTTTTGCGCCTTTAGAAATATTTAGAGAGGGCTCCGATATATATATTCGCAGCGCAAGCACGGCGATGGACGAACCAGGCTAGCGCTAAGGTTGAATTTCACAACACAATTTTCCTTCCACGTCGTAATCACACAGATCGTTTGAGGCTTCGTTCAGGGGCACACGCGGGCGTTCGGGTTGGTGCTTCTTGTTGCGTTTGGCGTAAGAATATGGCTAGGAGCAGGCACCACATATGCGCAATGACGGGCAATATACACGCATCATTTCTCCAGAAGCTGACGCCGAGCACGGGTAGCGCGAGGATCTTGTTGGGCTGACACTACAACTTCGTGGCAGTCGAATTCCGAATACTGCATATGCGGTGAGGGTAGCTATATGAACTTGTCGATAGGTCATCTTGTAGATTGTTGTAGCGCAGGCAGAATGAAACGGTCATAGAAGGTAGATAAGACAACACAGCGCTGAATATAGAATAAAGAATCGCTGAACCACCTGCGAACAGCTGTTTACGTGCGCGATGTCGTACTGAACTACAGAAACCGCCGTCGCGCACTCCAAGACAAATCTTAACTAACGTTTTTAAATTAGTAAGCGTACATATTATTTGCCTATAATCAAGATAAGTCAATAGTATTATAGCGTAAACGTTTTATTCACTACAATAAAATAATTATGCAGCGTGTGCCACGAAACCTGGCAGTAAGCAACCCTGGGCGTCGCACCAGCCGCATTGTTGAAATCGCAATCATGTGAAATGAGCCCTCTAAAAATCGCATTGCGACGCGTGCGACAGCACCGATTTTCGTCGTTGCAGTCGCAGCATGTGAAACAGCCTTAACACGCTACGGGAGGAAATCCGCAGAAAAGTTCGTTCGAGCCCTGCGGAGCAGTTTTTTCAATCGAGATCTTTCTTCGTCAGTCGGTAACTGGCCTTTAGAATTTCGTGTTGGAATTGCGGAAGAAATAGAGGAAAGGACCATTATTCAAAGCGTATTTAAGGCGTAAAGCACGCGACGTTGAGAGTTTGTGTAGCTGAAACACGACGCAAGCACGCGGTGTAGTCAAACACGCGCGTAATTACCAAAGTTTCAGGTGTTGACAGCGTGAAAGTATGTGTACGTGGTTTCGTAGGTTAATTTACGTACCTGCAGGATACTTTTGTTCGGCCGGCGCGTGAGAGATTGCTGACCGCACACAGCCGGAATGGCTGTGTGAGGTCAGCAATCCCTGTCAACAGGGCCGTTCTTTTCGTTGCGGGTTGCTTTGGTAATCGTGACGATATATTGTTTTCTTTATTTACAAGTGCTGCTCCAGGAGGGCGCATGTAATGGCTAACGGAGGCCTCTGAAGAGCACGTGACATTACAATAATGCAGGCGTCGCAGGGAGTGTTCGCATACAAAATTGGCTGTCCGCTATCTTAAACCCCCTTAGCATGCACAGGCTTCGGCGAGACCCATCCCGCGCTGGTTCTAGCTTTGGTGTTCCCGTTGCCGCTTTGGTGCCCTGGAGGCGCCGTCAATAATACCAAATAATGACAAGGTGTTACAACTAGTAAATAAAATTAATTGAAGAAATACAATCGCGCCGAGGTGCCAACGTCTAAAGCAGCGCTAGCGCGCCCGCGCGAGCATTATGAAACGCCAACGAGGAATTTTCCGGCCGACGTACGACTCTACGATCAAAGTGCACGTTAACCATCCCCAGGCGAGCTAGACAAAGTTATCCGGAGCCATCCACTACGACCTGCATCCTAGCTTCAGTCGCTTCGGAACGTGAAAAACGTAAATCACCTCAAACCAAATCAATACATGCGGGCGTACATTCGAAGCTAAAAGACTGCATCGTAAGTCATATTGAGCCTTGCAAAAGCGTCTAGAATGTGCTAACTTCTGGTGGAGCTCAAAACACACCCTGAATAAAGTCGCTTTTATGTCACAGGCCAGCTGCAGATGCGTGCATTTCACCGCAAGACGAAACTACATGAAACAAAGAGAGCACATTCGAAAAAAAAAAAAAAGTCAGACAACGCACTAAAAACCACGCAGAGCATGAACACACTTTTTCGAAGCGGAAGGCGTGAACTAGGCTCAAAATAAGAGGTTGTGAGTAGCCGTGGCCCTTACTTCACTCAGCCGTGCGTTCGTTGCCACTTCCTCGAAGTCAGCCCGCCTAATCCTGCCAATCTGATCTTCTTGCGTTGGGCCCGTCGGACGGCAAAGCAAAAAGCTTTTTACCCTCGCTGTGTCTGTTGCGGCAACCGAAGGCGCAGCAGCATGGCATCGCAATTAAGTTCTCGGCCCTACACATTCTATTACGCTAACGCACTCCGTCAGTCCGCCTGCCGTACTTTCGTCGCCCAGGCCCAACAATGGAGGTCGGCACGCGCTGGAAAGAAAAAAATATACAAAAGCGCGGTGCCTGCTCCTTGCTGGACAGAAAAAATATACAAAAGCGTGGCGCCTGCTTCCACGTGACACAGATTGGCCAATGGGGAAGCGGAGGAGGCTGGGGCGACAGGCGACGTGGAGGAGGACGCGCCAGGGTGAGCGGGGTGGCGGAAAGATCTAAGAATGGCGCTACTTTTGAAAAATTGAGGGGTTTTATGGTGCATCCAGACGAAGGACCGAATCCGGATTTTTAGCGGACGCGGACGACTATGCCACGGACCGTTCGTATGCAAGCGCATCCACACGGCGGACGAGGCCCTAGCAGACGACAGCGCCACAGAGCCGGATTACTCTCGACCGCAGCCTCTGCGCTGGCTAGCAGCAGTCTGGTGTGAGAGTTTCTTCCGCGAATTGTGAGTGTTCGACAGAATGGAGGCCTGCAGAAAGCGACGTTTGGCCGCGATGGCTGTTGTTCTGTCAGAGATTGATGAGGACTTTGATTTGCTTCCACGAAAACGGCCTTGTTGGCGGAAAGACTGGATGGGAAGGAAAGAATTGGGGATCCGGAACCTGCTCTACGAAGAGCTCCAGAAGTCTGACCTTGACGAATACCGGAGGCTACTTCGTGTAAGCAGAGAGCAGTTTCTGCAACTGCTGTTACGCGTGGGGTCCCGCATACGAAGGGAGGATACCTTGCTTCAGGTAAGTGTCACACGTTTCCAAGTTATTACGGAGAGCGCCGTGGTAAATGTATATCGGTTGAAAACTGAGCTTGGCGCTGATCGAAGGCCGCTACACAAGTGTGTTGAAGCGCGCTCGTGTGGTAGCGTACGAGCTCAATCGCACCCGAAATATCCAATGCAGATCCAGAGGGTTCGCGTGGAAGGGTATCACGAGTAAACACAAGTTTTGAACGGCCGTAATGTCCGCACCGACTTTTTGCATGAACATGCATGAGATAATATTGATCTGTTTACACTTAACTACGCCAGTGAGCGCGATTGCTCTTCGCCGATACTGTATTCATTTACTGCTCTGAGACAGCCAGATATCAAATGTATTTGTTGTACACTTCCTACTTTTTTTGTAGTCTGCTCGCGCGCAGTTCACTGAGATTTTTTTTTATTACAGGAGAGAGTCACTATTCCCTGAGCCGACAGTTTAGGCTCGGTCATTCAAGTGTGAATGGCATTATACATGAAACATGTACTGTCATTTACGAGGAACTGGGAAGCACCATTATAAGGACACCCCGCACGGAGGAGGAATAAAAATATGTGAAATAAAAGGCGGCGTCATCGCACAAGTTCATTGTTCAATAGAGGTGAACGACACCAGGAACTACGAACCACTGAAACCAGGCGCCACCAAACGGACTGATGTTTACTGCAATGTGCCTGTCCTCGAGCAGGAGAGAAGTGTACTGGTTGCCAGACACTTTTCTTCTGGCCAGTTAAAGCTGCAGCTTTACCCCGCCAGAATCTATATGTGAAAAATGGTTTGGCGTTATCCGTCCGCGCGGCTCACGGAAGAGGCGCGGACGAAGCACATCGCTGATGTGAGGTCACGTGACGCGCCGTCCAGCCCTGCACATCCGGATTCGGTCCTTCGTCTGGATGCACCATTAGCGTACACGACCGGCGAAAAGCGGCCATATCGGATAATGCTCTAAAAAATGCGCATTTCCGCTTCCTGTTTTAGAAGCGCCATCTGGCATCCACCTAGGTAAGTCCCATGCGCTGCCTCTGCTTATTTTCGAACCACTGCGAAAGGTACAGTTTCCCTTCTATAAATTTGTTCTTTATTCTATGGCTTTACTAAACGACGCTGCGAGAGATCTGCCGCCGCTCACGTTTGTTTTCTTTTGCGATTTGCGTGAACTGTGCTTCGTTTCTGTCCCGCCTGAGTGCCTAAAGCCGAGGGCGCCCAACATGCCCCCGTTCTGTGCAGCATTCGGCTGTGCGAACACAGGCGGGCGAGACGATGTGGTGTTTCACACGTTCCCGAAGAACAAGAAACTTGCAGCGCAGTGGGTCCGTGCGCTGAGGAGCGATGATTTCTTGCCGACGAAATCAACTGTGCTGTGTTCGGACCATTTCCGCGGCAGTAATTAACATCGGAGCTTGACAACGATGCGGGCAATCGGTATTTCAATTAGATCGGCGCGAGTGAAGGCCGGCGTTGTTCAGTCTATATTTTCACACAAGAGAAACACCTCGCCACTTCCAAGGGCGGCCTTCGCCAAGAGGAGAAAGGGTGAGGTAAGGGTTTTAATGTGCACACGGGCAATTTTTTAAACGGATGATCACCTGAGTGTGGAACAAAGGGCCTTACAGCGGCCTATGACGAAGCGAGGTGGAGGCACAGCCGGGAATATGCACATTCGTGCAAAGCGCTTGCCGTTTTCCTCCTGTGTTGCCACTCCACTTTGTCACGGAACACTGTACTACGGCTGTTTGTTCGGCGCTGTTTTGGTACGGTGAAATAACTGGCCGGAGGTACGCTTGCGCATTCAGTGATATTTGCTATTCGTCCTGCCGCGCGGTACTCGCATGTTTAGCTGTTCAGCATTCATGTCCAAATCGCACGACATGAGGCGTTACGCTAGTATTTTCATGCTCGCGTTGTAGTAGTTGAACTCGTCGTGTAAAAACTAGATTTTGTAGATTTCGCATTCACAGCTTGCTACCAGCAGCGAAATGCCGCAAAAACGAGCGTCGGCACAGCCGCGCCCGTGGCAAGGCGAACGGGCTCAAATAATGAAGTGACGTTGTGAGGTATTGAACTTGTCATCGTTCGATGTGGTCTAGCCTAATACAGACATCGCTGCCGGACAAAAAATGTTTTCTTGCCTTTAACTAGCTATGCATCACGCATGGCAAATTATTATTTTAAAGTAAAAATAATACATTACTCATTACTTCCTTATTACGCTCATTGATTTGAATTACATTACCAATTACGGCTTTCAAAAAAGTAATGGTACTACTTTACGATTGCTTCCAAAACGTTTTCATGCACACAAGAAGCAAAAAGCAAAGTATAAAGGGACACCAACCTTTCTTCAAGGTAACATACACTCGACATTTCATGCCCTCTCCCCCATGTGCCTCCACGACACCTCACGACACTACCAACGTTCTGGCGCCGTACACAGCTTACTGGTGCATATTTAACGCAATTAACAAAATACTTTAGCCATGAAATTACAGACAGGAAATAATTCACATTACTAAATCACTAGACAACTAATCCATCACATAAATTAATGAAAAAGTATTTCAATTACTGTAAGTAATCCAACTGTTGTCATGTTTGCTGATATGCATGATATGCTGAAATTCATGACATCCATGCCTTGCACTCTTTCAGGATCTAGCAGAGCACGTTGAGAACCGAGCCCCTGATGAACCTGTTTCACTACCATCACCAATCGAAGAGATTGAAGCAGGCAGTGTGACACAGGCTAAAAATGTTGAACAGTTTGAAGTAGCCAAACGCGGCACTTATGTTCGCGATCGCGTATCAACACGCAAAAAACCAAGGAACTTTGAACAAGCAGCGGCAAGGTGCATGACATCGCGGAATTGCACCCGTGTTTACAATCTAATGAGATGTTAGTGCTTCGGCATTCTTCCAGCAGCAAGTTCCCAGTGACACTTTAGCGCGTTTCTTCTCCCGTCATTGGAACGTGCAGCTACATGAAAAGACATGTGTACCAGCTAAAATTTCCAACGCGCGAGAAGGTGCACACATCGCTCTCGCTGTTGGCACACTCAACGTCGTAGTTGCCCCCGTTGCCGTCATTGTTTTCTGTATCGGCTGTCGGTTCGAACATGTACGGCGAAAATACAAGCTCTCCTAGACAGCGAGAACGTTCCATAATGCTTACAACTCAGCTGTGACGCCAGAATAGAACAGCGTGCTACGCTCTGAAACGGCGGCGCCGACCAGCGATCCCCGTGAATGACATCAAAGCGGTCCCGACCAATCCCGGGCAATAGCGACGTTGCCGCGATGCCCTGAGGCGCTGGTGCGTGTTTTCGCCCTTTTTAAACGAGATATTCGTGTTCAGTGGACTGAAAACTGTAGAATGCCGCAGGAAACTCATTTTTTTTCGAAAAGTGTTTCAGCTTCCCTTTAACGTCCGCCTTAGGGAGCACCAAGGTGCGATCAGGAATGAAACAGGTTCTAATCTGGCCGCGCGTTGTAGAGTTTGCTCATGCACGCCCATGTTTGAACAAACGGAAATATTGTATAAAAATGTGCATCAAATTAACCGCGAGATTGTAGAAGCCTACTTCATGCATATGAACTCAGGCGCATGTGTAAGCCAGACTTCTATCACTCTGCACGATAAGGAAACTGATTTTTTGAATGGCAAGATAGGCTAACACTCTTGTAACCTGTTTGGTTACAAGAGTAACCAACCTGTTTGGTAACAGGTTGGTTACCCCTGACTGCCTGCTGCCATAGTGCGCTGCCTTGCTCTGTCCTGAAGGCGGACATTCCAGTGCCTACCGACGCTCAGCTTCCGTGAATTACTTGCATCTGCAGATTTCAACGACGAACCCTGCTGCCCCAGCCTCAGGACAGCTCCAAGTGTGACGTCACAGACTTTTGCGCCACCGCTCTTCTGCCGGCCGAGCTGTAAACGGGTCACACGAGTAGCAGCGACGGTGGTGATCGGACGCCCCCTTATCTGCTTTGTTTTCGCCTTACAGGTTGGTGAAAAACCTACCTTTCTACTTGCCATTTTCTTTCACCACCGCTGCTGCTGCCGTGTTGCTCGCTGCTGCCTTGTTTTTTACCGTACTCTCAGTTGTAGTGTTGTAGTGTTGTGTTGTGTAGTGTAGTGTTGTAGTTGTTGTAGTGTGCATAAGCTATACCAAGGCTAATATGCCGGAGACATGCCCTGCCTGCAAAGAATGTCTGCCAAGTGACGGACTCGCCATCAAGTGCACCGAATGTGAGTACACCTACCATCTCGGCAATTGCTCTGGTGTCTCTCCGTCAACATATAAGGGAAAAGGCGAGAAAGGTCGCAAAGCGTGGCGATGTCCAGACTGTCGTAAAACAAACGCAGGAAGTTCTGACGCACCCAGTACGCAGCCTGACCTAGCTAGCTGTTTAGCCGGCATAGTTCAAAAACTTGATGCTCTTGCTGGCCTGCCTGACCAAGTCAATGAAGTGAAGAAATCCATCGAACTAATGTCAAAAAAATACGATGATATACTTGAGCAACAAGTGAAACATGATAAAGAAATTTGTTCCTTAAAGAAACGTGTCAGTGCCCTTGAGACCAGAGTCGACGCTGATGATGTGGAGTCGTTGAAAATGACTGTGAACGATCTTGAGTGGCGAAATAGGAAGCTGAATCTTGAGGTGCATGGCATACCTGTGACCAATGATGAGAATCTGATGGAAAAGATAAATGATGTAGCAAAATCTGTGAATTTACCAGAGCTCACTTCGAACGACGTCGATGTTGTGCACAGACTTCCTTCAAAGCCAGGAAAGGTGCCCGGGATTATTGTACGGTTTTCAAAGCTCTTAACTCGTGACATGTGGTTTCAAAAGCGGACAGCTTTAAGAGATGCTCAATCGGATGTTTCAGTTACTGAAAACATGACGCGTCAAAGCCGTGAGCTGTTGCGCTATGCAAAGGCTTGGGCAGGTGAAAATGAGTACCAGTATGCTTGGCACCGGAATGGAAAAGTGTTCATTAGAAGGAAACAATACGATCCTGCGATTGTCATTCGTTGTGCAGCAGATTTAGACCAGTTGTGAGGCCAGTAATGTGCGGTAGTACGCGGCACTCTTTCTTCAATGTCTCTTTTTACTGAATTAGTTCCTCTTTCTGACCTCCATAGTTCCATTAAGCTTGATAATCCTCATTGCTGCTCTTGTATTCACGTTAATCTCAGATCTGGCCGAAATAAGCAAGAAGAACTTGACTGTTTTTTCGGCGAAGTGGAAACTCGTTTCAACGTTATGTTTTCGGAAACGTGGTTTACTTGTGAAGGTGACGTTTATGTTGTACCGACGTATAAGTGTTTCTATATGAACCGATCCATAAGAAGGGGAGGTGGTGTTGCAATGTTAGTTTCGAATCTTATGGAATCGGAAATGCTGCCTGAATTTTCTTGTATCACGCCCCATTACGAAGTCTTGGCAGTCAAGTCTGGCACAAGGATATTTTGTGTCTGCTACCGTCCACCGGGTAGCAGTTCTGCTGAGCTTTTTTTATTTCTTGATTCATTCCTAGAATTTGTTAACATGAACCAATATCAGTTAATTTTAGGTGGCGATTTTAACATTGATATGCTGGCCAATAATAACACAACAATCGAGTTCAATACTTTACTTAACGTTCACTCCTGTGAAAATGTCATCATGTCACCTACACGGATTACGACAGAATCAGAAACACTTTTAGATCTCTTCATAACAAACTTCAAAACAGATAGCTTGAAATCTGGCACCATCGCTTATGCTCTGAGTGATCACATGCCAATTTTCATATCTGTCAATCTCACTCCGAATTCCCAACGACAACCGGACCAAACGTCATTTTATCGAGTTATAAATGATCAGACGTTATGCGAGTTCAAGGAACGCTTATCTATTCTTAACTGGGAACAAGTTTTTGAGGAAACCAACCCTGATGAAGCATACGAAAAATTTTTAGAAATATTTACTGACATTTATAATGCTTCCTTTCGACTGAAGAAATTCTCCCAATTAAAGAAAAGTAGAAAACCATGGGTCGACAAAGATATGTTGCAATTGATAAGAAAACGAGATAAACTTTACAGACTGTTTTTAAAAAGTAGGTGTCCTGAAGCGCTGAAAACGTTCAAAAAATTTAGGAACTTCGTTACAAAGCAACTTCGCATCGCTAAAAAGCAATATATTTATAACCGATTCAATTCAACTGGTGGACAGTCCGAAAAAGTTTGGAAGGTTCTAAAATCTATCTTTGGTAATTCTTCCGAACCGACCACAAAAATTATTCAAGAAGGGATTGAATTAAAAGGTGCTGACCTAGCAGATGCCTTTAATGACTACTTTCTTTCTTTTGCGGACACATCAAACAGCGATGTAAATCTGTCTAATATGAGTGCCCGAAATAGCGAAACAATATTTCTAATGCCGGTTACAGTAAATGAAGTAATTACAGAATTTTTATCACTCAATAATAGTAAAGCTACAGATGCGTCAGGTTTCCAGATACAGCCCATAAAATTTACTATCGACATTCTTGCACCTTGCCTTGCCCATATCTTCAACTTATCTTTAGTTTCCGGCGTTTTCCCGCGTCTTATGCAAAGGGCAAAAGTTATAGTAATATATAAAAAAGGGAACAAAAATGAAGTGGGAAACTATCGCCCGATATCCATCTTACCTGTGTTTTCTAAAGGCCTCGAAAAAGTTGTTCTTAAACGGCTATCTTGTTTTAGTGAAAGATACAACATTATCACTTCAGCTCAATATGGCTTTCGTAAAAACAGATCTACTGAGTTAGCTCTCCTTGCTCAAAAAGAATTCATACCAGAAAATTTTGAATAAAAAAACATGGTACTAGGATTATTTCTAGATTTTTCAAAGGCGTTCGACCTTGTTAATCACTCTGTGCTGCTTAAAAAATTGGATCATTACGGTATTAGAGGCATAGCCCATACGCTGATTGCCTCATACTTGCGACATAGGTCTCAGTTTGTTAGTATTGGCGGTGAATGCTCCCAGTTGAAAGCGGTAGCTTCCGGCGTTCCGCAAGGGAGCATTTTGGGTCCGTTTCTTTTTGTTCTTTATGTCAATGATATTGTCCACATCGACAGCACTGCTAAGTACATAATTTACGCAGATGACACCAGCTTGTTTTTTTCGGGTACTTCAACTGCTGATCTCGCAAATCGAGCTAATAAAACCTTAAAAGAAATAAATACTTGGGCGGCTGATAATCACTTAAAAATTAACGTTAGCAAAACTGCAGCAGTCATGTTTCACCCACGTCACAAACACTTTGAACCTCCTCTAATTGAATTAAACAATACCAGAATAGAATTTGTGCAGTCTGTGAAAACTCTGGGCGTTTACTTTGCAGCAGATATGTCGTGGAATTATCATATTAATTACGTAGTTCAGAAACTTTCCAGAACAGTTGGTATCATGCGCCGCAATTGCTTTAATTTTCCTACATCAGTTAACTTGTTACTTTACCACTCTTTGTTCTCTTCCATAGCCAACTACGGATGTATGGTGTGGGCAAGAACAACAGCTGGAAACATTAACAAACTCACTGTCTTACAAAAACGTATTACACGCATTGCATGTAAAGTGCCGTATTTCTTCCACACTGCAGGCCTTTTCCATCAACACAACATCATACAGATGAAGTCCATGTATAACTACAGACTGTGCTATAAATATAAACTCGCCATGATGAAAAATGATGACTCCTTGCTTAGACTTGCTGGGTTAGAGCAGAGCAGAACTGTGTATGATACCCGCACAACAGAACCTTGGAATGTTAAGAAATGCCGCACAAACTATGGCAAACAAATGTTGCAGCATACCTTACCGACACTTCTGAACCATTTGTACTGCTACGAGAATATTGATTTATCTAATATTTCTCTGAAAGAATTGCCCCAAATGTTCGTGTAGTTTTGTACTTTACAAGTACAATGTACTGCGTACTGAACGTGCATGTCTCATCCTCTGTACCGAACGTACGTGTTTTTTTTGTTTTTTTTTTCTCCTCACGTTTTGTTTGTTGTTGTACTCCGCCGCCGTCAATGCTGCACTGTAAGAGGAAGCCAGGACCTCTCAAGCTGTCTATACAGCTTTTTCCCTGGCTGTCCTCGCAACACCAGTTGCGGAAATAAACCTTCAACCTTCAACCTAAATGTTGCTTTACACGTGTTTACATTTTCTGTATATTATAGTCCTTTGCTTGAAATAATAAGCCAGTTGTTAGTCCGCGCTCGTATTGTGTACTTCCTCTCGTCCTTCGTCCGGGTTGCGCTGCCCACCCATAGGAACAAGATCATCCGGACAACCAGACAAGACCGCATTACATGCGCCACTTACCAAAAAATGTTGCTTCCGTGTTCTTCCTAATATTTGTTCACAATATCACTCAAGCATTAACTTCAGTATGCTCTGAAGTGTTATTTGTCATTAACAATAGGGAGCCGTTCACAGGACAGATAAAGCGCACTATACGAGGTCAGTTAGAAAAGTAACCGACCTTATTATTTGGGGAGAACATCTGATGGAAAAGAAGCAAGGGCGCTTGCATCAACCAACCTTGAACCTTGGTGCGCATGCGCGAATTTTCTCCCGCCTGCCGATAGCATCAGTCGCTGCGACACAGCGTTTGAGTGAGGTAGTGTTCAGTGCTCTCGTCGGTTTTTTATTGCAAGGAAAATGGCGGAGCGACTGTAGCAGCGCTACTGTATCAAATTTTGCCAGAAACTGGGCGACAGCCAAGCGCAAACCATTCGGAAGATTCAGACGGTTTTCGGTGACGATGTTATGAGCAGCACACAGATTAAGGAGTGGTAAAACCGGTTTAAGTACGGCCGCACATCGGTGTAGAGGGAGCCATGCTTCGGTCGGCCATCAACATACCGAAATGACCAGGTCATTGCCAAAGTGAACGCTGTGGTGATTCGGGACCGTCATGTGACTATCCCAGAAATTGCGGAAGAGGTGGGAATCAGCACTTTTTTTCACATTTCATTATGACCGAAGATTTGGCCATGAAGAGAGTTACGGCGAAATTTGTGCCGAAGTTCCTCACGGTGGAGCACAGGAACTTTGTGTTGAAGTCTCACAGGACGTGCTGGATTCCACAAACAGTGACCCCGACTTCATGAACACCATATTCACTGGTGACGAGTCTTGGGCGTACGGGTACGACCCGGAAACCAAATCCCAGTCGTCACAATGGAAGCATTCCACGTCACCAAAACCAAAGAAGGCCCGCAAGGTACGCAGCAACGTCAAAGTGATGCTGACTGCTCTATTTGACTCCCGCGTTGTGGTACACCACGAGTACGCACCACTGGGTCAAACAATCACCAAACACTACTACAGGGATGTCCCCCGTCACCTACATGATGCTGTGCAACGCGAGAAACCGGAGTTGTGGTCAACAGGAAGTTGGCGCATCCATCACGACAATGCTCCTGCACATTCCTCGCACTTGATTCAGACTTTTTTGGCGAAGAACCAGACTCAAGTAGTTCAACAGGCTTCTTATTCTCCTGATATGGGCCCCTGTGACTTCTGGCTGTTCCAGACGATCAAGAGGCCATTGAAAGGAGCGCGATTTAAGACAAGAGAGGACATTATGGATGCAACGACAGCTGAGCTAAACTCCATTCCGAAAGAGGCTTCTCGGAATGCTTCAAACAATGGCAGCACCACTGGTAGAAGTATGTGGAGTCCCAAGGAGACTACCTTGAGGGTGATTAGGTTCCGAACGCTCCAGTTATGCCAGTTTCTTTTCTTGGGCCAAAGGTAGGATACTTTTTTAACAGACATCCTATACTTGATTGTCATTTTTTGGTGCTGAGTGCACTTTTCAACGCCCGCAGTCCGTAAGTCCCGCGGTGCGTCCGGCGCACCACGAAGGGCGATGCAATGAGGCTCTGTCTGTGACAGGAAACTATTGCGTCCATATGAGCCAGCGAACAGTATTGCATGGTGCGGTGCAGTGCGCCGTTGCAAACATGCTACACCCATTTTAATATTGTGGCTAGGATCATCTCCAACCAGTCTGCTTTGTCGGTATCCATTTCATGCTTACATATACTATCGATTACGGGAAAGCGAGCAATTTTGTTGTTGTTGTTGTTATCGTTGTTGTTGTTGTCGTTGTTTCAGTCTGCTTCACCTCCGCCTCAGGAAGGCACAGTATTGCACTATCTCCAGGATCGGCCCATGGTAAAGGGGTTTTACGACTTAAGAGAGAGAGAAATTTTGGACCGACTCGCCATATAACGGTACACATTGAAACAGTGGTATGGTGGCTATTGGCTAGCTACCCTAGTGATGTTCAGTAATGCTCTTTTTCAGGATACTTTCAAGCATTCAGTAAGCAGAAAACTAAAGACAAGGAAGCTGCCGACAATAGCCTGACAAGCCTGCAATATCAAGCGCCGATATAAAACGTGAGCTGAAGATAAGGATTCACTCGTAACATGACTAGCCAGTTTTGCTTTATATCACAGGCCCGAGCCTGAACAGCTGTTGACCCTGTCACAGTACCGGAGACTGAACTAATATTTTTATAAATGGGTGCTTTGTATTCTATACACTGCTAAAATGAAACATTGCTTACTTTAGGGCGATCAAAAATATCATTAAGCACCCAACAGCTTCAGATGTCTGCTGAAGCGAACGTCCTGTCTGCTGAGGAAAGTCCTGCTCGAGGCGAAAAATCTATGTTCGACGGAAACGCCCCAACAGGTTACCTCCTGTATACTTCCTGAACACAGGTGGCAGAAGTGCCTCTAAATTCTTGACTAGGCGTTTTCAGGAATGCTATGTTATTTGCTGTTTTTTTAGAATAATGCTAATGATGTTCGATCCCAATGTAAATACACTAAAAACGCTTGAGCGGTGCATCTACTGTGCATATTATGCGCCTTCTGTACTATGGCTCACAGCTGGTTCGTTATTGTTTATAGTTACAATCTAAACAGTTCATAGTACATAAACTGAGAATAGGGGCCCGATAGCGGTTTGCCTTTGTTAGCGTTGGGACATGCAGGAGTGAAGAGGTTTCAAATAAAGCTTAGCGTTGGCGGATAGCGTCTTGCGCTTGCAGCGCCACTACGGTGTCAAAAAAAACTTGTACAAATAAATATTTATGCTGTTTGGTGATAAGAACAGTAGTTTTGACTTCCCTGTTTTCGCGTTTCTTTACAATTTAGGGGTTCTTCTATTAGCCGCAAGCAATTTGTTGCGCTTAGTTTTGAGTAAGCAAGTTTACGTGCTACCACCAGTCAAGTTAAGCCATTTTAGCCATAGGAGTCTTGAAATTGACAATCGAATTCGCAATCAGCGGCGCCTAATCAATCAATCTTTATTAGGCACGTTATTTTAGAGAACGCGATATGCACAGTCACTTCTCCATGCTTACGAACTTCACCCGTTACCACGAGTCGAGCCCAGTTTAGTGCTACCTTAGAGCCGTCACTTCGATGAGTGCTTCCATGCTTGTGGAGGCAATGCTTTTGGGGAAGCTTTTGAGGCTGCTTTTGGGGCTTCCGCTGAATCAGTCAAATAGCTTACCCAACGCGAAACCCAAAGACATTGCACTAGCGCGTAAAAAAGGACACGGACAGGAACATCAAAGGTGGTATGTTGAAAGAATTTTGATTTAATGTGATTTGAAAAAGGCAGACCGAACGCTAGCGTTCAGTGTGTCTTTTTCATGTTTCTGTCCTTGTCCGTTTTTTTGCGCTAGTGCAATGTACCCTTATACGAATAATCACCAATATATAGCACAGCTTTCTGCCTCAAATGCGAAACCCAAACGCAGTTTGCGTCTCGCGCATGGGCAGTGGCTTCGAAGCTGTTTCCTTGGGGACCCAAAACCTTTGGCTCCCCTATTCTAATACTCCTTACTATATTTGAACGATGCTAAGGCGTAATTCCTTTCTTTGGTAATGAACGTGTCTACACATAGCGCAAATGTGAAATTGCAGTTCTTGTTTAGAAAACTAATTTATGTTTTAAATATAAACGTAGTGTGTATTAGCTTTCAATGACAAACTTTTTGTGCGGCCTACACAACACCTTACCAAGATATGTCAAAATCCATAAATTCATGGTCTCTGCTGTGTGTCTAACCTGCAAGTTTTACCGAGTGCTGTGTGCACATTATTGCAGCTTGCACATGAGGCCAGATTCAGGTTCGAAGCAACGAAGGCATGGGAGCCAAGCTTCACGATATTTCGAAAACGCTGTTCTGAGCGAACTTCGTCAAGATCAATCGAGACCTTCGGCCAAGAAGGCAAAATTTTGCCTGATATCACTGGCGAGTGTTTACACCCTATGTAGTAGATGCCTTTAGTCATCTAGTAGTTTATATTTTAGAGGATTAAAATAAGTACAGCAACAAAATTCTGCCAGACATTTTGGCAAAATAACTCCTTTCTTAAATAAAATTAAATGGCATTTTGTTTAGTTTGTCCAAATTTGCGCATACTCATCTATGAAACTAAACTCAATAGCTGGTTGTTGTGGCAAGCAGCAGAAGACGTGTCGCTGCACTGCAATGAACTGAAATTACTCTTTAGGGGCCCACATGCACAAGACGCGCCCTTCCTCGTCCTTGAATCATTGCCTTAGATGAAGAAAACTATCTACAAGGGCCGGACCTGGCCTCGGGACCATCACTGGAGCGTGCCTTAAATATTTGGCTAACACTTTCCTTCACCTTTGATGACAAATTAACCACATGCATTTCGTAAAAGTCTGGTTTTGTCCAGGCTGCACTAATTAGACGCGAGTCATTTCGCACAAACTGTTTTTAAAGCACGTGAAACATTAGGATAGGATAACTTTAAGAAAGTGCCAGCAACCGACGGTTTAACGCGTCATGACGCAGCTAGGCCAGGCGTCCACACGGGGTTATACCCTACTCTGCACTACCCCAGTTGGGCCCGTTTGTAGTGGGTCATGAGGCTCGTGCTTTTCGACTGCACCCCAGGCCTGCTGGACGGCCCGTAGTTCTGTGTCCTTGTCTGCAGACTGCAGTGCATATTGAAGTTCGGGTGGGTAAGTCCTGGAGGTAGCTGCTGTCGGGAACCTGGAACAGTCCCACATGATGTGTCATTGGTCCGGGGGCCCGCTGCACAAACACCGCACAGCCCACTCGGATAGACCTCTGGGTAAAGAATGTGCAGCATTGCGGGGGCGAGAAGTGGCGCGGTCTGTATTTGCGTTAGGATTACGGCCTCCTCCCGACTATGAGCCGTGTGGGGAGGCGGCATCGTCCGTCGAGCTAAGCGATAACGCTTGGTTACTTCAGCATAACTGGTCAATCTGTCCTTGGTTTCGAACCACCACACGGCACGCTCACTCTCGGGGGCGCGGAAAGTCAGCGCTTGCGTCCCAGAACGGGCCGTCTCCTTGTGGTTCGGTGAAGATGCACGCTCGCCGGCGTGCGCCGGGAACCACTTGATACGAATGGTAGTGCCCCGGTCTTGAAGTTGGAGCTTGCCGATGATGGCGGCCGCCGGCGCGCAAATTCGCCCCTTGGCAAAGTTGCGCACGGCGTTCCTCGAGTCGCTGAGCATGGCGCGACACTCGGCCTCGGTGATCGCCAGAGCGATGGCAACCTCCTCAGCGTCTGTGGCATTCGTGCACCTCACGCTCGCTGCCATTGTCTTGGTACCGGTAGCCGCCACAACGACCACTGCCGCGAAGCCTTCCCGCTTGTATTCCGCTGCGTCCACGTACCAGGCGTGCGGATCTTGCGCGTGTTGTTCGGTGAGGGCCTTGGCCCGCCCCTGCTGGCGTTCTTGGTTGTACTCTGGGTGCATGTTCTTCGGGATGGGGCCCACGTAAATGTGGGCTCGCGCCTCCTCTGTGAGCTCGCACGGTTGCCGGCTGGGAGCTTGGGGGTTGTAACCCATGCACGTCAGTATACTGCGGCCGTCTTGGTGGTAGAGAGGCGCTCCATTTGCGCGGTTAGCTGCGCCTCGACTATTTCTTCTAGGGTGTTATGGCCGCCGAGCTTCAGGAGCCGAGCCATACTCACGGTCTCCATTAAGCCCAGCGCCGTCTTGTAAGCCGGTCTGATCAGCGCGTTGATCTTGGTCCTGTCAGTGACCTGCCAGTTGAGGTAGGCCGCAACGTAGGCGATGTGACTGATCACGAACGACTGAACAAGGCGCACGAGACTGTCTTCACGCATGCCCGCCCGTCGTGTAGAGACTCGGTGTATGAGCCGGATGGCGTCCATTGACTTGGTAGTAAACTTGTTGATGGTGTCGTGGTTGCGGCCGCTGTTGTTGAGCAGCAGGCCCAGGACCCTGATCTTGGGAACTTCGGGGATGCGTTGCCCCGATGCAGTCACAATCTTGATGTGGTCACACTCCCGAGGAGGAGAGGTGTGAGGAAGAACAGCTCGTATTTTGCGGGCCAGCACACTAGGCCTGTGCCGTCAAGGTGTTGCTCGATGGCGGTAACCGCAGCTGTTGCTCGATGCTGGCGTTGCGTAGCATCTTGTTGGCAACGAGATCGGGTCCGGCTGCTGAGCGGGTGTTTTGACACCCGCTCAGTGTGTTTTACACAGAACGTGTTGTTGAGTGGAAAGTGGGAAAAAACCTGCGCTGATGCAGCTTGACTAGCCCCACCTCCCATCCGTACAAGGCAGCAGAACGACAGCACAGCAAACTTCGTAGTCTTAACGTATGATAGAAAAAGAAACAAAATAAATAAATGAAACTTGTGCGATAATTGTCAAGTACACATAATTATATGGCCCTTGGGTGCCTAAAATTACATCAATCATTCACGCACAAAAAACCAAAACCAATGACAAAAAATTATTGCAAGGAAACATAACAGTAAGACATACTATAAACAGAAAGTACTGCTTTATTTCGACAGAATTTTTCTAGGCTTGTAGCGGATTATGTGAACATGTTGAATAGTTCTTTTCCTGAAAGGACATGCAAGTGATTTTCTGTAAGCTTGAACGTATTGAGTACGTGTGGAATGGTGAATTTTAACATTTGGAGACCGTAATTCGTTCGTGTTCAGGGAATGTGCCAGTGTTCAGAATTTCTGATGGGACGCAATGAAATGTTCGGTTGTAAATGCGCTAAACCTCTTCAGGCTATTTCTGCGAATTTCAGACCTCAGCGACAACAACAATTGATGTTCATAGGCAACACTGAATTTTATTACCTTAAACTTCATAAATAAATCGCATGTATGATCTCTATAGCGTAAATCTACAACAGCCCGTAAAGCACACTTCTGAAGTGTATATAACTTTTTCTTTGATGTTTGAGTTCCAGATGCCCATAACAACTGGCAGTAGCGTAGGTGGCAACTAAAAAGCGCCTTAAAAATATGAAGTTTCTGGGGAACCGGCAGAAACGACTGACACCTCCTTAGCATGCCAAGGGCTATTTCGACCTTAATACATAATTAATCAATGTGAGAATCCCACAGCATATGTTGATGAAAGATAATACCTAACGTTTTGACAGTCTCTGAAAGTTCAATTTCAAAATTATTTAGTAGCAGTTTATGGGAGTACTTGCGATCCGTTCATTTCGCGCGGAAAAGATCTGCCTTGGTTTTATAGCTGTTGATTTGTAACGAATTACGAAACGATCATTCGGATAATTTCTGTAAAGTTTCATTAGCTGCTTGAATCAAGTCATCTAGGTTTGCTCCTGAAGTAATAAAACGATGGACACCGACCAACACAAGTGCTAAAAAATGAATAAATCTTAAAGACGTTTCGGCTTCGCTACGGAAGCCTTGTTCACAATGGGATGACGGAAGGTTCATGGAAGCTTATGTACAGTCCAGAACAAGGCTTCCGTAGCGAAGCCGTAACGTCTTTTAGATTTCTTCATTTCTTAGCACTTATTTTGGTAGGTTCCACCGTTTTATTTCTTCATGCTCCATCCCGACCAGACGGGCTTCCGTCGAACCCTTGATTTCAGGTTTGCTCCTGTAAAAAATGAGCTCGTGTTATCTGCATAGTTAATGTATGTTATCGATCGATCTATAATTACAATATCTATAATATAAAGGTTCAATAAAAGAGGGCCTAATATACTTCCCTGCGGTGCACCATGTTTGATTTTTCGGGGCTTAGATATTTCCCTATTTATTGACACACATTGGTACCGATCGCTAAGACGCCTCCTTATTTAGTCAAGTGTAATGCCTCTGATGCCATAATAGGGCAGTTTTATAACAATGTTTGGTGATCAATCCTATGAAACGCTTCTGTAAAATCTACGAATACGCCTAGTGTGAGCTTTCTTGCTTCAATGTTGCCTAGTATGACCTCTTTCTGATGTAGAAGTGCTGTCTCTGTCGATACACCTGACCTGAAACTGTATTGTGCCGCTGTAATCGCAGAATGCGTGTCCAAAAATTTTTGAAGTCTAGTGAAAATAATTTTTTCCAGGGCCTTTGAAAATATTGGCAATAACGATATTGGTCTGTAATTACTCATTTCGTTTTTGTCGCTTGTTAAGTACCGCGACCTTGGCCTTTTTCATACACTGAGGGAACAGACCTGTGCCTAAAACAAGATTAAATGTATGGATCAAACAAGGTGCTAATAAATCGATGACAAAAATAGCCGGTTGCATTTTTATGCCGTCAATGTCTTCGCTTTTACTTTTTCAAAGTTTCATAAACACATTAGTTACCTCAGATTGTTCTGTGGGGCAAATAAATATCGAGGGTGTTATTGCCGTGGGTAAATAACATAACGCATTCCCATCTTGAGTACGGTCCGATAAAAGAACTAAAGTGGTCATTAAATTTATTGGCCAACGCTTTTCCCTTAAATACATGTTTGTCAATTTTAATTTCGTTGACGCGGGGCGCTTGTTTACGTGAAAATATAATTGTGTTTAGAATTTTCCACATTTGTTTGGTGTCTATGATGCCGTCGAAGATCGTAAAGTAATAATTACGTTTGGCTTGCCTTAATATTTCGGCAAGATTGTTTCTGTAAGTCTTAAACATTTTTAGTGCATCTAAGTCGCGATTTTTCAAGAACACCTGGTACAGCCTGTTTTTGTACATGTCATTTTTAAGTGGCTTATCTTTATCCAAGGTTTACGTGCACGTTTTGGCTTCCTTATTTCTTTGTAAGGGAAACATCGTTTAAAGACAGCGAAAAAAAATTTCAATGAAACGCTCATATGCGGTATCAGCCGAAGAGCACGCAAGAACCTCGTTCCAACCAGTCGT
The DNA here is from genome assembly GCF_050947875.1 of Dermacentor variabilis. Taxonomy (NCBI): domain Eukaryota; kingdom Metazoa; phylum Arthropoda; class Arachnida; order Ixodida; family Ixodidae; genus Dermacentor; species Dermacentor variabilis. Next base: position 260,846,811 of record NC_134569.1, read on the forward strand.
GACGAGTTCGTTTCAGAACTGAGCCAATGCAACTGTGCTGATGTCCTGATATATTATTTTCGCAGTGATGTCTTTTGCCGTATGAGATGTGTCAGTGACTAAATAAATGGGCAAATGGTCACTAAGGGTCACATTAATGGTAACAGAAAATAGGTCCTCAAGTGATAGGTTGGCAATGAAAAGGTCTATAAGTGTTGCGCTGTTTGAAGGAATACGTGTAGGGGCGGTTATTATATCAGAAAAAGAATGAGAATCGAGGATTGCCGATAATTCACTTTGCTTAGTAGATTTAACCAATATATCGATGTTTGTGTCACCTCATAAAATTAAAGTGTATTGATTTGCATTACCATACGAAAAAACAGCATCTACACACTTGAAAAACTCGCTCAAGTTACCATCAGGTCGTCTATACACCACAGCAAACAGAAATTTGTCGCATTTTAAACAAATAATTTCAATATCAGCTGTGGAGCATGAAAGATAATCTAGATAGTCGCAGCTAATACACAAGTTTACAAACATGCAAACACCGCCACCCCTTTTTGATTTCTCCTTAGATTTAGGTGCACGTTAAAGAACCCCAGGTGGTCGAAATTTCCGTGCCTCATGATCAGAAAGTGGTTTTGGCACGTAAAACCCCATATTTTAATTTTTTTTCGATTTCCTATTCAAATAAACAGCCCTGTATCCGTCTAAATGTATAGTGTCATGATCATTGTACCATGTCTCAGTTAGCATTATAACTGAGAAAGAAAACCCAAATTCGTGTACAACATACAAAAGTCGTGATATTTTCGACATGCTGATTGCATATTCAAATGCATAAAAGTTGAAGGCGATTTACATCTTTCCACAATATCGGACATCAATGTGGTCGGTCTGATACAGGATACACTCATTGATGATTTGTATGGGTCAGCATATAAGTAAATACAGTTTGATTTACACGCAATATTCTGTAAACATGAAACTGCAATAAATACCTGTATTTATAGATAGCATACTGCGAAGTTGGGAACAGACAAACGAAGGACATGGCTTTAACAAGTTTCATGAGCAGTGACAGAAAATGAAACCATGATTCATCCTGACGCATGTCACGATACGAGTACACATACAAACCATCCAGACAAAATAAAACGGGCCAACTAAAGAATAATACTTCGAAAGTTAGAACAAAGAAGAGAAATAAATAAAAAAAAAGTAGACAGCAACTTCCGCGAAGACATGAAATGCATGGCGAGCAACGCATGCGCATATTGCCTTCACTCCCGCTGGAATATCGGAAAATGAACAGCTATGTGACCCCTTGACACATTTGACCGGCCTGATAAGATGTCGTGTAGTACCACCCCAAACAGCTATCTCAATGCGCAGAACAGTGGTCTGATCTTGCAACCTTCATAATGGGTTGCGCACTTATTAACGTCCTCACTGCACGAAATTTTTATATTTGGAGCGTTGTCCATCCGTCGGGCGAAAATCTTGCCCTTTTGTGCCCAAAGTTATTTCCAACCGGTCTCGTGCTTACATGCAGTAGCCTGGCCTAGCAGACGTTTCAGCTCTGGGCACAAATGTTCGTTAACAAAGAATGGTGCCTGCGAGTCGAAACCTAGGTCAGAACACTTCAGCCGAGCAACACGCGCTTTCTCGAGAAAGCAATCCCGTTTGTGCCTCCGCGCGAATTGGACTACCACATTCTTTTTTCTTGGGTCGTTGGCAGTCGGGGCTCTGTGCACAGACTCGATATCAGCCGCAACAAGCGCGACACCTATTTTTCTCCAATTTTCGTTACTGTTTCAGCGAGGTTTTCGGTGTCGTTGTACGGAATGCCTTTGAGCTCTACATTTGCATTGCGGGAGTATTGTTCAAGGTGTAGCATTCTGCTCTCGTGATTTTTCACCTGTTGAACAAGATAAGCGTATTGTGCCTCTTGTTTAGCATTTGATACCTTGAGTTCCTTGTTGGCAGCCTTTATTTCTTCACCATCAGCATTTGTGGAAACCAAAGCAGCCTTAATTTCCCTCAGTTCTTTTCGAATATCCCGCTCGATCGCGTCTCGGAAGTTTTTGAATTCAGCCTGGATTTCACGCTTCAGTTAATCGAAAAGTGCTCTGATCTCTGTCGCCATGCTTCAACTACAGAAATAGGCATTAACACACTTGTGGCAGCAACAGCAGCAGCAAAAACGCAAAAAATCCAGTCAACACGCACGAATTGGGCACAAACCTGCGTGAAAAGGTGTTCAGCGTTTGAGTCCCGTGAACTTCGCTGCCGCTACCGCTGCCAAGTGAAGGACGGAGACGTTGTTCGGTCAATTTGTACACTCAGTTTGCGTGGCTGAACCAATGCGAGGCGATGATCCAGGCAGCGTCACAATCACACGAGGGCTGACGTATGGTGGCCTTGCTCGATGCAGATGAAGATTGCTTGACTGATATCAGGGAATCGGAACCGCCTTGGCTACTGGAAAGATTCCACTAGCCCTGCGTGCAAAGGTGTGCAGCGTTTGAGTCCCGTGAACTTCGCTGCCGCTACGCTGCCAAGCGTTGAGCTCGTGCAGCGCTACCCGTTCCTCTGATATGGTAATGTCTCGGTCGAGCCACGCGTTGGGCAGCCCTCCATACGACGGGTAGGTTTCCGTTGGCGTGTCCAGCAGATACTTGGCTTCCAGGCTCTTGATAACTGCGTCTTTTCCTTGTTGTTGTGTGATGGGGTGCATGAGGCAGGCCAGGCGGTCGCGCTGGTATGACTTGGTCTTCGTTTCGTTTAGGAGGTGCTGAAATAGATTTCATGTGCAACTGCGATGCAGTTCCCTGTCAGCTCGGTTGCAGATATCGTTCCACTGCTGAAGGCACTGCAGCATGCAATCGTGTTCAACGGCCCTGTTTAAGTCAGCCACCTTCTTCCTCAATTTGCGATTCAACCGTTGCTGCTTCCAACGCGCCTGTATCGAACGTTCGGCCTCGATCAGATTGGCCAGGCGGCTGTCCATGATGATGACGTTCTCGTCTCGTCTGTTTCTATGGTCTTTGTGGATGAGCGCACTGCATCGCGGAGCTCCGACGTCCAGGTTTCGATCTCTGTGATGTCTTGCACTGTGGTGAGGCATTCTTTACGGAATCCGTCCCAGTCCATCCCCTTGTGTCTAATGGTATTGTTCCGGCATTGGTTGGGTATCGTAATTTCGAGGTTGTAGCGGTGGCTGCCCAGGTCGACGCCCCTGTGCCATGTTACTTTGCCAGTGTGGTCATTTTTGATGAATGTAAGGTCTGGTGTGGTGTCTCGTGCCACGGTGTTGCCGAAGCGGGCGGGATGTGCGGGGTCCGTGATGAGGACACAGTTGTGGTCCAGGGTAACCTGTAATTGGTCCCGTCCCTTGGCTGTGTCCTTCACATAACCCCACACTCGATGGGCGGCTTTGAAGTCCCCTCCGATCAGCAACGTGCTGTCTCTGGCTTGGGTGCTGGCTGTGTGTAGTAGCGTCTTGAATTTCTGTGTTTGGTGCTTGGGGTTACTATAGATGTTGGTGATGAACAGGCTACCTTTCCGTTGTTTGCTTGGGATCATTTCGGTGAGGACGTATTCCACCCTGCTGCGGCCGTGCTTGAGTTGGTGCTCGATGAACGTGAGCCCTTTGCGGATGAACATGCAGACGCCCCGTTCCTCCGCTGGGCTAAGGTGAGCGCGATACCCAGGGACAGTGGGGGTCACCGTCGCCGTTTCTTGCAGCAGGATAATGTCGGGTTTCTTGTTTACTGTGGCGATATGTTGTTGTAGCACTGCTTTCTTGTTGTCGTAACTGCGGCAGTTCCACTGCCAGACCGTAAGGCCCGGCAGCGATCCTATTCTCGATTAGGGCTGGGACATCGTTGTGGCGAAGGTGGGGATTGCGTCTGTTGTTCAAGGTGTGGGTGGTTGGCGAATTGCTCTGGAAAGATGGAGCTGCGCACTATGGGCTCGAAGGTGTGTTCAATGAAAACGAAACGCTATTGTATGGTGCGGAAGGACGTGGTGATCAGTTTCTCCAGCCGCGCCGGTCGCTGGTCGGTCACGGCAGCCGCGCAGACGTAGGTGTTGGCCAGCGCTTCAATTTTGGTTTCGAGCTGACTTTCCAATAGGGCCAGGTCCTTGTAACGTCGTGATGAAATGCGTGTTCGTTTCTTGGTGGTTGGGTCAGTGGTCTTCTCCTCCTGGGGCTCGTCTTGGGTTTTGTCCTCTGATTCTGTGCCTTGATGCGATGGCGTGTCGGTGTTCTGCTCGAGGACAGCGGTAGGTGTAGGTTCGGTGCGTGCTCATTTCTTGGGGTTTGGATCAGTGGTCTTCTCCTCCTGGGGCTCGTCTTGGGTTGTGTCCATTGATTGTATGCCTTGGTGTGATGGCGTGCCGGTTTTCTGCTCGGGGATAAGGGCGGGTCTAAGTGTCTCGGGTGACTGAGCTGGGTTTGTCCTTGGATGTGCTTGCTGTACTTGAAGTTCTTTCTTGATCTCGGCAAGCCGGTGCGTGGTTTCTACCAGCGTCGCATTGTTGGTAATGGCATTGTTGGGCTGGTAGTCCACGCCTGCCAGCTGCTCGGAATGCTTCGGCCACCAGTGGCGCTGTTGGTGCTGCCGCTGCTGCCTTTAACTTCACCCTTAGCTACGCCGGCCCAGCTGAGTCTGTCACGGGAGCGCGATCGCTTTGCGCCGCAGCTGTTCCTGTCCGACGTGTCGCGGCCGCGGGATACGCTGCGCGTAACGTGATGCGTGACGTCAGGCATGGCGCGACGCGCTGCGGGATTCGCCACGGGAAGCGCTGCGCGAGCGGGAGCGTCCAGGGCGTGGAAAAGAGCTTATTTCGAGTCCTTGCTTTCGCTGTTCTTCGGCGTTACGGCGTTTCCATCGCCGTCGCCGCACAACGCATGGAACCTTGTATTTGGCCCTGCAGAGGCGGTCCCCAGTGGGGTGTTCTTCGCCACAGTGCTTGCACTTGGGGACACACTTGTGGTCCTCTCTAGGATTAGATACACCACATGAAAGACAAACACGCACGTTCGGTGTTGGTCACACGTCGCGCCTGTTGCGGACCTTGCCACATACTTTGCAAACTTCTATTTGCTTCCTGTAGAGACTGCATAGATAGAGCGTGGTTCCATAACGCACATACTAGGGAACCTCGATACCGTTGAACACTACGATTACTGTCGTCGTGTTCCCAATACGCTTCGCCCCCGTGGCGAGGGGGTTGTACTTTGTAACGATCTGCTGCATTATTTCGGCTTCGCTGCCCTGAAACATTATCTTGCAAGAACTAGTTAGCTAGCTATATTCTGCATCTAGTATAATGTACTTCTTGGAGCGCGAACGCAAAAAAATATAGCATCAGTGACTCACACAGACCTACAAGTTCTAAAGGGAAGCTGTTGCCTCTGGTAGCTCTAGGGAATGCATTGCTTAGAAATATGGGCAGTGATACTGGCTTCACTCTAAGCATGAGCATGCATTGCCACCACATTCATGGCTGTTGTATGTCGGTGTAATATTTTTCTGTTTGTTGTGTGTCAAATAAGAGGTGCGATCCTTAACCGAGTCATTGTGGGATACTAAAGCGGTAATTTTGCACTTGTCTGAGAACGTGCGCTCCTACACGAAGGTAAAGCAAAATTTTGAAAAACATGTCTTGGATTCAAAATATTGTGCGTTTCGGATTGCAATATAAGCCACTGCAGCTGTCAGGAAATTTGCAATATGTACTAATATCGTCGGTCATAGCCTAAATTTAGTATTAAACTTCTCAATTAATATTTGTAAGACAGATATTGTTACTGCGAAATTGTAGCGTGCCCACGTTAACTACTTGTCAGATTATTAGGAGTCATCGAGCCAGCTCCTTACCTGGGATATTCGTTCCCGAGATATTACAAAAAATATGTAAACGTTCGAACTCGTATTTCCACCAAAAACAATTTAGATGTGTGAACTCGGATGCTCAAGTGTCGTCTGCCACAGTTTGTGGATGAATATATCATTATGCGCTGTCATGGCGAATGCTTATTTTTTGCCAGTAGTGAGCGTTGATTAACTGCTTTTTTTATATTTACAGTAAGTGTGCTCCGATTAGCAAATTAAAAGTTCATTCATTAATTTAGCTGATTCTCATGAGTGACAACTTAAAACTTAATTCATGAATTTATCAGATTCTCATAACTCACATATAATTCAGTTTCTCTGAGATTCGCTGTGCCAAACGTTCCAGTAAAAACAAGTAATTTTCCGAGAAAGCCTATTGACCCATATTGTTTAACATCTTAGCTGTTATGACCTGTATAAAACGATACATCGTCTTACGCTGCTCGGTATTGACAAAATTGAAATCTGTGATAATAATTGCAAGCTAATGCGGGAAGATGTACGCTTGCAGGCGAGTTTTATTAATGCGAAATCCTTACATGCACCTTGAAGCAGAAATCCGGCGAGTGTCCGGCGTTAAAATCCGATGCCAAGAGATCCACGCGACCAAGTGGTGACGTCACGTTCCGTGCACTGGACCTGCGGCGGGTCGCATAGCGATATCCCGCGACGAACCGACACAGCGTGGGACGGATCCCGTGGCCAAAACCGAAAAATTAATTTTGCTCTATTCAAAAATTGTCTTGACGTACGTTCAAAACCGACCTCACCACTCCCAAAACTTTCGTGGCGCACTACCAAATATTGGGTGACCGCCCCCCATCATGTTGACCTTTCCCAATTGGAAAATAAAGTGGACCTATGTTCAAAACCTACTTGGCCCACTCCCAAAATTAACTTGTCCCACTCCGAAATTGGCGCGGCCTATACTCAACGTTGACTTTTTCCAATTCCAGCACATAACCAAGTGAAAGGTCTAGCGTGGAAGAGTCAATGTTATCGCATTCAGTGTGCGTAAGGAGACCTTGGGGCCACTGTAACTCTTTCAGGCAAGGCCTGCACCTTTCTTTGGACATATAGTTTGTGAGTTATATACATTCTGCCTTGAATTTCAGCCTTATCTAGACAGCCAGACAAATCCTCTTGGCAGGAAAGCGTGCCCTCATATGCCGCTTACAACATGTAAGTGGCATTGCAAGGTATCAGTTATTTTTGAAAAACTGTGTAATCATTATGGTAGTAGTTTTAGGACATCTTCAGAAACGTAAAAATTCTCGTCACATCACAATGCTAGTGTTTGTAACCTCAGTCGAATGTCTGCTTTATTATTTTATCTCGTCTTAAAGTGCAGGCAGCTGTCCCTTCGAACCACATATTGGTCGAACACAAAGTATTTGATTGAGCGTTGTTTTTGATGGCAACACATCTTGTTCTTGCCATTTTATAGACTACTGAACAACTCCTTATTCATTGTTCGCCTTTCTTGCACAGGAGTGAATGTCTAATGCTTGCACTGACCTTGAACATTGTGGATCCAGCCGCAGTAGCGTAGCAGAGATATTTTGTAGCAAGCGTTCTTTCCGTTATTTAGTCGTTCTGATGAGGCATTCACAATGCAGCCTTGTTTTGCCTGTAGGTACTCAGCATTTATGAATTTGTATTCCGTAATATAGACACGCGTATTGTTTGTTTTTCATCATCATCATCATCATCAGCCTGGTTACGCCCACTGCAGGGCAAAGGCCTCTCCCATATTTCTCTAACAACCCCGGTCATGTACTAATTGTGGCCATGCCGTCCCTGCAAACTTCTTAATCTCATCCGCCCACCTGACTTTCTGCCGCCCCTGCTACGCTTCCCTTCCCTTGGGATCCATTCCGTAACCCTTAATGACCATCGGTTATCTTCCCTCCTCATTACATGTCCTGCCCATGCCCATTTCTTTTTCTTGATTTCAACTAAGATGTCATTAACTCGCGTTTGTTCCCTCACCCAATCTGCTCTTTTCTTATCCCTTAACGTTACACCTATCATTCTTCTTTCCATAGCTCGTTGTGTCGTCCTCAATTTGAATAGAACCCTTTTCGTAAGCCTCCAGGTTTCTGCCCCGTAGGTGAGTACTGGTAAGACACAGCTATTATATACTTTTCTCTTGAGGGATAACGGCAACCTGCTGTTCATGATTTGGGAATGCCTGCCAAACGCACTTCAGCCCATTCTTATTCTTCTGATTATTTCCGTCTCATGATCCGGATCCGCCGTCACTACCTGCGCTAAGTAGATGTATTCCCTTACGACTTCCAGTGCCTCGCTGCCTATTGTAAATTGCTGTTCTCTCGCGAGACTGTTAAGCATTACTTTAGTTTTCTGCATACTAATTTTTAGACCCACTCTTCTGCTTTGCCTCTGCAGGTCAGTGAGCATGCATTGCAATTGGTCCCCTGCGTTACTAAGCAAGGCAATATCATCAGCGAATCGCAAGTTACTAAGGTATTCTCCATTAACTTTTATCCCCAATTCTTCCCAATCCAGGTCTCTGAATACCTCCTGTAAACACGCTGTGAATGGCATTGGAGATATCGTATCTCCCTGCCTGACGCCTTTCTTTATTGGGATTTTGTTGCTTGCTTTATGGAGGACTACGGTGGCTGTGGAGCCGCTATAGATATCTTCCAGTATTTTTACATATGGCTCATCTACACCCTGATTCCGTAATGCCTCCATGACTGCTGAGGTTTCGACTGAATCAAACGCTTTCTCGTAATCAATGAAAGCTATATACAACGGTTGCTTATATTCTGCACATTTCTCTATCACTTGATTGATAGTGTGAATATGGTCTATTGTTGAGTAGCCTATACGGAATCCTGCCTGGTCCTTTGGTTGACAGAAGTCTAAGGTGTTCCTGATTCTATTTGCAATTACCTTAGTAAATACTTTGTAGGCAACGGACAGTAAGCTGATCGGTCTATAATTTTTCAAGTCTTTGGCGTCCCCTTTGTTATGGATTAGGATTATGTTAGCGTTCTTCCAAGATTCCGGTACGCTCGAGGTCATGAGGCATTGCGTATACAGGGTGGCCAGTTTCTCTAGAACAATCTGTCCACCATCCTTCAACAAATCTGCTGTTACCTGATCCTCCCCAGCTGCCTTCCCCCTTTGCATATCTCCTAAGGCTTTCTTTACTTCTTCCGGCGTTACCTCCGGGATTTAGAATTCCTCTAGACTATTTTCTCTTCCATTATCGTCGTGCGTGCCTCTGGTACTGTATAAATCTCTATAGAAATCCTCAGCCACTTGAACTATCTCATACATATTAGTAATGATATTGCCGGCTTTGTCTCTTAACGCATACATCTGATTCTTGCCAATTCCTAGTTTCTTCTTCACTGTTTTTAGGCTTCCTCCGCTCCTGAGAGCATGTTCAATTCTATCGATATTATACTTCCTTATGTCAGCTGTCTTACGCTTGTTGATTAACTTCGAAAGTTCTGCCAGTTCTATTCTAGCTGTAGGGTTAGATGCTTTCATACATTGGCGTTTCTTGATCAGATCTTTCGTCTCCTGCGATAGTTTGCTGGTATCCTGCCTAACGGAGTTACCACCGACTTCCGTTGCACACTCCTTAATGATGCCCACAAGATTGTCGTTCATTGCTTCAACACTAAGGTCCTCTTCCTGAGTTAAAGCTGAATACCTGTTCTGTAGCTTGATCTGGAATTCCTCTATTTTCCCTCTTACCGCTAACTCATTGATCGGCTTCTTATGTACCAGTTTCTTCCGTTCCCTCCTCAGGTCTAGGCTAATTCGAGTTCTTACCATCCTCTGGTCACTGCAGCGCACCTTGCCGAGCACGTCCACATCTTGTATGATGCCAGGGTTAGCGCAGAGTATGAAGTCTATTTCATTTCTAGTCTCGCCGTTCGGGCTCCTCCACGTCCACTTTCGGCTATCCCGCTTGCGGAAGAAGGTATTCATTATCCTCATATTATTCTGTTCCGTGTTTGTTTTTTTTCGGTGACAACGTTTCACCGTCTAACAAGTGTTATCGCTCAGCGCAGGCCGCGCCTGCATGCATCGGAAGTTTCTCGAATGTTATCCATAGTCCTATCCACTGCCTGTTGTCGCCAAACCTTCTGCAATCTGACTGCATGTATGCGCGACGCGAATTATATAGTACTTTCAGGAACACATGCGGACACCAGCGACTACTGAGGAATCTTCGATGACTCATGTATAATGCTGATGCGTTTCACTCGCTTCATTTGCTTTTGTGGGCAGAAGTTAGCACAATGCAATTTAGTTTCGCCATTCGGAGTTTTCTTGCTGTACTCTTGACGGACAATTCGTCGTGACATTTGGTGGAGGTGCTTGTGCGTTCGTGTACCGCGTGCCACCGAAACGCCGAGATCCAAGCTCGAAGCCAGAGGATACTACCAACGTCACCCCGGATCATTGAGCTAGCCTTCGAAACTTACCCCCGAGCACGGACATCTTACAGAGAAGACCAGGAAGTGCAAGGCCACGACAGCAGCCACGATGGCAGGTCCAGTTACATATAAACCGATCATGTCGCAGCAGCCCAGGGAACCACCGACCGTCCGCAGGTCCTCATTTGAAAACCCTGAAAGCTGGATGGAAACGTGTGAAAGAGCTTCTACGTTCAACAACTGTAACTACGAGGACAAGCGCGCTACGATTACTACTGCTTGGATGACGCCGCCAGGACGTAGTTTGAGAACCGTTAGTGCACCCCGACAACATGGGACCTCTTCCGCGGCAGCTTCTTGAACACCTTCACGAGTGCCGTCCAAGAAGCGAGGGCTGAGGCGATACTGGAATCCTCAAAATCAAACTATGGCAATGTACACAAAATAGATGACCTGCCTGTACCGCTGCGCCGACCCGTTCATGTCTTAGGAAAAGAGAGTTCGCCACCTGATGCGTGCTACGAAGCAAGGGATTTTCGCCGGACTGATTCGCAACCTACCGCAGACAGTCGCTGAGTTTTCGACTGAGGCATTGACGATTGAGAAAACTTTGGGAATGCGCACCAGACAATACAACCACCGAGTGCTCACGTGCAGTGTGCCATACAAGCACTTGGCTCTGACGGCCGCCAAGAGACCATCAGGGCCATTGTGCGCGAAATATGCAAGATCTTTCCTGCGTCGCAACCTCAGGTGGCCTCGGTCACTCACATGGTCAAGGAAGAACTACAGTGATCACTTCGCGTTGCTCAGGTACAGCCTTGATCGCTGCATCCACACCCGCAAGCCACGACATACGACGCCGTCGCCCGCCTCCGTGCCCGCGCCAGAGCCCCGCAGCGCCACAGTTAAATCGGCCACTACCGCCGCTGTCAGCACCGCCGATCGTCGCCCAGCGCAGCGTTCCAAGGAAGACCGAAGTATGGCACACCCCTCACAACTGCCCGCTCTGCCATCACTGCGGGGAAGCCAGACACGTCTACCGCCGATGCCCATACCTTGACTTAGGACTGCGAGTGTTCGCCGTCAATGCACTGCCCCCACAGCAGAATGGACGGCCACGTGATAGCGACGACTAGCTTGCTGCCGCTCAGTGGAGGCTTGGACGACCATCCCGTTCGTCGTCACTAAGCCGCTACCTGTCGCCGAACCGCCAACCATCGACTGGCACAGCCCGGGCCTCGGACCATCAGCCCACATCCAGAAAACTGAAAGCAGAAACCGAGGAAGGTGGGGTTGCTGTTCGTCGAACCTACGAAGATTCTTCGCCGACGACCAAGACACCACAAATACTAGCAGAATCACATGTCAATGAGACATCATTCACGCCATCGCAACGAAGCCTGGAAGCAAGGAATACACCGACAAAACAAAGCCAGACGACGCGACGTTCCCGCCACAGGTCCACAAGATGGAACCCTGATCCGACACAAAGACCAAACTGCAAAGCGAGACAAAGGGCCACTGACCTCAACGTGCTCAAATCATGGGGTGTTACGTGCGAAATCCCGATCTGATTATGAGGCACGTCGTAGTGGGGGACTCCAGAAATTTGGACCACCTGGGGGTCTGTCATGTTTGCGGCGGTCACGCTGCCTTTGACAAGATGTCCGTGTCACCATGTCACCATGAGGAAGAAGCATTCATTTTCCGCAGAGAATATATATACCAAAGAAAGTAGAGGAAGGGCAGGGGAGAAAACAAATGATAGAAGGGCGCACGCGCGCTCCACAATTGTGCTTATCACTGGGAACGCGCGCACTGTAGCAGGTTCTTTAAGGTGCACCTTAATTTAGGTACTTGGGTGTTTTCGCCAGCACTGAAATCGAGCCGCTGTGGCTGGGATTCGATCCCGCGACCTCGTGCTTAGCAGCCGAACACCATAGCCACTAAGCAACCCCGTTGGGTCCTAGACGTACTTCTCAACAGCGACGCAGTCACCGCCTTAGTGGACACAGTTCCCTACGACACAGTCATCAGTGAATTATTCACCGCCAAGTTGCAGAAAGTCAAGCCCGCATGAGACCGACCTGAAATTCGGGCAGCTGGACTGGAGGACACCTCATAAGGCCGACTGGAATCTGCACGGCAATAATTACAGTTATTGACCGGGCCTGCCCTGCGACGTTCGTTCTGCTTCAGCAGTACTCGCGAGACGCAATTGTCGGCCTGCATTTCTTGAACCAACACGACGCAACGACTGATCTGAGGTCTAAGTCCATAATTCTGTCCACAGACCAAGCGATACCGACGGAGATGCCTTCCAATCAGCGTTCCATGAGTGAACATGATGAACTGAGCATCCTGCCTGCCTCCAGCATTGCTATTTCTTTCGGCACAGAACAACCGCAGCCGCAGAAAGCGTCATCGAGAGTCACCAACGTCTACTGCTTAAACGTAAAATTTGCATCGCAAGATGGATCGCTCGATTGCAAGGTGAGATGAGGTAAGGTGAAAGCAATGCTGACAAAGTTAACCATGCAGTTCTAGCACATCAACAACGGCACGATGATCGCATACATCGAGGAAATTGTGGAAACCAGCATTGCATTTGACTTCTCTGATTCTGCCCCGTCTACCCCGGCGACTAAATTTCCCGAACGAGAGTTCCACATAAATCCAAGTCTCCTTATGAGTGATCAGGAGCAGCTCAAAAGTCTTCTCCAACAATACGAAGACTGCTTTTAAATGTCACCGAGGATTCGATAAACACCAATTGCAAAGCATAGCATAATAAACGAAGAGTGCGCTCGACCACCCCGCCAGAGCCATTGCCGAGTTTCGAGGTGAGAACATGAAGCCATAAGGCAACAAGTCGACGAAATGCAGCGCAACGACATCATCCAGCCGTCGAAAAGCCCGTCGGAAGCCCCTGTCTTCTTGGTGAAAAAAAATAACGGAACTCTACGTTTCTGCGTCGATTATCGTCACCTGAACAAGATCACGAAGAAGGGCGTATACCACCTTCCACGGATATACGACGCGTTGAATCGGCTGTGCAACGCTAAACACTTCGCGTTGATGGACCTCAAGTCTGGCTACTAGCAAATAGAAGTCGACGAGAGGGATCGCGAAAAGATCGCCTTCATCACGCCCGACGGTCTCCATGAGTTCAAAGGCTGCAATTCGAACTGTGCTCAGCGCCTGCAACGTTTCAGCACCTGATGGACACGGTTTTAGCATAAATTAAGTCGCAGATCTGTTTTGTTTACGTGAATGACTGTTGTTTTTGCCACAAATTTCGATGATCACATTCGGCGACTTGCGACTGAACTAGAAGCCATCAAGTCATCAGCACTCACTCTAAAGTCGTAAACGTGCCGCTTTGTTTACGGTGTGCTTGTGTTCCTGGACTATGTCGCTAGCAAATCTAGAGTCCCTCCCGAACCACAGAACACAGCTGCTATGACAAAGTTTTAAAAACCCAAGGACTAGATGGCAGTGCGCAGATTTCTTGGCATCTGTGCCTCGTACAGGCGCTTTCTCAAGCACTTTCACGCATCGCTGAGCAGCTGACACATCTAACGAAATGTGATTTCGAGTTCAAGTGGCAAACCCGGCAGGTCGACACGTTTCAAGAACTCAAACGACACATGCCAATGGTACTTGAGCATTTCGACGAGGACGCCGATACAGAAATCCACGCTGACGCCAGTTAGCTAGGCCTCGTTGACGTCCTAGTACTAGATTTGAAAAGGTGATGGCTTGCGCTAGCCGGTCGCAGTCGAAAGCGGAAGGCAATTATTCTACATCCGAAAAGGAATGCCTCGCCATCCTTTGGGCTACAGCAAAATTCTACCGTTACATAATGACAGGCGGTTCAAAATCATCACCGACCGTCACACGTTGTGTTGCCTGGCGAATTTAAAGATTGAAAGGACCCTTCAAACGCCTGGTGCGATGGAGCCACAGACTGCAAGAGTATGATGTCACTATGATCTACAAGTCCGAACAAAAATACTGTGATGCCGACTGCATGTCTCGTGCTCCCGTGAACCCGCCGCCACAAGATGACCAAGATGAGGCCGCCTTTTTAGGTGCAATAAGTCCAGACGACTTTATTGAGCAAGTAAAACTCTTGCTTGAGCTAGTTAATTCATGCTTGAATTAGTAAAGACAAATAGCAGAAGACCAGGACTCAAGAAGAAGACGCAAAGTTTACTAGAGCATATTTCTTCTACATTGGGCCCTTTCTTTCAAGAAAGCTTTCGCACCGATTCTGCCATTTTGTGCGTCAACCTGATCGCCATCTCAACTTGCCAGTCTTGAGTGGCGCCGGTCCTGTCGTTTGAGTGCTTCTTCTTGAGTGCTGATCTTGTGCGCCTTGTCTTTACTGATTCAAGCATGAACCAATTAGCCCAAGCAAGAGTTTTACTTGAGCATATTTCTTTACGTTGGGCCCTTTCTTTCAACAAAGCTTTCGCACCGATCCTGCCATTTTGGGCGTCAACCTGATCGCCATCTCAACATGCCAGTCTCGAGTGGCGCCGGTCCTGTCGTTTGTGTTATTCTTGTTTAGTCCTGGTCTTCTGCGCCTTGTCTTTACTAATTCAAGCATGAACCATTTAGACCAAGCAAAAGTTTTACTTGAGCATATTTCTTCTACATTGGGCCATTTCTTTCAACAAATCTTTCGCACCGGTCCTGCCATGTTGTGCGTCAACCTGATCGCCGTCTCTGCTTGCCAGTCTCGAGCGGCGCCGGTCCTGTCATTGGTTTTCTTCTTTTTGAGTCCTGGTCTTCTGCGCCTTGTCTTTACTAATTATCGAGCAGCAGCGAGAGAACTAGGTGCTCAGAAGCCTTGCTGAGTACTTGCAAAGCACGACTGACTTTTTCCCGACGGTATATGGGCGCGGATTGTTTTGATATTTATTGCAATAGCAAATTTATTGCTACGGGATAGTATTTCCAATGACGAAGAGCCGAGCAGTAAGAAGACGACGACGACGATTAGAAGCTAGCGCGGGCTGTTGCCACTTGGCCAAGCGCAGCGTACTTTTTTGTAGATATGCTTGTACATAGCTTTTCGTCTGCGTCTTCCTACGTAACATATCTGGTGGAGGTGGACGTTCCCTGCACCTCATCACGGAGCTTCGCAGTGGATGGTACGTCGAGCCTTCCTTCATGGCTCCCGGCGACGACAACCCGACTCCGCCGGCT
Organism: Dermacentor variabilis; assembly: GCF_050947875.1. NCBI lineage: Eukaryota > Metazoa > Arthropoda > Arachnida > Ixodida > Ixodidae > Dermacentor > Dermacentor variabilis. The sequence continues at coordinate 260,862,352 of NC_134569.1, forward strand.
CCAACACCTGCTGCCACCTCAACGACCTACATCACTCTCCCCGCTCCCCGTGATCCTGGCGTATTCTCGGGCAAAGATGGGGAAGACGTCGATGACTGGATCAGCCTGTATGAACACGTCAGCCGCAATAACCGATGGGACCCTACTGTTATGCTCGCCCACGTAGTCTTTTACCTCGATGGCACAGCTAGAGTTTGGTATCGCACGCACGGAGATAAGCTCACCAGTTAGGATTCACTTAAGGCACAGCTTCGAGACTTGTTCGGCAACGCCTGCGGTCACCAACTTGCCGCGCAGAAGGCGCTTTCCGGCCGTGTGCAGACGTCAACAGACCCCTATGTCACGTACATTCTGGACGTCTTGGCTCTGTTCCGCAAAGTTGACACCCACATGACTGAGTCCGACAAGGTTGCCTACATCCTCCAAGGCATTGCCGATGATGCCTTCAACTTGCTCGTTTGCAACAACGTAGCGACGGTGGATGCTGTTATAAAAGAGTGCCGCCGCCTGGAACTCGCTAAAGCCGACGTATTGACCAGCATTTTGCCCGTCTGCCCAACACCGCAGCGAGATCTTCCTGTGCCGACACTCCTCGTCCTAACAACACTGCCAATGTTACCAGGATCGCCCGGCGTGAGATCGACGCCGCCTATCCGGCTGCATTCGACTCAATCTCACCAACACATCTGCAGTCGCGGTCTCACTGATCCAGGCAGTTGTCCGCCAAGAGTTCGAAAACATGGGTCTGCACACTATCTGCTCGGCCCATCGTCCTGATACCCACCAGGCTTCTTCGATTCTGCCTCGTCCCGCATCTTCTTACCCATCACGTTCCCGCAACCCATCTGAATGGCGCACTGCTGACGACCATCCCATTTCTTTCCACTGCCATCGAATCGGACACATTTCTCGGCACTGTCGCAGTCGCTGGAGTTCCCCGACCCGGCCTACTTATACTGCCTACTCTCGTCCCCCACGTGGCCCTTCTCGTCCCTATGCCGCACGTTCCGATAACGCCCCCGCTGATTCTCCTGCACCGAATCGCTCCTATTCTCGTTCGCCTTCGCCCCAACGACGACAATCTCGCTCTCCCCAGCCCAATCGCTCCTATTCGCCGACTCCCTTCGGACACCGCTCCCAGCCGGAAAACTAGACGATGCAGCGCTTCGAGGTGACGCTGCATTGCTCCCTACGCCGCCAAATCCTCTACTGACGTTGCCCACTCATCTGAACCTTCTTGACGTGCAAGTCGACGGTGTTTCTGTGTCTGCACTCATAGACACTGGGGCGCATTTGTCCGTAATGAGCGCTGACTTTCGTAACCGGCTCAAGAAAATTATCGCGCCCGCCACGACGCCTGTTGTCCGTGTCGCCATGGCGAAACAGCCCCCGTAATTGGTATGTGTGCCGCCCGCGTCTCCTTCGCCGACCGCTCAACAATCGTGCTATTCACAGTCATCGCTCACTGTCCCCACGACATCATCCTCGGCTTAGACTTCCTCTCCGCACATTCTGCTCTCATCGATTGCTCCGCCAGTACTCTCCGTCTCGACCTGCCTGTTCTGGATCCCGCTGAACAACACCCTACTCGCCTCAGTTCTGTCGACTTCGTTCGCTTGCCACCTTCGGCACTGATTTACGTTGACCCCGTGTCATCCCCACCAATCCCCGACGGTCACTACAACGCAGCTCCTATGCAAGACGTCCTCCCTACACACGGGATCGCAGTACCTCACACAGTTTTATCTATTACGGCGAATTGCGTCTGCCTGCCAGGGGTCAATTTTGGCTTGACGACAGAAGTGCTGCCACGCGGGATGTCTTCGGCCCAACTTTGCTCATTCGAGGATCACTCTGTAGCATCGATTTCAGTAGACGACAATTCAGCCGATCCTCTTCTACCGTCGCAGTCGGCAACTTGTACCATCGCCAACTTACAAAAAATGATTGCACCCAACATGCCTTCCGAGCACGCTCGTGCGATCTACCGCGTTCTCATTTCCTACCAAGATATTTTTGACTTTAACGATCGTCCTTTGGCCCAAGCAACGGCTCTCAAACATCGCATTAATACCGGCGATGCCCCTCCTATTCATCGCCGCCCGTATCGAGTATCACCGGCTGAGCGTCAAGTTATTCACACCGAAGTTCGCAAAATGCTTGCCAAGAACATTATTGAACCGTCATGTAGTCCATGGGCGTCACCTGTTGTGCTGGTAAAAAAGAAGGATGGCTCATGGCGTTTTGCGTGGATTATCGGCACCTTAACAGGGTTACCAAAAAGGACGTGTATCCCCTACCTCGGATTGATGACGCCCTTGACTGCCTCCACGGTGCTCGCTATTTCTCCTCTATTGACCTTCGTTCCGGCTATTGACAGATTGCCGTGGACGATCTCGACCGCGAGAAGACTGCCTTTGTAACACCCGGCGGTATTTATCAATTCAAAGTGGTGCCGTTCGGTCTATGTAACGCTCCTGCCACTTTTGAACGCATGATGGACTCCCTTCTTCACGGTTTCAAATGGTCCACGTGCTTGTGCTACTTAGACGACGTTATAGTATTCTCCCCAACATTCGCTAGGCACCTCGAGCGCCTCCCAGCAGTCCTGGACGATTTTCGGCGAGCCGGCCTGCAACTCAACGCATCGAAGTGCCAATTCGGCCGTCGCCACATTACCGTCCTTGGACATCTCGTTGACACGAACGGAGTGCAACCGGACCCAAGCAAGATTCATGCTGTTAGGCACTTCCCTGTTCCAAAGTGTGTCAAGGATGTGCGCAGCTTCATCGGCTTTGCTCGTACTTCCGCTGTTTCGTGAAAAATTTCGCGGCCATAGCACGACCATTAACCGAGCTTTTGAAAAAAAGACGCCCCTTTCCAGTGGGGCGATAACGAGGTCTCTGCATTCTCGCTTCTAATCAACCTTCTCACAACGCCTCCCGTTCTGGCCCATTTCGATCCTTCTGCGCCTACCGAAGTCCGTACTGCTGCCAGCAGTCACGGAATTGGCGCAGTACTGGCACAAGGCCAGCGTGGCCACGACCGTGTTAACGCTTACGCCAGCAGGCTCCTCTCGCCCGCAGAGCGAAACTATTCCATCACTGAGCGTGAGTGTCTGGCCCTAGTTTGGGCGGTTGCGAAGTTCCGCCCATACTTATATGGCCGACCCTTTTCCGTTGTCACAGACCATCACGCCCTTTGCTGGTTATACTCATTGAAAGACCCTACAGGAAGACTTGGTCGCTGGGCCTTACGCCTCCAAGAATATTCATATACTGTCACCTACAAATCTGGCCGACTACACAAGGACGCTGACTGCCTGTCTCGCTACCCGGTAGACATTTATAAAAATGAATGTTAACATTCTTTAGAACTCCTACCAACTTTCTATTTACTTTATTGACAGTCTATTTACATTTACATTCTAGTAACATTTGTTCATACACAGTCAAAAGACTTCCTTCTTACTTCTGTATAAAGAATATTTTCAATACTCCGTTAACAGACTTTCTTCTTACTTTTGTATAAAGAATATTTTCAATACACTGTTAACAGACTTCCTTCTTACTTTTGCATAAAGAATATATTCAATACACTGTTAACAGACTTTCTTCTTACTTTTGCACATAGAATATCTTAAGGTCCCCATCAACATGTATTTTTCTAGCTTTTGTCTCTATAACCACTTTAGTACTGCGTCACAAGGCTCGTTACTTTTGTGTAAAGAATGTTTTACTATACATTATCGAAATATATATTTTTTGTTTGAAGGACATGTATCCTCAGTATGTCCACAGCTCGTACTGTTTGCCGAAAAATATTTAGAATGGGAAGTAACTTGAGAGTTGTTGATAAATTTTTCTAACACCCATTAATGCCGATATATGACATACTCAGGAGTCAAGCTCTTTGTTTTAAATCATAGTCCCAATCCAAGTCGGTAGCCAATTGCTGACGGAGTGCTACTAAAATGTTTAAAGAAATCTGTTCGTAAACTGTTAGAACTAATCTTTTTAAAGGTTCTACTGGACTATGTGAGCGTGCGGTGACGTCAGCACACTCCGAGAAAATTTGCTTGCGCTACACCACCTGACCGATGTGATAGCGGATTACTGTACAGGCCGCGCACCAATTGCAGACCTTTATCCCAACCTTGGGGCTGGTTAATTAAAGGCCGATTTACGCTTGAGCCGTGACGCGTGCGGTCGTGCAGAAAACTGTACATTTCGCCCACTGGTTCACAAATTTTGGCATGCACTGGGCTCGCACATGCAGGGTAAACCGAAATGTGTGTACCAGTCTACGAAATGCGCAAATTTCTACCGACTACACGCGTGCGGGCAGGCGGGTGGTGTGGCGTGGGGCTCGAGCGTAAATTTGCCCTTACCACGCGCTGCTATTGCAATGCCACCAATGCCACCACCAACCGACTTTTTGGTGCCACCAATGCCACCAAAAAGTCGGTTTTCAGAATAATAATTGTCTCGAAAGATAGAACTATACAGCCCCTAAATGCCCAACAAAATTGAGCCGTATGTCCTGTCAGTTTTTTTTTTTTTTTTGTCAACCGCGGCCAGGAGGTACATTCTTCCCTCGAAGTGCTTTTCCCAGAAAGGGGTGCGTACACAAAGGCCGGCCACTGCTTTCACCGAGAGTCGACGAATGTCTAGGTGTGAGTCAACCATGGCAAGGTAGAGTGGGGGAGGGGGGGGCATGTTTCGGCTTAAAGAGGGGCTTTAGTTCCGCGACGGTCAAGGCGAAGCGAGTGGATGGAAAGAATGTCACATGCTTCTCCCGCGCATGCGCACAAATTTGACAGTTGGCCGAGTCGAGGCAAAGAGGTAGACCATCGCAATCGCCATCAGTTCCTTTGCGACGCCGGCATGGTACGGTCGGAGCGATGTAGGTGTTTCGTGGCGTACTGTAGCAGCAATCTAGCTATTTTTGCTGCTATTTATTCTTATGTTGTGTTGTGGCTAATTCATCGATGCAAGCCAACCAGCAAGGTGTTTGCGAAGCTCACGGTGCTTTCTTCGTTCCGTGATGTGAGCGTTTCTGGAACTTCTCTGCCAGCTGCGATACAGTGTCGTGTGAAGTGATTTAATATTGGCACTGTCCGTGTTTTAAACTGCACAAATAGCGAACAGCTGTTCTTCAAGACTGCTATGCACCGAAGTTTTCTCTATCTCCTAATTATAATGAAAGGTATGTTCTTTTCCATTATTTTTCTTAAACATATTATGTTGATGTTATTTTATTTCCGTTTCTTACGCCGAATTTTGGCAGGTTATTATAGCGCGAACTGTAACGACGTGAAATGTTTTAAGAACGATTGTCTTACATTTTTCAGCTGCCCCGAGTCATGCGGTTCGCTTGAAGCTGCTATAGACAAGAAGCGTACAAATACTTCGTTTTCACAGCGTTCGCAATGACTTCATCATCATCACCATCAGCAGCAGCCTGGTTACGCTCACTGCAGGGCAAAGGCCTCTCCCATACTTCACTAACAACCCCGGTCATGTACTAATTGTGGCCATGCCGTCCCTGCAAACTTCTTAATCTCATCCGCCCACCTAACTTTCTGCCGCCCCCTGCTACGCTTCCCTTCCCTTGGGATCCAGTCCGTAACCCTTAATGACCATCGGTTATCTTCCCTCCTCATTACATGTCCTGCCCATGCCCATTTCTTTTTCTTGATTTCAACTAAGATGTCACTAACTCGCGTTTGTTCCCTCACCCAATCTGCTCTTTTCTTATCCCTTAACGTTACACCTATCATTCTTCTTTCCATAGCTTGTTGCGTCGTCCTCAATTTGAGTAGAACCCTTTTCGTAAGCCTCCAGGTTTCTGCCCCGTAGGTGAGTACTGGTAAGACACAGCTATTATATACTTTTCTCTTCAGGGATAATAGAGAAAAGTATATGATAGCTGTGTGTATATATGAACCTCCTATATGAACGCAATGACTTAATGCCTGTTAAATATTGTCTGATCATGAAATCATTCTTTGCTCTTTCCTACTCTGGCTGCACAGGATGAGAGATAGTAAAATATTGAGCGTATAGTTTCACGGTTCACATTTACATATGTTTCAGCAAACCGTTTCACAAGGACGTAGGTTGCACTGGTTAGACAAGTGCGAATGTGAAAGAAAATTATTCACACTTGTTTAACCACTGCAACCAATGTCATTGTGAACCGGTACTTTTTTACACTGATATTTTGTTTTCGACTAAAAATAAACGATCACGACAGATTACAGAAGCGTTCCATGTAATAAGGCGTGCTTAAAAATGTGTCAGTCAGCCATTGGTTGCTATCACTGACAAAGCATTTGTATTCTTGAATACTGCTTGAAGCTCTGTAATCTGTTTATATAAAAATGGATGACACGTTTTGCATATGCTCGGTGCAGCTAGCTGGCGCTATTACGTTCAGTCCTTCCAAAAATAACCAGCTGTGAGTAAGCGCTCGCGTGTCGACCGTCTCTGCGTCCGTGTCTATTGTGCGCGCTACAAATTTCACCACGAATAAACCATGTAATTAACTTTTTGAGTGAGTGACTCATTTATGCATATAATTTGTAGAGAAAACATTTTGGACACTTTCCTAATTTTAATAACACGTACTAAATACAACGCAGCAAAGGATATGCATTGCAATATGTTCCCCATCATTGCCATCTCCTCTGCAAGTAAACAGGGATGACGGTTACAATTTTAGGATTCATGAGAACCTTGTTAAAAAGCGGTTCTGTGTATGTGATATGCTAACCTGAACATGATGTTAACACTGACCATCTTGTTTCTATGCAGGGTTGGTTCATTCTGCAAACATCCTGAGACATCAGCTCTGAATGTAACAAATACATTATAATCGATGCTTGCTAGAGACTATGCGACTGCTGCCATGCCGAGATGAACTAAGTCATTATTCATTTATTATTTTTATTAATTTCTCTACTACCTCTCTCACAATTCTGTGTAAATATTTTTGTGTGAATAAACTTCTTTCAGTGCAAACTTGCATTTGTTTTCCATGTACATGCACCTTCTAGGTTTCATACTGCCTTTTACCAACATGTTCACGCATACTGACAAATTTTTACACTATGCTACTAGGTCGTATGTGGGAGAAATGTTACTAGGGGGATAGTAACACGTCAGTAGCAAGTACATAAGCACATGGAAGTAAAATATTGCCAGAGTGTTACTAAAGAGCCTAAAGACTTGGGTTGGTTGGTGGTTAGTGGAATGTTTAGAGACCATCTATGAGCATGCTTGAATTGAAGTACGGTAGCCAACTCTTGATGGGATCCAATTCTTGATAGGACGTTACTAGGGTGTAAAAGAGAAATGTTAATAGGTGATTGGTAGGAAGTTGGCAGGACATTTACAAACATTGTTCAATCGGAAGAATGTTAATACGGCGTATAAAGAAAGCTTTTAATAGGGATTAGTAGGAAATCAACAGAAAATATATGAACATTTTTCTTTTGAAAGAATGTTGATATGGGTGTATAAAGAAAGCTTGTTAATAGGGGATTAGTAGGAAGTTAACAAAAGATATATGAACATTTCTCTTTTGAAAGTATGTTACTAGGGTGTATAAAGACAAATGTGCATAGGAAATTGGTAGGAAGTTTAAAGACATCCTATGAACATGTTTCTATTGGAAGCTGGTGGTCAATTGTTTCTAGGATGTTACTAGAACGTTGTTAGGATGTATAAAAACAGCGGGTAGGATTTCAATTGACTGTTGGTAGGTTCTAGTAACAAAAAATTAAAGAGTGTCTAAAAAATGTTGCTAGAAATATTTGTAAGGGGACGAGCCTGACGACGCCGACAGTAGTACCGCTGACGGCATTTTCTCTGTGTCTGCTTTCGCTAACATCGCCGATGAGCAGTACCGAGACCTATCGCTGCGAGTACTGATCGAGCGTCTGCGCTCTACACCTACCGACGCATCCATTCGCCGATATGTCCTCCAGGGCGGCATTCTGTACCGAAGGAACTTCCTTCCTGATGGCCCTGATCTTCTTCTTGTCGTGCCAAAACATCTACGACAGACTGCGCTCTTTGAGATGCATGACGCACCCACTGCAGGACATCTTGGGGTAACCCACACGTACGACCGCGTCCACCGCCGCTTCTATTGGCCTGGTCTCGCTCGCTCCGTCCGACGCTATGTTGCTGCCTGTGATCCCTGCCAGCGTCGGAAAACACCTCAGGTGCTACCTTCCGGTCATCCCCAATCGATCACCGTCCCTGTGGAACCGTTCTTTCGTGTTTGATTAGACCTCCTCGGTCCCTTTCCCACGTCATCCTCTGGGAACAAATGGGTAGCCGTCGCAACTGATTACACCACCCGATACGCTATCACGCGGGCTCTCCCTACCAGTTGCGCCACTGACGTCGCGGACTCTCTTGCGTGACATTATCTTAGTGCATGGCACCCCGCGACAGCTGCTTACTGATTGTGGTCGTAACTTCCTCTCGAAAGTTATCGCTGACATTGTGCGTTCCTGCTCTATTCAACACAAGCTGACTGCCTCATACCATCCTCAAACCAATGGCTTGACAGAGCGGTTAAACCGTACTCTTACCGACATGCTGTCCAAGTACGTTTCGAAGGACCACCACGACTGGGACGTTGCGCTTCCTCACGTCACATTTGCTTATAATTCTTCCCGGCACGACAGCGCCGGATTTTCTCCATTTTATCTACTCTACGGTCGCGAACCGACCTTGCCCCTTGACACGGTACTTCCTCCTGCTGCGATCTCAACAACCGAGTATGCGCGCGACGCCATCGCCCTCGCCGACCATGCACGCCAGCTTGCCCGTCCTCGACTGACGGACTCGCAAACCACGCAGCAGCGTCGGTACAACGTCCGCCACCGTGATGTACAGTTTTCGCCTGGTGCACTCGTGCTCCTGTGGTCGCCCTCTCGTCACGTCGGACTTTCAGAAAAGCTCCTTTCGCGATGCACAGGGCCCTACCGCGTGCTGCGCCAGGTGACGCCTCTGACGTATGAAATTCCTCCTGTGAGCTCAACCTCGTCATCTACTCTGGCATCTAGTGATATCGTGCACGTCAGTAGGCTCAAGACCTACTACACTGCTTCAGACTCCGGCCTTTAGTCGCTCCGGGACGGCGCTTTTGCCGCCGGGGGTAGTGCTACGGGATAGTATTTCCAATGACGAAGAGCCGAGCAGTAAGAAGACGACGACGACGATTAGAAGCTAGCGCGCGCTGTTGCCTCTTGGCCAAGGGCAGCGTATTTTCTTGTAAATATACTTTTACATAGCTTTTCGTCTGCGTCTTCCTACGTAACAATATGGACACTCCAGGCGCTTTTCTGCCGTTGCCATGGTTGTGAGGTTTCGTATGAGCGACAGCGTGTGAGGGTGAGCCGGGGAACACGGTTCAATCTCGCGTGCTCGCGCGACGAACGCCGCCCAGATGTGTGCCCTCTCTTCAGCGTTTTCACAGACAGTTTCCGCTGTCATTGAGCGACATGTGGTCATGTTTACCTGTGCCTGCGGGACACCGTGCTGTGTAATTTAGTTAAAACACCTTGACGAATTAGTTGGCTTGAAGCCATTATAGAATGCGTAAGCGCGACTAAACAAGGACGTAGAAAGAAGCAGACACACAGAGACAGAGCTGTCACGTGTGTGTTTCTTTCTACGTACTCGCTGAGTCATGCCTACACATTCTACCATAATTAGTTAGTAAGCGAATGTTTACAAGTTGATACAGCCGATAAAACTACTATCCTTACTTCGTACAGCTATCTAGTGATTTGCCATCGAAATCGGTGCTTCGTTTTACCGGCGGAACTGCAATTTTTCATACCAAACGACGTCCTCGTAAACGACTTTTTGCCAGCCCGTGCAGACCACTTTCTCATTGTGCCCACAGCATCCCGGTCAGAAGTCCTGCATACTCTCCACGATGATAAGACAGCTAGGCATCCCGGATTTTCCCGTATGCTCACAAGAATACAAGAGGAGTACTATTGGCCACGCCTGATTGCCGACGTCGCCCGTTACGTCAAGACACGTCTAGATTGCCAGCGACGCAAGCCACCGCTAAAAAGCCCGGCGGCATTAGTACAGCAGATCGAATCTCCATGCCAACCGTTTCAGCAGATCGGGATGGATTTGTTGGGGTTGTTTCCTAAGTCGACATCTGGAAACCAATGAATCGTCGTGGCTACCGACCACCTTACCCACTACGCCGAAACTAAATTTGCTCTGGTTAAAAGCAGTGCGGCCAAAGTCGCTAAATTCTGCATCGAGAACATCCCGATGCGACATGGCGCCCCAGAAGTTCTCATCACCGACAGAGGAACGGCTTTTACAGCGGAGCTCTCCCAAACAATGTTGCAATACAGCCGAACAAAAAACAGGAGGACAACTGCCTACCACCTGCACACAAATGGTGTTACGGAGCGTCTACGCAAGACCCTCGCCGACATGATTGCATATATGTACGTTAACGTCGAACACAAGACGTAGGATGCCGTCCTGCTGTACGTAACCTTCGCTTACAACACGGCGGTGCAAGAAACAACGCATATCACGCCCTTCAAGCTGGTTCACATCAGGAACCCTACGACGACTTTCGACGCTATGCTGCCGCACGTCAGCAACGAAGGGAATCTTGACGTCGCCGCCCTATCTCCAGCTGGCCGAAGAAACCCGACAGCTCGGTCACGTGCGCATCAAGACCAAGCACAGGATCAACAGCCGACAGTACAGTCTTCGATGATGTTACGTCAAGTACCAGACCGGTGCCCGTGTTTGTACTCCGAAACTCTGTCGAGGACTTAGCGAGAAACTGATTCGCGGCAATTTCGGACTACACAAGATCATCCGACGCATAGGAGCATTGGGCTATGAGGTCGTGCCAGACAGGATTTGGGAATAACAGAGCCCGCCATGCACGACCTGAAGTCATCCACGTCGTACCTCTTCAGCCTTTCTACTGCCGCTGACGAACTTAGGGACATAATTTGTTATTTTGTTGTCTTTTTCTCTTTATTGTGCGTGGTTCTGTTTTCACCTTCGTGCTTGTTTGTAGCATTGCGACGATGTTCTTTTAAGAGGGGGGCATCGAAACGTGCACTTCTTTATCTTCATTGCGTTACCGCGCTTCACCGTCTAAGAAATATTATCGCTCAGCGCAGGAAGTGCCCACATGTATCGGAAGCTTGTCGAATGTTAACCATGGTTATCTCCGCTGTCTGTCACCAAACCTTGTATAGTCTGATTCCATGTACGGGCGACGCCAATTGTATAGCGCTTCCTGAACACACGCGGGCACCACCGATTACTCTGGAACCTTCAATGACTAATCTATAAAATCCGGCGCGTTTGACCCACTGATCAGATTTCTGACGATCCCCGACTGTGTCCGGCACTTTAGTTGTGGTTGTATTTTCACTTGCCTTTGTGGGCACCAGTTCTCCTAATATAAGTTAGTTTTGCCCATCATCGTTTTTATGCTGTATTTTTCACGGTCACTTTAGCCAGATAAGTCAAGTTTGGAGAAAATTGTTTCCTTATATGGGGCTTATATCTTGTGACCGAGACTGCAAGCTATCAATAACTTCTAGAGTCCTATACACTCATTCTAGCAGTAGTTCTAAGGCGTCTTGAAAAATGTTTGAATTTCTTGTGATATCGCAATATTAGTATTTGTAGGCTGTGCCCAGTTCTTGATATGTGCATGCATGCTAAACGAAACTCGCATAAATGAAAACGTCTCGTAAATGAAACAATTTCACAATAAAAATTGCTTTCCTAAAAGATAACTGCTGAGTCGTGCATGACAATCGAAACACCACTTTGCAAGCAACACAGTTAAGCGAAATCTAAACGGAGCCTACGTCTTATTGACATTGACGCAGGCTTTGTTGTCGAAATCCAGGATCTAGTCCCATCCGATCTGATATGTGGTCGAGCTCTTTCTTGTGTGGACGCCATTTTACGCTTTACTTTCGTCGCCCTTAAAGTGCGTGACACTCTACGTGCGTGCATTATGGAAGGAACTGCTAAAGAGCGCCTCCGTAATGCGTTGTCTTTAAACGCCGAGATGGAAGTTCCTGAAGACGTGAAGGGTGCCTAGGAGACGAAGACGCCTATCGTGAAAAGACTTGGCGTCCCACAGCGCAGTTTTCCGCAAATTTTGAAAAATCGTGATAAGGTTCAGAAGGCATGCAACAGAGGAGCTTTAGGCCCCGATAGGAAAAGGATGCGCCTAGCTGGCCACGAAAAGCTCTCGAAGGCACTTTTGCTAAGGTTCAAACGTGGCCGAAGCTCCACCCTTCCAATGACCGCACATATTTTGGAGAAGGCGAGAGACATCCCACTTCAGATGGGAATTCAAGTCTCCAAATTCAGCGGTAGCTGGTTAAGCCGTTTGAAGAAGCACGATGGCCTTGTTTTACGCACCGTAGAAGATGAAAGTGCCGTGGTAGATAGTGACACGTTTACTTCCTAACCTTTATCGGGAGACCACAATTCACCAGCTAAAATATTTATCGCACACCGCAGGGTCGCGGGCATGTATCGGAAGTTTCTGGAATGTTATCGATAGTTACATCTGCTGTCTGCCACCAAACCTTGTGTAATCTGTTGCAGGTATGCGCGACACGAATAGTGTGGAACATTGTAGAAGACACGCGGGTCTCAGCGATTACTTTGGAACATTCGACGACTAATGTATAGAAGCCGACGCGCTTGACCCGCTGATCAGATTTCGACGACCGCCGATCGTGTTCGCCGCTATTGCTGTCGTTTGAGTGTAACTTGCTTTTGTGGGCACAAGTTCTCCCAATAAAACGCTTGTTTCGCCATTCACCGTTTTGCTTTCTTCACTGTCACTATCACGTAACATCTGGTGGAGGTGCTTATTCATTCATCTACCGGACGCCCCCGAGAAGCCGTGATCTAAACCTGACTGCAAATACTAAACCAACGTCGTCGCGGATCATCGAGCAAGCGGCCGGCTGCAACAGCTGCCCCCGGAGCACAGATTTCTGTTTCAAATGACCAAGAAGATCATGGCCAAGACAACGCCAATAGCTGTCCAAGAGTCCCCCATTCTCCTGCAACAAACTCGGGAACCAACAACCTTCAGTGGATCAGCGACTGAAGACCCGGAATCCTGGCTGGAGACCTACGAGCGAATCTCCACTTTCAACAACTGGGACTTCGATGACAAGCTACGCCATGTATACTTCGCCTTAGAAGACGCCGTCAGAACGTGGTTTGAGAACCGGGAGTCGACATTGACAACATGGGACCTGTTCCGTAGCGGCATCTTGCGGGTCTTTACGAGCGTCGCGCGGAAGGAAATGGCCGAAGCTATGTTAGAAACCCGAGTGCACGTATCAAACTAGAATGTTGCCATTTTTACAGAAAAAAATAGCCACCTATTCCGCCACGCCGACCCGGATGTGTCCGAGGAGAAGAAAGTCGGCCTACTCATTTGGGGTGTGAAGGAGCAAATTTTCGTTGGAATGGTACGAAGCCCACCGAAGACCGTCAACGAGTTTCTTCGCGAGGCCAGCACCGTCGAGGAGGCACTGGAAATCTGGAACCGGAAATTCAACCGCCGCACGAACTCAACAAACTACAGCGTAGTTCAGTCACTGGCCACCGACGACCTGCGCGAGACTATCCGAGCGGTCGTGCGGGAGGGGCTACAGAAGCTGTTCCCTTCATCAAAGCAGCAAGTGGCTTCGATTGCCGACGTCGTACGTGAGGAGCTCCAACGACAACTCGGAGTAGCCCCTGAATCGCCGCAACATCAGCCGCGAGCGATCACGTACGCCGACGTCATCGTCAGCGTACGTCAAGTCAAAAAGTCAAGAATACACCGACAAAAGACGACTTGACGACGCGACGTTTCAGCTTCAGTTCAACACGACGCAGCCGTCATCCGACGCCAAGACCTAACTGCAACGCAAGACAAAGAACCACCGATCTCGACGTGCTTCTCGAAGGCAACGCAGTCACCGCCTTAGTGGACACAGGAGCCGACTACTCCATCATGAGTGGACTCATCGCCACCCAGTTGAAGAAGGTTTAGACTGCATGGTAAGGCCCTCAAATACAGACCGCTCGAGGACACCTAATAACGCCGACTGGAATCTGCGCCCTTAGAATCACAGTTCAAGACCGGACCTACCCTACCACCTTCGTTATCCTCCAACAGTGCTCACGAGACGTCATTCTTGGCAAGGACTTCCTGAACCAACACGGCACAATCAGCGACCCGAAGTCGAAGTCGATAGCGCTGTCGGAACATCAAGTGATACGACCGGAGAGCTGTTGTAGTCAGCACGCATTGAGTGTGCTCGAAGATCAAGTCAGCATTGTGCCCCGCTCCAGCATTGTCATTTCCATCGGCACGAAAACAACTGCAGACGCAGAAGGCATCATCGAGGGTGACCAACGTCTACTACTCGACCGTGAAATTTTTGTCGCACGAGGGGTCGCTCGCTTGCACGGAGGAAAAACGAAAGTCTTGCTGACAAACTTCAGCCAGGAGTTCAAGCACATGAACAAAGGCGTGACGATCGCACACATCGTGGAAATTAATGAATGAATGTGCGTGGTTTAGTGGGGCAAGGGCCAGATATGGCCAAAGAGCGCCAAGACAGTGTTAGTGATTTCGCGGTGATGATAATGAGTTCTGTGAAGATATGACTTGGCTGTAAAGGGGCCTAAAAATAGTGGCTGTAAAGTGCGTAAAATCTACGCGCTATAAAATTATGGCGATGACTAATGACGAATACTATGAACATTAAATCCATCGTAGAAGAATGATGCATTATTTAAAATATGCGAGAAGTTAAATTGCTTACAGCACTACTGCTTCGCCAGCGCCCTTGAACCACAAGGGCCTAGAGGCATGTGCTATACAGTATGACTGTCACAGCGGCATCCTCTGAAGAGAGGAGGCGCTACGAACATGTGGTGCTAATAACGTGCAACACAACATCTTTCAAAAAACCTAGCACTGCGTTGGTGTCAAAGAGTGGTTCTGGACCAAGTAACATAACAGGATGAAGGGGGATGTGCTGCCGGTATGCCAAGAGAAAATCTATCTTTCTTTCAGCTTCGGCTTCCCGACACTCCAGTAGGGCGTGGAGGATGGTCAGCCTCTCCCCGGATCTACCACAGGTTGGAGGCTCGTTTCCCGTGAGTAAAACGTTATGTGTGCCAAATGTGTGTCCTATTCTTAGACGACAGAATAGGACATCTGTCCGGCGGGATTTTGTTACAGGAGGCCAGGAACCTAATTGTGGCTTTATTATATGCAGCTTATTATTTGTTTCCAGGCCCCACAAGTGTTGCCAGTAGTTTCGCAGTTTTCTTCTTAAGAAAGGCATCAGCTCTGTGACAGACAGCCTAGCAGTAGGATTAACTGCATGCATTGAAATCGATCTGGCCATCTGGTCAGCTAGAACGTTACCCTCGATGCCCCTATGTCCAGGCACACAGCATATAATCACATGTTGGTTAGATATATATGCTTTGCACAGGTCAGAGTAGAGTTCAATAATTACCGGATTTTTGTGGTTACAGAATGACATCAAGGCCTTCACAACACTAAGGGAGTCCGTATATATAACTAATTTCTGGAGTTTCGATTTCTTTATATGCTTTACAACCGACAACAGTGCGTAGGCATCGGCCGTAAAGATACTGGTTTCCGGATGTAGTACATCGGATTCCGAGAAGGATGGGCCGACGGCTGCATAGGACACCCCGTCGTGTGACTTCGATGCATCTGTGTAGAACTCCGTGCAGGAGTATTTGTACTAGAGTTCCCGTAAATGCATTTGGATTTCAATCTCTGGAGTATGCTTTGTGACTTGCACAAAAGATATATCGCATTGTATGAGCTGCCGCTCCCAAGGAGGTAGCAGCTTGGCTGGATGCATTAGGCGGAGCTCGAGGAGTGGGACATGCATTTGATCACTAAGCTCCCTCACACGCAGCGAGAAAGGCCGTCTTACGGAGGGACGATTATGAAAGAGTGTAGCATATGTCATATCGTTAACGGTGTTAAAACATGGATGTTCAGGATTAGAGTGGACTTTCAGAAAATATGTTTGGCTGATGTATGTTCTCTGCAGATGAAGTGACCACTCATTTGCTTCTGCATATAAACTTTGTATGGGACTTGTTCTGAAAGCGCCAGTGGCCAGTCGGATTCCTAGATGGTGGACTGCGTCTAGCATCTGCAGTGCGCTCGGGGCGGCAGAGTGATAAATCACGGCACCATAGTCTAATCGTGATCGAATGAGGCTTTTATAGAGTTTCAATAAACACTTCCTGTCACTACCCCACGTAGTCTGGGATAGAAGTTTCATTATGTTCATTGTTTTTAGACATTTTTCTTTAAGATGTTTAATGTGGGGGACGAAAGTGAGTCTGTAGTCCAGTATAACACGTAGAAATTTGTGCTTTTTGCTTACAGGTATTTGTTGTCCACCCAGTTCTAAGCAAGGATCTGGGATCATTCCTCTCTTTCTTGTAAAAAGAACGCAAGACCTTTTGTTAGGATTGATCCTAAATCCATTCTTGTCTGCCCACATCGACATTTTGTTCAGGCCATGCTGTACCTGTCTCTCGCACACTGCGAGGTTACAGGATTTGAAAGCTATTTGTATGTCGTCCACGTAGACAGAATAAAAGATTGTCGGTGGTAATGAAGCGCGAAGCGTGTTCATCTTCACGATGAAGAGTGTGCAGCTGAGCACGCCTCCTTGGGGTACAGCGGTTTCTTGCGTAAAAGGACGCAAAAGTACATTACCGACTTTTACGCGGAAGGTACGACTGGACAGATAGCTTTCTATTGGGTTTAGCATATTACCATGGATGCCCATTTCTAACAAGTCTCTTAGAATTCCGTAACGCCACGTTGTATCATACGCCTTTTCCATATCCAGAAATATCGATAGGAAGAACTGTTTATGTATAAATGCATCCCGGATATTTCCTTCAACACGTACGAGATGATCGGTTGTGGACCGCCCTTCTCGGAAGCTGCACTGATACGGATCAAGCATTTTGCTCATTTCAAGGAAATGGATGAGTCGCCGATTAATCATTTTTTCAAATACCTTACAAAGGCAACTTGTGAGGGCGATCGGGCGGTAACTTGCCACTGAGGAAGGATCTTTTCTTTGTTTCAAAACAGGAACCACAGTGGCTTCTTTCCATGCAGTTGGGAGGTATCCTGAAGCCCAAATGGTGTTAAAAATTGTGAGCAGTGTAACTTGGGTGTCATTGTGTAGGTTTTTGATCATTTCATACATGATTCTGTCAGATCCGGGTGCAGAGCTCTTGCATGAGCTCAAGGCAGCTTTCAACTCGGCAATACTGAAAGGGCAGTTGTGCGATTCATTCCGTAGACGTTTTCTTTTGAGTGGCTTACATTCTTCTATTTGTTTATATCTAAGAAAGGATTTCGAATAATGTTTTGAACTTAACACACTCTCAAAGTGCTCCCCAAGTGAGTCTGCCTGATGTTGCAGCGTATCACCCTGTGTGTTTACCAGAGGGAGTGAATATGTTTGTCGCCCTCTCATTCTATTTACGCGGTTCCAGACTTTCGCCTCATCTGTAAACGAGTTGATGTTCGATAAAAACTTTTGCCAACTCTCTCTTGTGGCCTGTCGGCGGGTTCTCCTGCCTTGAGATTTAACTGTCTTAAAGTTAACAAGATTCTCTGCAGTGAGCGAAGCGCGTAGCGACCCCCACGCTTTGTTTTCATTCCTACGTGCGATTCTACATTCATCGTTCCGCCACGGGACATGCCGTTTGCACGCCGAGCCACTTACTTCACGTATGCATTTAGATGCGGCATCTATAATGAAGGCTGTAAAGTAATCCACAGCAGCATCAATTTCTAACCAGGACATGTCATCCCATGATATGCTAGTTAAGGTTCGGAATTTCTCCCAGTCTGCTGTGTCAATCTTCCACCTAGGAGCCTGTGGTGGATATTCGTTTTGTTTAAGTGCTCTTAATAGTATGGGGAAGTGGTCGCTTCCGTAAGGATTGTTCGTAACTTCCCATTCGAGTTCAGGCAGTATGGACGGGGCAGCTATGCTCAGATCAATTGAAGAAAAGGTGTTGTTTGCAAGACAGTAATATGTGGGTTTCTTCTTATTCAGAAGGCACGCACCAGAGGAAAAAAGGAACTGTTCAACAAGACGACCTCGCGCATCTATACGAGAGTCACCCCACAGGGAGCTGTGCGCATTGAAATCGCCAGGAACAACATAAGGTTCTGGCAATTTATCTATAAAGTATTGTAATTCATGTTTCGTTAATTTGTAATGTGGGGGTATGTAAAGAGAGCTAATAGTGATGAGTTTGTTTAGGAGAACAGCTCGAACCACCACTGCTTCAAGGGGCGTTTGTAGCTGTAAAGGTTGACAGGCTATACTTTTATGAGTGACAATCGCAACACCACCCGATGATGCGACGGCATCATCGCGATCTTTGCGAAACGTAATATACGTTTGGAGAAAGTTTGTGTGTTTGGATTTTAAGTGTGTTTCCTGTAAACACAGCACTTTTGGATTCTGTTTGTGGATGAGTTCTTGTACATCATCAAGGTTTCTATGAAGACCTCTGACGTTCCACTGAATTATTTGTGTATCCATTTTTAAAGTAAATTGGTGCTGTGCATACAGAAGAGGAAGTGATACCTTATGTTACAGAGCTTTTTCGAGGCCCTGTAATCGGGGTTTTGCCCTTTCTGGAGCGTTCGAGGGAGCCTCGCGGCTCCTTACGCGCTTGGCGCGCCGTGAGGACAGGTGTAGTGTCCATTGCCTCTTGTGAGGCGCCGGACACATGCTCTTGCGAGCGAGTTTTCTGTGAAGGTCCTGCCTCGGAAGGCAAGATCCCTGCGCCCAGCAGCCCGGAGGTCGATGGGGCTCCCTGAGGGATCTAGCTGCGCCGGCTGTTGCCAGCGCTAGATGGGGCCGGGGAGGTTGGGGTAGCCTCGGCTGCGCCCACCTTCGGGGTCGATGGCCCCGTCTGCTATGTTGGCGTAGCATCGTTAGCTGCAGCCGCCGAGGGGGCGGATGGCGTCACTGCCGCCTCGCTGGGTGTGGGTCGGACAGCCGCCGGAGGCCGTTGTGGCGCCGCCCCCTGACGCGCCACTTCGGCAAATATGTTCTTAGGCAGGTATGCCACCCGCCTACGTGCCTCCTTGAATGATATATTTCCTGTCACGTTGATCGTGACACTTTGTTCTTCTTTTTTCCACGATGGGCACGACCTCGAGTACGCGGTGTGCTCTCCATCACAGTTTACACAATGCAAATAGTTCGCGCAAGCTTCAGACGTGTGTTCATGGGCATTGCATTTTGCACATGTTTGGCAGCCTCGGTAGCTCTGCGAGCTGTGGCCAAAACGTTGGCATTTGAAACATCTCAGAGGATCTGGCACATACGGTCTTACACGGATCTTGATGTACCCGGCCTCGATTGACTCGGGCAGGACACTTGAATTGAAGGTGAGTATTAGGCGTTTGGTCGCAATTTCTTTACCATCTCGCCTCATGTTGATTCTTTTGACGTTTATAACATTCTGTTCACTGAAGCCCTCCAAGAGTTCCGCCTCAGAGAGCTCCAGCAAATCATCGTCCGAGACAACGCCACGGGTGGTATTCATCGTACGGTGCGAGGTTACTACTATTAGGGTCTCCCCAAATGATACTAGTTTAGGCAGTTTCTCAAGTTGTTTCTGATCGCGGAGCTCCAAGAGGAGGTCCTCGACGCCTTATAGCGTGGACTAAAAACTTCGGTAAGGGACTTCGATACAAGGAATGGGGAAATTGTTCGCACTGGTTTAGCTGGTTTTTCAGAATGGATGACGTGGAAACGAGGGAAAGGTTCTTTTTGTCGACCAAAAAATTTGAATACTTCGTCGGTGCGCCCTCTTTTCTGAGGGCGATCAGGGAGGGGGGGGAAGCAGTTAGCCATAAAGTTATGTGAGATTTCGGCAGTAACGACGGCCACCCACCGTGGAGTCCTACAAGGGGACGCTGCAGGACCTTTGAAACACGACCTGCAAACGCCAGCTGTACATTACCACTATAAACAAATATGAAATAACCAAGGTTGGCTATCCACACAAGGTTAGCCCTTGCTGCCTGGAAAAATGGGAAGTAAAAGGAAACCAGAAGAAGACAGGAAAGGTGGAAAGTAAGGGAAAGACGAAGGTAATAGGGAGAGAGAGACAGGAAAAGGCAACTACCGATTTCGCCCCGGTGGGTCAGTCCGGGGGTGCCGTCTACGTGAAGCAGAGGCCAAAGAGGTGTGTTGCCTCCACCGGGGGGCCTTAAAGGTCCAAACACCCGGCATCGGCTCAACCCCCAGGATCCCCTTTCCCCGGACACGGCTAAGCCGCGCACGGCTACACGCGGGAGGGTCCAACCCTCGTGTGCTCGGGTACGTGGTGTCGCAACACACCAAACGCCTGCTTAGGCAGACGCCCCTGCAGGGATCGTGGAAATTAGGGAAACCAGCAATGCGTTTGCCCTCACAGATTCTACCGCATCTACCCCGACGACCATAGTTCCCGAACCAGATTTCTACATAAATCCATGTCTCCCCATGATTAGGCAGCATCTGCTCAGAAGTCTGCTCCGACGGTACAAAGACTGCTTTCGACGTCATCGAAGATTCGACAAACACCAGTCACAAAGCATTGCATAATAACCGAAGAGTCCGCTCGACCACTCCGGCAGAGCCCTTACCGAGTTTCGACGCGAGAACGTCACGCAGTAAGAAAGCAAGTCGACGAAATGCTGCGTGATGGCATCATCCAGCCGTCTAAAAGCCCGTGGGCATTTTCTGTTGTCTTAGTGAAGAAAAAGGACTGAAGCTAAACAAGATCACCCCCGAAGAAGGACGTATACCGACTCCCACGGGGATAGGACGCATTGGATCGGCTTTGCGACGCTATATACTTCTCGCCGACGGACCTCAAGTCTGGCAACTAGCAAATAGAAGTCGACGAGAAGGATCGAGAAAAGACCGCCTTCGTCACGCCAGACGGCCTCAACGAGTTCAAGATCATGCCATTCGGACTGTGCGCGGCGCCTGCAACGTTCCAGCACGTCGTGGACACGGCGTTATAGGGTTCAAGTGGAAGACCTTTCTGTTGTATGCGTTAAGAGACAAAGCCGGCAATATCATTACTAATATGGATGAGAAGTTCAATAGGCTGAGGAGTTCTATAGAGATTTATACAGTACCAGTGGCATCCACGACGATAATGGAAGAGAAAATAGTCTAGAGGAATTCGAAATCCCGAAGTTAACGCCGGAAGAAGTAAAGAAAGCCTTAGGAGATATGCAAAGGGGGAAGGCAGCTGGGGAGGATCAGGTAACAGCAGATTTGTTGAAGGATGGTGGAAAGATTGTTCTAGAGAAACTGGCCACCCTGTATACGCAATGCCTCATGACCTCGAGCGTACCGGAATCGTGGAAGAACGCTAACATAATCCTAATCCATAAGAAAGGGGACGCCAAAGACTTGAAAAATTATAGACCGATCAGCTTACTGTCCGTTGCCTACAAAGTATTTACTAAGGTAATTGCAAATAGAATCAGGAACACCTTAGACTTCTGTCAACCAAAGGACCAGGCAGGATTCCGTAAAGGCTACTCAACAATAGACCATATTCACACTATCAATCAAGTGATAGAGAAATGTGCAGAATATAACCAACCCTTATATATAGCTTTCATTGATTACGAGAAAGCATTTGATTCAGTCGAAACCTCAGCAGTCATGGAGGCATTACGGAATCAGGGTGTAGATGAGCCATATGTAAAAATACTGGAAGATATCTATAGCGGCTCCACAGCCACCGTAGTCCTCCATAAAGCAAGCAACAAAATCCCAATAAAGAAAGGCGTCAGGCAGGGAGATACGATATCTCCAATGCCATTCACAGCGTGTTTACAGGAGGTATTCAGAGACCTGGATTGGGAAGAATTGGGGATAAAAGTTAATGGAGAATACCTTAGTAACTTGCGATTCGCTGATGATATTGCCTTGCTTAGTAACTCAGGGGACCAATTGCAATGCATGCTCACTGACCTGCAGAGGCAAAGCAGAAGAGTGGGTCTAAAAATTAGTATGCAGAAAACTAAAGTAATGCTTAACAGTCTCGCGAGAGAACAGCAATTTACAATAGGCAGCGAGGCACTGGAAGTCGAAAGGGAATACATCTACTTAGGGCAGGTAGTGACGGCGGATCCGGATCATGAGACGAAATAATCAGAAGATTAAGAATGGGCTGGGGTGCGTTTGGCAGGCATTCCCAAATCATGAACAGCAGGTTGCCATTATCCCTCAAGAGAAAAGTATATAATAGCTGTGTCTTACCAGTACTCACCTACGGGGCAGAAACCTGGAGGCTTACTAGAAGGGTTCTACTCAAATTGAGGACGACACAACGAGCTATGGAAAGAAGAGTGATAGGTGTAACGTTAAGGGATAAGAAAAGAGCAGATTGGGTGAGGGAACAAACGCGAGTTAATGACATCTTAGTTGAAATCAAGAAAAAGAAATGGGCATGGGCAGGACATGTAATGAGGAGGGAAGATAACCGATGGTCATTAAGGGTTACGGACTGGATCCCAAGGGAAGGGAAGCGTAGCAGGGGGCGGCAGAAAGTTAGGTGGGCGGATGAGATTAAGAAGTTTGCAGGGACGGCATGGCCACAATTAGTACATGACCGGGGTTGTTGGAGAAGTATGGGAGAGGCCTTTGCCCTGCAGTGGGTGTAACCAGGCTGATGATGATCATGAAATATGAACTTCATTTTACCCGTCGTTTGCACCAACTATGGCAAGCAGTCATTACATTTTGCAGCTTTATCTCTGGGGAACACATTACCATTCCTTTTAAAATCGTTCAAAGCTCACAGGTTTCGTACAGAACTTCTTTTAGCTTCCTCCGACTTTCCCATTTGAGTGTAATATGTGTTATATTTTTAACTTTCACTTTCTTTCTCTATATGTCTCTCGCACTCTCTTACTTTTTTCTTCTTAAACTATTTTTGTACTTTCACCTTTCGTTGTCTAATCCAAAGCTTTGTTATTGCTTAATACATTCATCTGCTGCTTTTCTATTCATTTATGCCTTGTCTACTGAAATCTTTATTATCGGAAATTTCACATGTTGTCATTGTTGTTTGATTAAATTTAGTCATCATGCACAGGAGGTCCCATTTCAATTTCTAACTACGGGACCTCTTTCTGTATATACTTATCATGTAATTATCCCCATTTTTGTCTTGAATAAACTCATTCTGATTCTGATGGTGCACGGAAGTGGGAAACATAAACATACCAAGGCAATGCGCCGTGCAGTGGCGAGGAGGACACCGACTCCTGGCTAATACCCCTGAGTGGGTATGTGCTAAAAGGTCCTCATCATCACCATCGACACCGATTTGTGAGCGTCGACAGTGGCGCCTCGAAAAGCATGGCGCGAGAGAGTGTGGCCCGTCGCGTGAACAGAGCGCGAGGTTCGGGATTCGAGGGCAAAGAGGTTCCTCGCTGGGCGTCCTGCCATAGGAGCTATCGCCGCCCGCGTCATTATGTCTGCACCCGAATCAACGCTGTCACCAGCTGAGAGGCTACCTCGCCCAGTTTTTTTTTTTCACTGGGAACTGGTTCAGGAGGGCTGATGGTCCTGAGCCTGGCTGAACGAGCGTTCGGGTGAGCGGCCACAGGGCTAACCCGCCAGCTGTGGACCCGACCCGGTGGCTGCTGTTGTGTGCTCCCGAGCGAAAACTCCGCCAGCGGGAAACCGGGCACGCGGAGGATCCGGTACATAGATTGTGGCGCAGGGCCACGTGAGCTCCGCGAGGTGGTCCAACCCTGCAGTTCGACCCTGCTGTACAACCCTGCTGTCCTACATCAAAACGGCCAGTTGGGCCAGTTGCTTGGGATTCATAGCAAGGTTCATTACAGCGCAATACAGGACAAGGACACAAGGTATAAAACGACGACACGGCGCTGACTCGCAACTGATAGTTTATTGAAGATATGTATAACATATATATAGGTGCCAGTTGATAAACATGACACGCACGAGACACAGAGATGCATCGAGGCAACTGTGACAATCTGACGCATATTCAAAATTGACATAGGTAACGCCTTTCTTGAACTTCTTTCCTTATACTTGAGGTCTACATTTGTTTCATGGAGAGGGGGTCTGTATATACGAAAATCGGGGGTATGCATTGGCTCGTGCGTAGCTCCTATCATTAGTGACATTTTTCTAGGTTATACTGATAGGCAATTAGAGGGCCACCTTGCTAAACTTTCCAATAGCGTTTTTCGCTATGTTGATGATTTCGTTATATTAGAGCGCAGCTCTTTGGCGTCCGTTCCTGGGTTTCGCGTCGTCGTCGGCGTTGTCGTCGGCCTCGTAACCAGCTCCGCCCCCCTTTCATCCCCCCAGCGCTAGCAGCGACCGACTGATACCGCTGGATGCCGCTGACGCCGCTAGAGAGTCAAGATAACGTGACTGCATAGAACACCGTCGCCGCCATGCAGAAAGAGGAGGAAAGGGTCCCCCTCCCCCCTGTTCTTGTGTGGCGGATAGGGTGCTCTTCAGTTGCCGACGCGCCGGTTATTTCACGTAGGCCCCGGCACGTCGACGAATACGTGACCACCTTCCCACGGCTAGACCTGGTTCTTAGCGCTGCGGAAGCGAGGGTATCATATTGTTTGTGTCGGCATCGGCGGCGTTGTCCCTGAAACCAACTCCGCAGCTGGGGTTGACTCACTATCGGCGTCAGCGGCATCAGTCAGTCGCTGCTATCTCTTCCCTCCTCCCTTTATCGTGTTGTCCGCTTGCTGCGCGCGCTTCTGCCCCCATCGTTTGCCGCTGGGTGTACACGCCGTCCCCCTCCCCCCTCTTCCTGCGAGTCTCCGGTTGTCAAAGCGCCGGCTCGAACTTAATTCCTTTCTTCGCTCCTCCTCCAATGCAACCCCTGTGCGGTGGCAATCAGAGAGCCAGATCGGTGGCGGCGGATCTGTATATGTGCACCGCCCGAGCCGAAATTGCCGCTGCCGTTCGCCCTGTGCGGTGGCAATCAGAGAGCCAGATCGGTGGCGGCGGATCTGTATATGTGCACCGCCCGAGCCGAAATTGCCGCTGCCGTTCGCCACTGCGAAATTATCTGCCAGTTCTTTCTGAGCCATGAGCGAGACGACCGATGGAAGTCCTCCGTCTGCTGCTGCTGCTGCTGCTGCTGCTAAACGAGCTGCCAGAGCAGAGGCCCAGCGCCGTCGCCGTCAGAATCCAGAGGTGCGTGCCGCCGAAGCAGAAGCTTACCGTCGCCGCCGTCGAGATGATCCAGGAGTACGGGAAATATAAAAAAAAAATTCTGTGATAGCGCATACATGTGTTGCTCGATTTCTTTGCCTCAATCTATCGAAAAGGTGAAACAGCTTATTTGCTGCGCTCAAATTTCGCATTAGGAAGTAACGTAATCGTCGGTAATTTTTTTTTACCATTGACATTCTCGCAGAGGGTGTTGATGAAATGTTAACGTTATTCAGGCAGCACGGCATGGGCCTTGATTTTACTTTCGATGTCCTTAAGGACCATCAACTGCAGTTTCTTGACGTGAGAATAATTTTTGGTAAAAGTTGTGTGTGCTGGCAAAGTGGTCCCAGGTCGGTTAAGCCCCTATTGAACTATAAATGTGGTCATTCTAAAGTAGTGAAGCGGGCTATAGCGAAGACAATCCTAAATGCTGCATAAAGAAGTCGTGTTTTAATATGTCGAAAGCAAGTCAGGTAAATCATTTATTAGACGCTGGTTACCCCGAAACGATCATTTCATCTGTGAGTTAAGTATAGTTGGCGGTGTCAATAGCATAAATAACCAAGGTATTAAAACTAAATTCGAAGAAAAAAGAAAGAAGCGCAGTGGTACCGTATGTACACAAGTTAACGCATGGGCTTAAGAACTTTCGTTCAAGGTACAGTATTGATGTTCGTTTTTCTGCGAAACATAAGCTAGGTCACATATGCCCGTTAGTTGATAATTTGCTGAAGGATAAGCAAGTGAAAGGGAATGCACTGTCAAACATGTGAACAGGTACTTCACCCGTGCTAAGGAGGTTGTGTATACCATTTCATTATCTTGTGGTAGAGAGTACGCGGGACAAACGAAGCGATGTTTGAATGTTCGACTTCGCGAGCATGAGCTATCTCTTCAAGGGGTTGCGCCACTTCATCTCCTGGAGCATTGCAAGTCGTGCGGTTTTCACCCCGAATTTAAAAAAGAAAACTAGTGTCATTTTTAAACACGCAGGCTAATTGACAGGAGAAATCGCCGAGGCTCACAATATAAAGATTAGGAACAAAGCGTGTATCAGCGAACCGTCTATCACTCTTCATGACAAGGAACTGAGTCACCTATGTCAATTTCGATTATGCGTCAGATTGTCACAGTTGCCTCGATGCATCTCTGTGTCTCGTGCATGTCATGGTTATCAGCTGGCACCTACATATATATGTTATACATATCTTCAATAAAATATCAGTTGAGCGTCAGCGTCATGTCGTCGTTTTATGCCTTCTTGCGTCCTCGTATTGGATTGCGCTGTAACAAGCCTTACTGCTGTCCTACCCTGCTGTCAGACACCGGTTCCACGACGTCTCCGACATGGCGACATCTGTTTCTGCATGAGTTGTAGGCAGATTACGTTTGACTAATCAATATATGTATATATATATATATATATATATATATATATATATATATATATATATATATATAGCTGCATGTCTTCTAGAATCTATTTTGGGGAACCGTCGCCTGTGTGTGCCGTTTTCATGTCGTGAGTACGTCTAATACAAATCTGATGGGTATTTGTGCTTCTGCGTGATACTTCTGTCTTTTTCTCGAGTGATCCTGCACCCAATAACATCACACTGTCTTTGTTTACTTCACTCTCAGGCAAAGTTACACCCTTTGGCTTGCCCCTTCTGCCACACAACAATAATCGTTATCTGCCTTGATGCGTTTCCTTTCTTTAACGCTGCGAGCCCGGTACATTCCAGTAGCGAACGGCACGCGCGTTATCAGCATAGAACAGTTTACACCCGTTGGAGTGCCCCCTCTGATAACGCGCGTGCCGTTCGTTACTGGAAAGTTCCGGGCTGGCAGCGTTAAAGAAAGGAAACGCATCAAGGCAGATAACGATTATTGTTGTGTGGCAGAAGGGGCAAGCCATAGGGTGTAACTTTGCCTAAGAGTGT
This sequence comes from Dermacentor variabilis, assembly GCF_050947875.1. Taxonomy (NCBI): domain Eukaryota; kingdom Metazoa; phylum Arthropoda; class Arachnida; order Ixodida; family Ixodidae; genus Dermacentor; species Dermacentor variabilis. Next base: position 260,889,706 of record NC_134569.1, read on the forward strand.
TGGATGGCGTCGCTGTCTTCGCCGGAAATTTCGCCGATCATCTCACGTGGCTTGCAACAGTACTAGAGGCCATCAAGTCATCAGGACCGGAAAAGTTCCGCTTCACTTACGATGAGCTTTTTTTCTGTTCCTGGGCCACGTTATCAGCAAATCTGCAGTCCGCCCTGACTCGGAGAAGACAGCCGCCATCGCAAAGTTCCAGCAGCCCATCGACAAGAAGCCAGTGCGTAGATTCCTTTGCACGTGTGCCTACTACAGGCGCTTTGTCAAGAACTTTTCAGGCATCGCTGAGCCGTTGACACATCCAACTAAATGTGATATCGAGTTTAAGTAGGAAACGCCGCAGGCCGACGCATTTGAACACCTCAAACGACCCATGCCAGTACTTGCGCACTTTGTCGAGTATGCCGATACAGAAATCCATACTGACGCCAGTAGCCTAGGCCTCGGTGCCGTTCTAGTGCAGAAGAAAAGCGGACTTGAACGAGTTATAGGTAACGCTAGCCGGTCACTGTCAAAAGCGGTAGCCAATTATTCTATGACCGCAAAGGAATGACTCATCATCGTTTGGGCTGCAGCAAAATTTCGCCCTTACCTATATGGCAGGCCATTCAAACTCGTCAGCGAAAATCAAGCGTTGTGTTGGCTAGCGAATTTAAAGGATCCTTCAGGACAGCTGGCACGGTGCAGCCTCAGACTGCAAGAATATGACGTCACGGTAATATAAAAGTCTGGAAGAAAACACTCTGACGCTGACTGCTTATCACGCGCCCCCATCAATCCCCCACCGCAAGACGACGAGGATGACGACGCCTTGGCATAGTAAGCGCGGAATATTTCACTAAACAGCAACGAGCAGACCCGGAGCTAAAAGTCCTCGTCGAGTATTTGGAAGGGAACACCGACGTTGTCCCTATGGCGCTTAATGCAGGATTGTCTTCGTTTTGGCTTCTAAACAACCTACTAGTAAAGAATAACTTCTCACCAGTTCGCGCCAACTACCATCTTGTTGTTCCCTCAGCGCCGCGTCCAAAAGTACTGCACGCCCTACATGACGATCCGACCGCTGGGCACCTTGGATTCTACCGAACGCTATTGAGGATACAGGAAAGGTATTACTGGCCGCTCGTGATCACCGGCTTTGCCTGTTACGTCAAAACATGCCGATACTGTCAGCTACGCAAGACACCACCGACAAGGCCTGCGGGATTACTACAACTGATCGAGCCTACTTGTCGACCATTTCAGGAGATCGGGATGGACTTGTTGGGACCCGTTGGGACATGGCGTCCCAGAAGTCCTCATCTCCGACACAGGAACGGCTTTACAGTGGAGCTCACCGAAGCCATTCTGCAGTACAGTCAGACAAGGCACAGGAGGACCACTGCCTACCACCCATAGACGAATGGTCTTACGGAGCGCCTGAACAAGACCCTCGCTGGAATGCTAGCAATTACGTGTACGTCCAACACAATACCTAGGATGCCGTCGTGCCGTACGTAACCTTGGTTTACAACACGGCGGTACTAGAAACAACACAGATCATGCCATTGAAGCTGGTTTAAGAGAGGAACCCGACGACGACTCTCGACGCCATGTTGACCGACGAAGAGAATCTTGACGTCGCCATCTATCTGCAGCGCGCCGAGGAAGCCCGACAGCTCGCCCGCCTACGGATCAAGAACCAGCAGCGCACCGGCAGCCAACCCTACAAACTTCGACGATGCTACGTGAAGTGCCCGCCCTGAGACCGTTTTTGGGTTTGGACCATGATACGCCAACGAGGACTCAGTGGGAAACTATTGCGACGCTATTTCGGACCTACAAGATCATCGGACGTGTTGGCGAACTGGACTATGATGTCGTGGCCGATGGCATTTCGCATTCAATGCAGCGCCGCGCACGATCTATGTAGTCCACGTGGTGCATCTCAAGGCCTTTTACGCAGGCTGACTAACTTCCTTATTTTGTGGTTTCTTTGCTACGAGTGTTTTAGTTTATTGCTTTCCTTTGTTTGCAGCATCTGGTCGGTGCTTTCTAAGAGGTGGGTATTGACACGTGTACTTGTTTACCTTGATCGGGCGTTACGTTTCACCGCCTCACAAATGTTATCGCACAGCGAAGGACGCACCTGCATGTATCGGAATTTTCTGGAATGTTATCGATGGTTCCATCCGCTGTCTGTCACCGTAACTTGTGTTATCTCATTGCTCGTATGCGCGACGCAAATAGTGTAGAACTTTGTGGAAGACACGCGGGTCCCAACGATTACTCTGGAACATTCGACGACTGATGTGTAAAAGCCGACGTGCTTGACCCACTGATCAGATTTCGACGACCGCCGATCGTGCTCGCCTCTACTGCTGCCCTTTGAGTGTAACTTGCATTTGTGGGCACAAGTTCGCCCAATAAAACGCTGGCTTCACCATTTGCCGTTTCGCTTTCTTCGCCGTCACTACCACGTGGCAATAGAAATGTTCCCACTGGCTGGCTGCGAAGGAGCTCCAAGACGCAATGACAAATTATGTGCCCTGCGACATCTTCTACCTGGACTAAATGGCACTTATTATAGGATTCTTTCCAAGAGGTATCTCAGCTTTAAAAGTGAGAAGTGCAAAGGAGGAAAGCACTGCAGGTACAGCGCCACTGTTTCGCTGGGAGCCTACATAGACGTGTACGAAAAGTTGAAAGCTATCGGGAAAGCCAACAGACCCCGAGCTTTTAAGGGTGTGAAAGGACTGTCGGTACTGTACGAAGCGAATACCAAGGCGCGGATGATCCAGGTAATTTTTGAAATTTGGTTGAGGCACATGGACGCCGAGTTCACTAGAACAGGCAGAAAGGTTGTGGTCATTGTGGAGAATAGCTTAGTGCACGGTGAAGTGCGAGTCCTGGATTCTATTCGTCTGGAGTTCCTCCCTGCGAACGCAAAAGCTACACTCCAGCCAATAGCTCAGAGTATCATCCGAAATTTCAAGGTGTTCTTCCGTCGCCCTATCCTGTAAAAGATGATGCTGTGTATCGACAGGGACGAAGAGTACAACATAGGCCTCCGTTGTGCCATTTACATCTTGGCCAACTTGTGGCATAAAGTTGTAGGTACTTCAATTCAAAGATGCCTTCGTCAGCGGGCTTCTCTAAGGAAGTGGCCACAAACCAAAATTAATCGGACACCGACGGCGCTGAAGCACGAAATGTTTTGTACTGGTGGTTCTCAGATATGTGGAACTGGCACGGTAACAAAGGTCAGTTCTGAGGCTCTCGACGATGACTTTATCATCTGGTGAGAGGACACTTTAGCTGACATATTGAAGGAAGTTGAACAAGCCACCGGTAATGAGGGTGAAGAGGAGACCTACCATGACGACAACAAGAGCTCGCTATTGTCTACTAAAAGCAAGCCAGTCAGTAGAAGTACTCCAGCAGCACTTACAGAAAGAGGGCTGCTTGGTGCAGGTATGGTGCCTAAACAGGATGAATGCCTACTTAGTGAAGCAGGGCCACGCCAAACTGAAAGCAAACCACCTCGTACAGCATCTTCCGAGGTAACGACCTCGAAGTGAAACTACCAATGAATTAAACAGATTTCCTTGTTCCCGTCGAGTCTCACTTGAAAGAGTTTGCTTATCTGTATTTGTGATCTTAAATCGCATGCAGGGCTCTGTTTTTTTACACGTAGTGCTTGAAAAAAAGTCAATTCCCATTAATGAGTATTCATTTCAATGTTATTTTTAATGGCCATACAAAGGGTTCCTGGCGCGTTGTAGCCTAAAGAATTATTTCTTGTTCCCTATTGTTTTGTGCAGTAGAGTAAATGTGTTCTACAAAAACTGAACAAGCTTTACTACGCATGCTGTTGCACTTCTGGCGATGCTACAGCATAAATGAATAATGCTCCTGAAGAACAAGCATTGGCTGATAGGGCAGTCGTGGCGACCGCCCTATCAATTAAGCAGCACCCCGTCGAAGGAATTTAGATGAACGTCGCGGTAAGAAGCAAAAGACACGAAAAGCTATGTCTCTCCGCTTGCTTTCCTCAGGGCAACGCCACCATCAACAAACGAAGAGTGCATGGATTAGAGTAGCGATTGATGAATGTTTTCTTCGTCACAAAAACAGATTGCTCGCGCACGCCTTTGATGTTTACTTGAACATATGCTAGGGAAAACAGTGCAAGAGCAATCACTGAGTGTTATACTGCGGTAGAAAAGAGGTCACCCCTTCGCAATATGGACGCATTGGTTGCGCGTCGGCAATAATATATGTGAAACATGTGAAGACGCACGTAAAGAAAGAACAAAAAGAAACATTCAGTTTTGGTCTTTAGGCCTAGGTCCAGCCTCAGTTAATAGAACAATTGCAAGCATTCATAGCTGATTTTTATTCTGTGAAAGAGTGAATAAAAAAAGAAGGGGGAAAGCGTTCGTAGCACATGACTACGAACACGCGTACATTCAGTGGCGACCACTAGGGAGGGGTTTGTGAAATGTAAGATAGAAAGCCGCAGCCAGTGGATGCAGGCGACAGGGGTCACACGTTAGCGTAGAGCATGCGAGGGTTCACCACTGCCAGAAAAGTCTTTCTCTTGTATTCCTCACCCCAACCTTTGTGGACGCCACTGAATGTACGCCACTTGTCATTCATAGATTACTTGCGGCTTCTTTTTTTTTTTTACTTGAGGCAATTTAAGCGTGTTGGTACTCATGACGGCGTAGTTATGATGCCACTAAATCTACACGTGTTTTATACATAGTGTAGCTACGCTTTCTTACTTTTTTATTTCTGTGAATGTACGCGTGTTGGTATACGTGACGCCCCTCAATCTACGCTTGTTTGTAGCCATCGGCTGCATACGCTTTGAAGGCGTAAGCCTTTAGTGGCTCATGAGTGTCAGGGCGCAATCCGCGGTGGACGCAGGAAAGCGGTGATCACCGGCGAGGGGGGAAAGAAGAGGAGGTGCCATGCCAGCAGCGCTGCGTGAGTAGGCGCGTGGGGGTGCGCGCACATTGGCGACAAACCCTAGAGCCATATGACTGTGATTGCATCTCATGCTCGCGTCCACAGCGACGTCCGTTCGCAGAACAGTTCAGACAACAGCAGCAGAGGTAGACATAGATCAACTTTCGCCTATCGCAGTTTAGCTCAGCAAAGCGCCCACAGATCTTTATATTTTGTTGTGATCACTGTTACAGAGAAAATCAATAAATTCAGGTTTGGGTAGTTGCAATAGAATCTTCATGAAGCCCCGACCCCAGCCGTAATGTCGGAGTTCAGTGTGTTGTTGCCTCTGTAGTTTCGCCTGCACTTCTTTCAGTTTGGTTAATTACCACATCCAAAAAAACTACTTACACACACACACATATAATATATATATATATATATGTTAGGTGTAGCTGCTGTACAAGTCTATTTACAATATATTTACACGTAGACCAACCGTGGCAAAGATAGCGACGCTATATCAAGCGGGCCCACGTCGTCATCTTTCTCTTCAGTGCAGCCACACTGTGGCGGCTGTTTCGTAGCATCACCCCCGGCAGTGGAAGCACCATCCCGGTGCTGAATCTACACATCCGCGGTGAAAGGTGTTTGGTATGGCTTTAGTCTTGCCACGTGAACGATGTCACTTGCAGCCGCCGATGACGCTGAGAAGTCGGCGGGGATGACTTCATACGTGACATCGATCACTTGTCGCACCACACGGTACGGGCCAGTGTAGCGCGACAGCAGCTTTTCGGAAAGGCCCACACGTCGAATGGGTGACCAGAGAAGCACCAGCGAACCCGGAATAAAGTGTACGTCGCGATGGTGGCAATCATAGAGGCGTCTCCGATGCTCCTGCGAGGCCTCGAGAAGGGTGCGGGCGAGCTGGCGCGCGTGGTCGGCGTGTGCGATCGTGTCGCGGGCGTATTCAGTGGCTGAACGTGTGGCCGAGGGCGACAAAGTGTCTAAGGGCAACGCGTGTTCTCGGCCATATAGGAGCTAGAATGGTGAATAGCCAGCGATGTCGTGGCGCGATGAATTATACGCGAACGTCACATATGATAAGTGAAGACCCCAGTCGTAGTGGTTGGTCGCAACGTACTTGGATAGCATGTCGGTGATGGTCCGGTTGAGGCGCTCCGTGAGTCCGTTGGTCTGTGCGTGGTAGGACGTGCTGAACTTTTGCTTAGTCGAGCAGGAGCGGAGGATGTCCTCGACGACTGCCGACAGAAAGCTGCGGCCACGGTCAGTGAGTAATTGGCGCGGAGCACCGTGCACAGAAATGATGTCATAGACCAGAAAGTCAGCAACGTCAGTAGCGCAACTTGTCGGGAGGGCTTTGGTGATTGCGTACCGCGTAGCATAATCAGTAGCGACGGGGACCCATTTATTTCCGGAGCCCGAGACAGGAAACGGCCCAAGAAGGCCTAAATCAACACGGAAAAAGGATTCCGGTAGGATGTCCATCGGCTGCAGACATACAGTTGGAGGTGTGGAGGGCTTCTTCCGGCGCTGACAGGGCTCACAAGCGGCAACGTAGCGCCGCACGGAGAGGGTGAGACACGCCCAAAAGAATCGACGGCGTACACGGTCGTATGTGCGCGAGACGCCCAAGTGTCCAGCCACGGGAGCGCCGTGAAGTCGTTGGAGGACAGTCGAACGCAGGTGTGATGGAATTACGAGCAGAAGTTCGAGGCCGTATGGATCGAGATTTCGGCAGTATAGTGTCCCCTCCTTAAGGAGAAACATCCGGACAGAGGCGTCGCCAGGCGTTGACTCCAGATGGTCGATGAGGGCTCGTAATGAAGGATCGCGGCGTTGCTCGTTGCCGATTTCAAGCAACTTGGACATAGAGAAAACGCAAGCGATGGTGTCCGCATCAGCCGGGTTGTCGACGGGGTAGCGGGACAAACAATCGGCATCCTGGTGCAAGCGTCCCGTCTTATATACCACGCAGAAGGTATATTCTTGCAGGCGTAACGCCCAGCGAGCGAGTCGTCCCGTGGTGTCCTTGAGCGAGGATAGCCAGCAGAGCGGGTGGTGATCAATGATGACACAGAAGGGGCGTCCATAAAAGTATGGACGAAACTTGGCAACGGCCCACACAAGAGCGAGGCACTCGCGCTCTGCGATTGAATAATTGCGCTCGGCGGGTGACAGAAGTCGGCTGGCATAGGCTATAACGCGATAATGTCCACGCTGGCGTTGCGCTAACACTGCTCCTATGCCGTGACCACTGGCATCAGTTCTAACTTCCGTTGAGTCAGACGGATCAAAATGGGCCAGAATTGGAGGCGTGGTAAGGAGAGTAGTGAGCTGCGAAAAAGACGCGGCATGGTTAGGTCCCCAAGAAAATAGGGCGTCTTTCTTCAAGAGGTCGGTAAGGGGACGTGCGATGGTCGCAAAATCCTTTACAAAGCGTCGTAAATAAGAGCACAGCCCTACGAAACTACGAACGTCCTTGGTAGACTTCGGAACAGGAAAGTTCGTAACGGCGCGAATTTTGTCCGTATCAGGTCGCACGCCTCTGGCGTCCACGAGGTATCCAAGGACGGTGATTTGGCGGCGAGCGAATGGACATTTTGACGAGCTCAACTGGAGACCGGCACGGCGGAACACGTTAAGAATCGCTGAAAGACGGCCTAGATGCATGTCCAATGTGGGCTTATAAACGATGACGTAGTGCAGATAGCACAAACAGGTGGACCACTTGAGCCCCTGAAACAAAGAGTCCAGCATTCGTTTGAAGGTGGCGGGCGCGTTACAGAGACCGAAAGGCATCACCTTGGACTGATAGAGGCCGCCAGGGGTAATAAATGCAGTCTTCTCGCGGTCCATACCGTCGACGGATATCTGCCAGTAGCCGGACCGTAAGTCGATAGAAGAAAAATAGGTGGCACCGAGCAGGCAGTCTAGGGCTTCCTCAACACGTGGCAGAGGGTACACGTCCTTTTTTGTGATTTTGTTCAGGTGGCGATAATCTACACAAAAAGGCCACGTGCCATCCTTCTTTTTGACAAGTACGACGGGAAAAGCCCAGGGACTACAAGAAGACTCGATAATGTCCTTTGCAAGCATATTTATGACTTCGTGTTGAATAACAGCTCGCTTGGACGCAGAAACACGATATGGACGTCGGTGAATAGGGTTCGTCGGTGAATAGGGTGAATAGGGCGATGGGTCACGACGGACGTTTGACCTAAGGGTCGATTGTCAAAGTCAAACATGTCGCGATAGCCTTCAAGAATGCGGCAAAGAGCTTCAGTTTTAACAGGTGTAAGGTCAGAGGAAACCATCTTCTCAATGTCGACGCAAGTACCGTGCGATGACGTCACGGTATGGGCTTTGCTGTGACGATCTTCCACTGTGAATGGCTCGATCTCACCATCCTTGAAAGCGCTAATTATAGCCAATGAAATCCCCTGAGGCAGAACATGCGCGGTTGGCGCGAAATTGACAAGGGGAAGGCAGGTGTGGTTACCAGTAATTGTCAGCACAGTGTGTGGCACGTAACACCATGTGTGGTGCGACCACGTAATTACCGTCAGGTACAGATGGTGAGGACAATAAGTCGACGTGTCTCACAGATTGAGGCGGTACGCGAATAAAATCCATGCAGCTGAAACGGCTTGGAGGCGGGTCCACATGGTCGGCAAGAAGAGGCAAGTCAAGGCGAAGTGAGCCGGCCGAACAGTCAATGAGGGCAGAATGATTGGCAAGGAAATCCAGACCGAAAATGAATTCATGAGGGCAATGCTCGATGACGGTGAAGAGAACGACGGTGTGTCTCTCAGCAATGGTGAGGCGGGCAGAGCACATGCCAACAATAGCGACAGTCCCTCCGTCGGCGACTTGTACAACTCGGTCCGAGGCGGGCTTCAAAACTTTCTTGAGCCGACGGCGAAGAGCAGCACTCATAATGGACACATGCGCCCCGGTGTCAATCAACGCGCACAAAGGAACATTGTCGACGAGAACGTCCAAGAGATTCTTGTTCGTGGGTAAAGTGAACCGAGGACTTCGTGCCAATTTCGTCATTGCAGCTTCACCTCCAGTAGCTGCACTGTCTAGTTTTCCGGTCGGGGGTGCGGCGAGTAGGTCGGAAAAGGAGCACGGCGAGACGGGGGCTAGCGAGATTGACGACGGGAGGGAGAAGGCGAGCGGGAGTAGCGGGGTCGTGTCATAAGCGTCGTAGGGTCAGATGATGGGATGGGCATAGAAAGGGCGAAGGAAAAGGACGCGCTAGAGGGGCGAGGGTGGTAATTAGGAGAATAGCGTGTCGGGGAAGTCCAGCGGCTACGGCAGTGGCGAGCGACATGTCCTATGCGTCGGCAGTTAAAACAGATCGGCTTGTCGTCCACGGTTCGCCATTCGGAGGGGTTGCGCTGTCCATAAGAGGAGTAAGAAGGGCGCGGTGGGTACGTGCGTGCAGGAAGAGGTTCCAAGCGTGCGGTACGAATGGATTGCAGGCCGGCATTGGACAACTCTTGACGGACGACGGCCTGGATCAAGAAGATTTTCACCGGAGAATGATCAGGTGACGGCAATGAAGCGGCCGCCGGTTGTGCCACTTCGACCTCACGACGAACGATGCGGGTCAAGTTGTCACATCGCGATGGCTGGTGGAAGAGGTCGTCACAGGATGACGTAGCAGCTGCGTTGGGAAGTCGCGTGATGTGCTGGGATACCCGGCGTCTTTTAGCATGCTAAAGACGGCGGCACTCCTTGAGGATCGTATCGATCCTGGCGACGTTCGTAAACACCAGTAAATAGAAGGTGTCGTCAGCAATGCCTTTGAGGACATGATTAACCTTATCGTCCTCAGACATGGTCGGGTCAACCTTGGCACAAAGGGCCAAGACGTCGAGAAAGTACGACACGTAGGACTCGGTCGACGTTTGTACACGTGTGGCAAGGGCTTTCTTGGCATTTACTTGGCAACCGAAGGGATTGCCAAAAACTTCGCGGAGCTCCTATTTGAAGAGATCCCAGCTCGAGATCTCCTCTTCATGAGTCTGGAACCATGCAAGTGGAGCTCCGTCAAGGTAGAAAAGAACGTTCGCAGGCATAATAGTCGGATCCCACCTGTGACTGGTGCTGACACGTGCGTGTAAACGGAGCCAGTCGTCAACATTAGGAGTGCCGGCTCCGTTCGAAACACCAGGATCCCGTGGGGGGGGGGTGGGGGGGAACGGCGACGTAGGTCGGGGCTGCAGGCGGATACGGATGCGTAGATGAAGTGCCGCCAGCAGGAGCCGAAGTTGCACTGTCGCCGTTGCGACCGCTGCGAAGCTCCATGACGGGTACGGGGGACGTCCACCTACGCCAAATTAATGTTACGTGTAGCTGATGTACAGGTCTAGTTACAATATATTTACACGTAGACCAATGGTGGCAAAAATGGCGGCGCTATATCAAGTGGGGCCACGTCGCCTTCTTTCTCCTCAGTGCAGCCACACTGTGGCGGCTGTTTCAGTTTCAGTTTATTCGTCATTCAAAAAACAATGAGTGAACAACAAATAGTATGCAGACGAGGGTCTCAAAGTCAATGACTGCAACGGGACCCTCGGTTCTAAAAAGAAAAAAAGGGTATGTACAAAACGTGGGTTGAAGCAGCAAATATAAAAAGTACATGGAAAACAAATGAATGCGCGTATGGCAATCCATTGGTAAGAGAAAACAAAGAAAAAAGTACATATATCAAAAAGCATAATTATACAGAGAACATGTTATAGGGCATGAAACTATTTACAAAACGAAATAAAGCATCTTAACTCATGTTTGAATACATTCAAAGATGATGTTGGTTCAAGTGAATGGGGTTGGTCATTCCATATTTTTAATGCTGAAAACGAGGACGCCATTTTTCCATAGTTTGTGTTAGATTTAGGTAATAAAAAGTTGTAATTGTGCGGAAACCTAGTGTGGTTGGTATTAGTGAGTAATTTGTAGTCCACAAATTTGTAAGGAAGCTGTTTTTTGAGTAATTTAAAAAAGAAAACACTTAGACGATACTTAAACAAGCCAGATACAGGTAGTATAATGTTTGCCTGGAGTAGCGGGAGAGCATTTGAGTAGAAGGAACTGTTGGCGATTATGCGAATAGCCTGGTTTTGTATGTGTTGAATAGACGAGAGGTGGCAGTTATACGTATTTCCCCAGGAGGCAATACCATAGGTGATATTACTGTGAATGAACGCAAAGTAAAAATATAATAATGCGTGTTCTGAAAAGAATGCACGTGATTTTATGAGAGCTCTTATGCCGAAAGCTGTTTTCTGTTTAACAACCGCAAAATGATTAGTAAATTCAAGTGAGAATCTAATTTTATGCCCAGGAACAAAACACAGTCCGCTGCAGGAATAAGGTGACTGTCGAGAGTTACTCGGGGGGAAAACGGCACGATCTTCTGCTTTGTTTTAAATAACATGAACTGAGTTTTGAGAGGGTTTAAAATTAAATGATTTAACTGACACCATTAAACAACTTTTGCTAGTTCACTGTTCAGTTTAAGGAGTAAGGTTGCTAAAGAGTTATCAGACATGAAAATAATGGTATCATCAGCATATGAATGGCATTAGAAAGGTCAAGAACATCGGGTAAGCCGTTAATCTAAATGCAAAACAACAAGGGTCCGAGTATTGAGCGCTGCGGTACTCCTTGATTAACAACTTTTGAATCTGAACAAGCGCCTTCTATACAGACTGTTTGCTCACGGTCATGTAAGTAATACTTAAGAAAAGTTAAAGCTGGACCTGTTATACCTAAAGATTCTAGTTTGGGAAGTAAAATGGTATGATTCACAGTGTCAAAAGCTTTAGTAAAGTCTAAAAATTCTGAGCCAACAAATTTACCACTGTCAATAGAACACCTTATGTAATCGGTTAAGGCAATAAGAGCTAAGCTCGTCGAACTGCCAGGACGGAAACCGAATTGGCAAGATTTCAACAACCTAAACTTTGTTAGGCAACTGTTTATACGTTTCAGAAATAATTTCTCGATAAGTTTACTAATGGAGGACAAAATAGAGATAGGGCGATAATTCGACACAAGAGATTTATGACATTTTTCCGACAGCAATTACTTTTACCTTCTTAAGCGAACTTGGAAAGGTACCGCATTTAGGAATTTGATTAATTATGCTGCTTAGTGTTTCCGCAATGTAAGGGGCAACAAGTTTTAAATGATAGGCAGATACATTATCTAGACCTGGGCAAGTGTTTTTTAGATTTAATATAGCAGAACAGACCTCATCGGCTGTGACGGGACAAAGAAAGAATGTATGATTGCAACGGTTATATGGATAAGAAGAGGCTATCGGGCTATTGCTGTACACTTCATGGAAGTAATCACTGAATGAGTTAGCTATGCAAGACGATGCAGTGCAAGTGTCATCTTTATAAGGTATTTTATCAATGGTTCTACTAGCCTGGGGTGCATTCAAAAAGTCCTTGAGAAGTTGCCATTGTTTCTTAGGATTATTTTTAGCTTTGCAGAATTCTTTCTCATAATAAAGCCGTCTTGAGTTTTGAGTAGGTTGTTCAACATGGTACTGTATTTTTTATAGCGATGTGCTAGATTCACATTTTTTTAGTCTTCCTGTAAAGGTTATCTTTTTTACGCATGCCGATTAACAAACCTTTTGTTATCCAAGGATTACGTGGAAATTTAAACTTTTTTTGCATTTGACAGTTGTAGTGCTAGCGCACGCAGCTTTCACAAATAATGAGCAGAATTTTCCGAGTGCCTCTTCAGAACCACATAGAATACCAATTGATGACCAGTTGGTACTATTTATTGTATTAACAATGTCATCCCGGTCGAACCTGGATGTGAAGTAACTAGTGTCATAGTAAGGTTTTTATGTAACAAAGGTAACGAAAATGGGAAGATGATCTGTGATAGACATGTCAATGACACCCGCACTTGGAGATGGTGTGATATTGCTCAAGGCGTGATCAACAGTATTAGTTCCAGAAGCGGAAAATCTAGTACGAGAAGTAATTAAAGACTCAAGCCCAAATACAACAAAACAATCGCTATATGATATTACTGAACTATTATCAGAATCCAGTAAATTGATGTTAATATCACCAACTATTAAAATCTGTTTATTTTCAGCTGAAACATTATGCAGAATTGTGGTAAGGTTGTGCAAGAAATCAGGAATAGATGAAGATGGGGAGCGATAAATGCAACCAATGATTAGACCATTGCAATTACTGGAAGCCGACAGGTTAGTTTCGATCCACACTTATTCACATTTAGATACGTTTAAACATAAGTCAAGTCTACGTTCGTACTTGATTTTCGATGATAAGAAGATAGCCGAAGCGCCATGCCGATCCGAACTGCAGTGAGAGTATTCGGAATGGAACGAGAGAAAGCCATATAAATTACCATCAGAAGAGTCAAGCCAAGTTTCGAAAATGCACAAAAATGAAAAGGAATGACCAAGAGAATCAATAAAGGCAGTAATCCTATCTTGGTTTTTGCATAAACTTCGCGCATTTATGTGTAGTAATGAGTAGTTAGAACAAGCGAGCAACGATTTTGTTTCTACTGTTGAGAACAATGCCATAGAAGAAATGTTGTCAAGAACAGATTATGAAAATTACAAATATTGCGAATTGATATCTACGTGAACATGCGCAGATCTGACTCGGCACTTATTCTGAAGACCCTGCTGTCATCAGTCTTGCGCGCCTTGATATGGCAATTCTCGGTCCAAAGGTAACGCCATTTCATTTCTTTTTTGAGGGCCAGCGCTTTGCTGAATAGTCGTTTGTTGTCAATGGTCAGGTGTGCATTGACGTAAATTGCGCTATCCTTGCTTCCTGTCGGACCTATCAGAGACGTACGCAAACGTGCTTTTCGAGCTTTCCGAAGGAATTCGTTTTTCCTGTCACGTGAACAAAAACGGGCGATGATGCTTTTTTCTGGTGTCTTGCTGGCGACACCATCAACTGCGTCTATGTCTGTCGATGAAATGGGGCATTCAACAACTTCTGCAATTGTATTCAATATTACAGCGCGGTCTTCGCCCTGTGTACAGGGGATGCCTCTGATTTCAAGATTATTTACTCGGCTGTGTTCCAGTGCTGCAATCCTTCTGGCGAGCGCTTCGTTTTCGGCCTTCAAATCTTTGTTCGCAATTAGCAATTCATTGACAATTGTCTGCACTTTATCGTACTGGTCACTCATGTGATGCACACTGTCAGCCAGAGATGTAAGGTTAGCAAGACCCTGGTCATCAAGCTGTTTTGCAATTTTAGAAGCAAGTTCATCAACGAGGTTATCAAGTTTGTTATTAAGGAGTGATTCAAGTTGCTCAATTTTTTTAGCCAGTTCAGTATTTGAAGGCATGTTATATAGAACAGGCAATAACCAAAGAAACACTAGTTGGCAGCAGCCGCAAGTCAAAGCACAAAATGGGAAGAAATAACCTAAAAAAAACAACCTGCAGTGGAGAGGTAGATAGATTTTCGAAAGATGTCCTAATTCCAGCGACTGCTGCCCACAAGTGGACCGAGTGCCTCAGTGGTTCTTTTTATACCCCTTTCAAGCCAGGCAGCGCAGGCGCAGTGGTGCTCAGGGGTAGGCGCAATGAGGCAGCACGTGCAGGCAGGAGAGCCGCAGTCGTGAGTCCCGTAGATTCTTTTTGTCACCCTGAGGCCAGGCAACGCAGGCGCAGTGGCTCCTAGGGGGAAGCGCAGTTAGGCAGCACGTGCACACAGGAGTGCAGTGCAGTTGCATGCAGTTCCGTAGCCATATATATATTGTGAGACAAGGTTTAGGCAGCCAGTCTCTTCTTTACTCTCTCGAGTGAGAGCCCCATCACCCGGCGCCAAAACGGTGATGATGAATATGTACAGGTGAGAATATGAAACGTACGAATAATGCTCACACTAATTCCCCGCGCGCGCAAGCGGTCAGCCCGGCCGCGACTTAGCCAGGAGGGTAACGCCGAACAAATCGTTTGAGGCGCGAAACGTGACCGATCTCCGGACCACGATAATGATGGTCCGAAGAAACCTCTATGGGATTAACGCGATAGTTCACGGGAGATGTTTGTTCATTATTAATGTAGGGCCCAAGGAAGCGGGATTCAAACTTCTCACACAAACTGGGTGTCCGAATGGGCGTCCAAAGTAGCACTTCCTCTCCAGAACGAAAGGAGACGTCGCGACGAGAACTGTCGTAACGTTGCTTGCGATCCAGCTGACTGACTTCGGTGTTGAAGCGAGCATGTTGACGGCATTCCTCAAGTATCGAGACGAACTTTTCGGGTATACTGGCCGAGGTGTTAGTTGGGGCATTGAAGAAAGCGGCGTCGATGGTGTATGCCGGTGAACGGCCGTAAACTATGTAGAAAGGTGAGTACCCCGTAGTTCGTTAGATAGCGGTGTTGTGAGCAAAAGTCACAAAAGGTAAAAGTTTGTCCCCAGTTGTGGTTTGGCCCGATATACATTGATATCACATCTGTTAGTGTGCGATGAAATCGCTCTGTTAAGCCATTTGTTTGAGGGTGATATGCAGATGGCGTCTTGTGAACTGTGCCATAAGCTCCGAGTACTTCTTTGATCATTGTTGACAGGAAAGTCTTGCCGCGGTAGCTTAACAATACACGAGGTGCACCTATGACGAAGCACAATGTCATCCAGAAAGAAGGTGGCAATGTCTGAGGCTGAACTAGAGCGTAGAGGAGCGGTGTCTGCGTAACGTGTGAGCTGGTCAACAGCTGTCATGATCCATCGATGACCTGCCGGCGTTATGGGCAGAGGGCCGACCAGGTCTATGCCAATGATGGCAAAAGGTGTCTCGGGACATGGGATGGGCTGTAAAACCCCAGCAGGAGTTTAAGTCGGTCGCTTCCTTCGCTGACACTGGAAGCAAGAAGCGAGGTACTTGGCCACAAAGGTAGATATGCCGGGTCAAAAGAAACGGCTCCTAACGCGGTGGTATGTCTTGTGGAAACCCAAATGACCAGCAGATGGGTTGTCGTGAAAGGCTTCAAGGATTTGTGTACGCAGCGAACGTGGAAGGACAGGTACCCAGCCGTGACCGTCGGAGTTGTAAGTGTAGCGGTGCAGTACATCGTCGTCAAACTTTAACAGTGGCAGTTGTCGACGTAATCTGGCATTTGGTGCAGAAGTAGTTCACCACAGGCGTTGGATAATGCTGTTGCAGTAGGGATCAGAACGTTGACACGAGGCGAGCTGAGTGACGCGATTGGAAGATAACGTGCCAGTAACCGCGAGAGGTAATAACGAGAGTGGAGACTTCTTCTCATCATCAAATGGCGAGCAATGGAGAGGTGTACTCGAATGTATTAGTGGCAGGGGGCAGCGAGAGAGAGCGTCGGCATCTTGACGCTTTTTCCCAGACTTGCAAACTACTTCAAATTCGTGCTCTTGTAAGCGGACCACCCAGCAACCAAGGCGTCCAGACAAATTTTTGATTGACGACAACCAGCATAAGGCGGGGTGGTCTGTTATGACCGTGAAGTGGCGTCCATAAAGATATGGTCGAAATTTTTGTGTCGCCCAAACTACTGCGAGACATTCCTGCTCTGTCATCGAGTAGTTCTTTTCGGCAGCCGTTAATGCGCGGCTGGCATAGGCAACAACTCTCTCTCGTGAGGTGGTATCACGCTGCAAAAGGACAGCACCGATTCCATGGCCACTAGCATCGGTGTGCAAACAAGTTGGTGCGCTCTCATCGAAGTGACAGAGGACAGGGTCTGTGGTTAATGCTTGTTTGAGGGCTTGAAAAGAGAGCTAGCAGTCGTCTGTCCAAGGGAAAGCAACGCCCGACGTGACCAACTTGTGCAGCGGCGACGCCATTGGAGCAAAATGATAGATGAAGCGCCGGAAGTAAGATGCCAGGCCCAAGAAATTTCTTAATTGTTTTTGATTTTCAGGGCGAGGGACGCGAAGCACGACAGAAACCTTGTCGGGATCTGGTCGAACGCCATCGTTGCTGATGAGGTGGCCCAACACTGATGTTCTTTCTGGCAAAATGTCATTTCTTTGTGTTGAGATGGAGTCCAGCGTTGAAAATGCATGTAAAAACTTCGTCCAAACGCTCAAGGTGCTGACGAAACGTTTGTAGAAAAAATAGCCATGTCATCTAAATAGCACAGGCAGGTCTTCCACTTAAGGCCACGTAAAACTGTTGATCATTCATTCAAATGTTGCAGGAGCATTACATAAACCGAAGGGCTTGACGTTGAACTCGTAAAGTCGGTCTGGTGTTGCAAAGGCTGTCTTGCCCTTGTCCGCTTCGTGCATGGGGATTTGCCAGTACCCGGATCGGAGGTCTAGACGAGAAATATTCTGCACCCTGGAGGGAGTCCATGGCATCGTCGATTCTTGGCATCGGATATACGTCTTTGCGCGTGATCTTATTAAGGACTCGATAATCGACGCAAAAACGTAGAGAGCCGTCTTTCTTGCGAACCAACACAACAGGAGACGACCAAGAACTGGACGATGGCCGAATGATATCTCGTTTGAGCATGTCACCAAGGTTATCGGCAATGATTTTCTGTTCTGCGAAAAACACGCGATACGGGCGGCGGCGTACAATCGAACCGCCTTCGGTTTCAATGCGATGTACTGCGACGGAAGTACGCCCTAGAAGCCTGGAGTAAACGTCAAATAAGGCACTATGTTTGTGCAGGAGTGCCAAAAGGTGTTCTTTCTGCGCAGCAGTCAGATCTGGACTTATTGGGGCCTTTAAAGCAGCGGCAGCAGTATGATCATCAGTTGTGGTAGACAAAGGGGGTGATTCGGTGTGAAGCGGTACCAGCGAAAGAGGTTCGGTGTCAGTAAGGCAAGTCACAGTAGTGCCCTGGATGAGCACAACTGGCGAAGAAGTAGGGTTATGAACAGCGACGAATGCTCTACCCTCCTGAAACCGCACCAGAGAAGGAGTAAGGCTAAGCCTACCAGAAATACAGTGACCGCTCGGTGCAAGGAACACATCACCATTAACAATTGTGTCGGAAGTCAGTGTGATAATATGCTCATGGCCCGCGGGAATGAAACAGTCGGTAGACGTGACGAAATGCAGGCTGTGAGCATCGAGGGCGGACGAGCATTCAGTGTCCGCGATATGAATAATTCGGTGACGGCAAGAGATGAAAGCTGAGGCGGAAGACAATAAGTCCCATCCCAAAATCATCGCGTAGGTACACGGAGGCAGCACGACAAAATGAATGTGGTGAAGAATGCCATCAATGAAAACACGCGCAGTGCAAACACTGGAGGGCTGAACAAGAACTCCATTAGCACAACGAAGGGGAGGGCCATTATACGGTGTCTTCAATTTCGCAATCGAGAACACAAGTCTGTACTTATAACGGAAAGCGATGCGCCTGTGTCAGCCAAGGCTTCGGTTCAGACACCTTTAACGCACACTAAAAGTACATTTGACGGGCGCTGCGGAGGAGTTTCACGATGTCCAAGATGCAGCTTTCCCTCCTGAAGATGTACTATTTAGGTTTCCAGGCGGTGATCGGAAGACGTAGTGGCCGGTCGAAAAGGGGAAGAGGAGCGCCGCATCGGTGATGGAGAGCGACGACACGGTAAACGCAATGAACCGGCAGCGTTTAAGTCCTGTAGAGATGCGGAACGTCGTTGATAATCGTAGTAAAAACGCCGACGTTGTGGTACAGGGCCAGAATACTCATCCCTTTCAAACCTGTCATAGCCACGCCTTTAATCTTGCTGACGGCGTCGGCAAAACCTGAAATGTGGCAACGGATGCCACAATAGTAGTAAACCGGTCGAGGTGGGTCCCACGCGTTGTAAGACGGAGGAGGTGGTGGTCTTGCAGTGATAGGATTCAGGGAAATGTGCGGTGCAAGTGAATGTTATGGTGGCTGCTGGGAGGGTGGCACTGTAGCGGCAACCTGAGCGTAAGTTGGCGTAGGGATAGGGTGCGGGCTCGGGACTTGCGGGCAGGTCAAGGCAGCTATCTCTTCCCTTACGATATGGCGTAGGCCCCTACCAGGAGGCGTCATATGGACCTCAGGAGGGGTTGACGAAGCGTGGGCGTGCAGTTCCTCACGGACGATGGAGCGGATCAAGGCACGTAGCTCGCTGTCATTGGATGCCTTTAAATCAGATGTGTCAGGGTGTAAGCGGAGCATATGAAGCTCATCGAGACGCTCACACGTACTGATGATGTCTGCGACGGTAGTGGGGTCCAGCACTACAAGAACATTGAATGCCACAGTGCCAATACCCTTCAGCAGGTGGCGTACACGGTCACTCTCTGCTAGTGTTCCTGTATGTGCTCCCGCAGGGAGCAGAGTTGCGCATACCTTTTCCGGCGCCGCTCGCACTGCTATTCGCCGAGCGCAATCACGTGGTGCAAAATGACGTCAAATGATCAACGCGCGCTCCGAAGCCAACTTTACGGACAAGGCGCCGACTCGTTTCTGTCAGTGCCATCGAAATTGCAATCAGCGGACCGTCGAGGGCGCGTAGCAACGATCGGCTCCTGGTCGCAGGTACGGTATTCGAGCACAATAAGTTAATGACTTCGGTGAAGTGCTACGAAGCAGATCATTTTGACACTTGTGTTGCAGTGTGACGGGTTGCAGCGCACCAAACTGTGCAAATCGCATGGAAGGTGGCAAAGCTTTTTACGCGGTGCCGTGCGGACGGACGAGACCGAAAGGGGCCAGGATATGCGAGGTCCGTTCGCCTTCTTTACAGATGTGAGTTCGGCTTGTGTAAACTAAAGCGGCATTCATCTCGATTAACACTCCTGTAGACGCTGAAATGCGTACGCCTGGCATGAGAGATTGTTCAGTTGTGCAATTTTTGGTGTATATTTGCAGCGCGACACAGACGCGGTACAAAGGAAAGACGACACGTCTGTGTAGCGCTGCACATATACGCCAAGAATGTTCGCCAAGAACTCGCTCAATTCGCTTTGTTGCTTGTACGATTGTTCTGACTATACGGCTCCAGAAAAGTGTGTTCAGGACAGAGTAAATACTAGAGGGTGAAATTGGCCCGCTGCATCATGGCTTTTCTCTGCTCCGTTTCTTTTTTTGTCGGCGTTCTGATATTCCATGTAGAGTCGATTGATGTGCTGGTGTTCATTGTTTTGTAGTAAGCGAAAACGCGTGCGCTCCCGCTTATAGGACAGTTGGGTTAGCTTCAGCATTCAGCGCCCGCAATATCTTGCTTCTTCGATCAGCCTTAGTCGACGTGAGGAATGTGAAATTATTTTTGTACGTTTAATAAGTTCCGTTTTATAGTAAATTAACCTGAGTAGTATGAAGAGATAGAGAAGAATGTGCTGTCATATGTGTCTGCAATGTGTGAATAATTACTTTGCCAGTTTGTCATCGTATGTGATTAGCTGGTCCAATAAAAATAACCTGTTGTTACTCATAATAGCTTGTTGCCTTTCCAGTGGCTTTGAATTAAGCACCCCCAAGGCTCCAAGAACCAGCACTCATCTCCTGCTGCCACTGGCCATTGCTCATCCATTCCCTTGTACGAAATAAATTTGATCTAGAAGCTCGTGCATCTTGCATCTTTTTCCACTTGCAGATTTGCTGCTACGAAGCAGCTGTTACGTTTGCGGTATGAATCGTAAAAATAAGCTTTGCATAAGATGTGCGCATGTGAACATTTCAAATGCGTTTAAATTTACGTGTCTGCATCACATATATCGAAAACGTGCAGCTGCTGTGAACGACGTTTAGTGATGAATGACGGTCAACGGTCACTGACATAATTGCAGGCAAGATCATTCCGTTGGCAACATTCATTATTCGTCTCGTTCCGGCAGCCAAAATGTGCTCACAGAATTTGTCTACCACACGTGCGTGACGTTTTCTCTAAACACCCTTTAAAACATTTCTTGTCTTCGGGCTCCGCGAGAAAACATCACATGCGTGCTCAAAAACATCGCACCGCTTTTTGTTGCAAGGTAATGCGCTTTTGCACGTGAACTTTTAAGCTGTTCGAGCCACGGGCGTAGTAAAGATTTTATTTCGAGGGATCGAGGGGGTCCTATACTTTATATGTGCATTCGTGCGTAAGTTCGTATATGTGTGTGTATATATGTACACACAAACTAAAAAATTCGGGGGGTTGGTACCTCTACGGCTACGTGAATCATTCGAGCTTGGCCTGCATTAAAAAGTGTCATCTTGCTCAGCGCTTGCGTACAGTTACCGCATGTAGCTCGCGACCAGCAGGCAAAAAAGCAATTGGAACACCGCGCGGCATTTGCCTCCTGCGCGCGCGAGGAGTGGCTCCACTGCAGAGCTAGATCATAAACCGGACCTATGCGCAACTCTGCTCCCTGCGGGAGCATATACAGGAACACTACTCTCTCCAATCGAGGTGTTCACGCGGCGGCAGAGGGCAAGGACGTCCTCTATGTACGAAGTGTACGACTCGCCCGAGTGCCCAACCCGCTCAGCAAGCTTCTTGGCGATATCGAAGCGGAAAGACGAGTTCGCGAAAATCTCGCGTAGGTGGTGTTTGAAAGTGCTCCAGTTGACGAAATCGAGCTCATGAGTGTTAAACCAAGTTTTGGCGACGCCGGTGAGGTAGAAGGCAATGTGAGCAAGTTTTGCAGATTCGTTCCAGTGCTTAAAGTCACTCATGTGCTCGTACAGCTCTAGCCAGTCTTCAATGTCGTCACCTGGAAGCCCAGCAAACACCGGTGGATCCTTCTGAGGGTTGGTGACCGTCCAAGAAGGGGTTCCCGGAGGAGCAGGCAAGGTGGATGTCGTGGTATATTGGTCTGTTGGTCTTGGGACATGGTCGAGTGTAGTTGGTAGAGGCGGCGACCCGAGCGGAGCTCCAGGGATGTAGTGTAGGTGAAGCTGGAGAGAGACCGGTAGCGAGAGGACGAAGAAACTAGACAGCGCACTCTACCACTTGTGAGACAAGGCTTAGGCAGCCAGTCTCTTCTTTATTCTCTCGCGTGAGAGTCCCAACACCAGGCGCCAAAATGGTGATGATGAGTAAGTACATGTGCGAATATGAAGCGTATGAATAATGCTTACAATGTGTGTGTGTGTGTGTGTGTGTGTGTGTGTGTGTGTGTGTGTGTGTGTGTGTGTGTGTGTGTGTGTGTGTGTGTGTGTGTGTGTGTGTGTGTGTGTGTGTGTGTGTGTGTGTGTGTGTGTGTGTGTGTGTGTGTGTGTGTGTGTGTGTGTGTGTGTGTGTGTGTGTGTGTGTGTGTGTGTGTGTGTGTGTGTGTGTGTGTGTGTGTGTGTGTGTGTGTGTGTGTGTGTGTGTGTGTGTGTGTGTGTGTGTGTGTGTGTGTGTGTGTGTGTGTGTGTGTGTGTGTGTGTGTGTGTGTGTGTGTGTGTGTGTGTGTGTGTGTGTGTGTGTGTGTGTGTGTGTGTGTGTGTGTGTGTGACGTGAGTGCTCCGGAGTGTTCTTATTGCTCTGGCAATAAGAGAGCTTGTAAGATGCTTCCACTTCTTGGGAACTGTCTAATCATAGATGTATCCAATATTACGTCAAATAAATATTTAAATATTAGATCGCTCGTCATTTTACAAGGTATTGAGCATTACACGTGATCAACAGAACACTAGGTAACAAGAAAGCCTTCTTTGCTAGCACATACCTAGCCAGCCCCTGCACATCGTAGGCGGATACCATGAGTGCTGGAACGGCAGAAATACTGGCACTCAGCAGGAAGTCCTTCTTCGTCTCGTTCATGTATGTACGGAAGTCCTGCAGCAGTTAAGGAAGAACAAAGTGGACGTGGCAAGCGCGGTAATACTTCTCAGGAATGTTGCTAAGTATTCAGATAAAATTTCTCAAATTGCATGCACTGGATGCTCCCAATAAGTATTCAGGAAGGTTGTTTGGCAAGAATTAAGGGCAAAGGTCAGCACTTGGTATAGCGACAATCTGTAGTAAATTAAATTGTCCTCTTCAGTAAAGGTGGAGACTGATGATTGATCACTTAAACCATTGAAGCCCTAGCGTGCCTTTCAGAATCCATATTCAAAAGGTCAAAGCAACATTCACAGGCCTCGCAAGAAAGCAGGACTTCGAGACCGGGCGCACCTCTCGAAGGCCTGCAGCAATAGGTTTGTCCTTCGCAAATAGTCACACCATCATCATCAGCCTGGTTACGCCCACTGTAGGGCAAAGGCCTCTCCCATACTTCTCCAACAACCCGGCTCATGTACTAATTCTGGCCATGTCGTCCCTACAAACTTCTTATTCTCATCCACTCTGCTAACTTTCTGGCGTCCCTTGCTAGGCTTCCCTTCCCTTAGAATCCAGTCAATAACCCTTAATGACCATCGGTTATTTTCCCTCCTCATTACATGTCCTCCTCCCCCATTTATTTTTCTTGATTGCAACTAAGATGTCATTACCACGCGTTTGTTCCCTCACCCACCCTGCTCTTAACGTTACACCCATCATTCTTCTTTCCATAGCTCATTGCGTCGTCCTCAATTTAAGTCTCCAGGTTTCTGCCCCGTAGGTGAGTACTGGTAAGACACAGCTATTATACACTTTTCTCTTGAGGGGTAATGGCAACCTGCTCTTTATGATCGGAGAATGCCTGCCAAACCCACCCCAGCCCATGCTGCTGCTGCTGCTGCTGCTGCTGCTGCTTTGTTCAATCAATGCTGTGCTGAGGCAGCACATTTTGCGTCACTTCGTATGTGCTAGTGCGTGTGTGCCGCTCTTCAATGAATCTCCTTGCATTGAATTCTGGAGTTTTGCGTACCAAAATCACGATTTTATTATGAGGCACGCCATAGCGGGGCACTGTGGAATCATTTTACCAACAGAGGATCTTTAACGTGCCGCCAATGCACGGGAGACGGGCGTTTTTTGCATTTCGGCCTCATCGAAATGCGGCCGGGATTTAATCCCGCGACCTCCGTGCGTAGCAACGCACCACCATAGTCGCTAAGCCACCGCGACCGGCGAATTATACTCTTTGATATCAACTTGGGTCACTGAGTATGTGACGCTGAATATGTGGCGCTCTTCAATGACCAAATATGCTTTAAAATTTCTCCGTTGCTGCATGCACTTGAATCCATGTCAAATAGCATATTCAAACACGCACCGTGCGCGGACTTCGCAGGAGCGGCGTGTAATGAGCGAAATGCAAATAGGGACCCTGGCTGCATATACGCCACTACAGGACGCCGATGAAAATGTGGTGTGTCACTGCACTGTTATATTTCTAATCATATTAAGGTGATATACACCTTGAGACTGTCAGTAAGCACCCTGTACTCACTCAGAACCCCCGCAGAGTAGAAAGGTCTATGTGTAAGACATCTTAAGAATAGCATTCATTTCTTGTCCCGAAAGACATAGGAAGGGGGAAGAAGTCGTAGTTTCACCCGAAAGGCAATAGCAGTTTCATCCGGTGTATAAACTTGTAAACATTTGCTTACTAACTAAATTGATAAGCACGATGTCTGCGCGCACAGGCAAACATGAACGCGTCACACTCGATGATCGTGGACAGTCGCTGTCGACACGCCAAGGAAGCGCGGCAGCGGCAGCTGCGACCATCGTTCTGCTCCAACGCAATCTGAACGGAGAGAACACAACGCACTCAAAGCCGTCGGCCCAACATAGCCTATGCCCATAAAGAAAGGAATCAACAGCGGACACCCCCATACCTAGTGGTGTAAATTTGATATCATCGGATCCGTGAAGAGGAGAAGATTCAGCGGATACCTGATTTTGAGGTGGGCCGCCCCTTTTTTGGACTTCATTGGAACTTTTGTGCTCATGCCACGCTGGCCGAGAGCGAGCGTCTGGTAGACCTAGCGCGGCATGGCAGCAATGCACGTTGAAGGGGAAGTGCTCCCGGCGGAGGACTTTACTGAAGACCTGGGATGGCGGACAGTGTCCAACCGAAAATCTAGAACTACGACGAGGCATGGATTAGGTGATGGCGGTTCGCCAAGTGAGATGCCTGAACGACGGGGCGAAGGTGAACGGCGCGGAGGCTCGGCAATCAAGAATCGCATTGTGAAGGCGTCGCGCATGCCACCGATGCCACAAGAACACATCAAAATAGTTATTCGCCCACGGGGTGGACTGAATTTGGAGAAAGTTAGCTCTACAGCGGTGGGCAAGGCAATCGTAGTGGCGGCAGGCCTCGGTATTGAACAGATTCGGGAAGATGTTATTTGCCCGAACTTTATGCAAAATATCTTGGTGGCTAGTACGCCAGAAAGGAGCAACGCTGAACGATATGTGAGAATCAGGTCAATAAGAGTGGCAGACAAGGATTTTGAAGTCAGTGCGTACGAGACGGCCCTACACACTACGTGTAAGGGGGTCATTCGCAATGTAGGCATTATGGATGGCCCCGCGACACTTGAGCGGAACATTGTTAACGATCGCAATCCGCTGGCTATGGCGGCCAAACGCATCAAAAACACAGGATCACTCATCATTGTTTTCGATGGGTTAAAGGTGCCCAATTTCGTCAGATATGGGCCAACTCTGGTACGGTGCTTCCTGTATCGAAAGCAGTTGGATGTATGTTATGTGTGTGGCAAGCTTGGACATCGGGCGGACGTCTGCCCAGCCCCCGATTGTTTTGAATGCCGAGGATGCGGGGCTCGGAACCCTGAAGAGGATCACAACTGTGTGCCTTGTTGCAAGCTTTGTGGCGGACGACACCTGACCGCGGATAAATAATGCAGACAACGATACCAGCTTCCCTACGTCATGCGTGTTCGACGACATGAGAGAGCCAGGGCGGAGCTAACGGCGGAACAAGAGGCAGCCGAGATGCTGCAGCTGGTGAGCGCCCACCAACGCTCTAAGGGACGGTCGCGCTCTAGGAGCCGCTCCAGGTCGAGGCAGCGGCCATCTTCTGGGACTCGTACGACCAGGAGCCGATCCGTTTCTATGGAGGCGCGGGTGCGCTTTCCTGCAGCTGGTGGCGGCGACGGCGCAGCTGGGAGCCAGACCACCTGGGCTGACAAGGTCAAGGGTGGCATCAGCGCCGGCCGAGCGCCCGAGCAGCGCCAGGAGCATGTGGATGGTAATAAGGATAGGGATAGGATTGCGCAATTGGAGAGAGAGAATCGTAGTTTAAAAGCAGCCATTGACGGGCTTATCAAAGAGATAGCTGAACTTAGGAACGGCTTACCTTCCGGTAACAACGATAGCTTAAGACAGACTGGGAAACATGATGACTCGGTTGAGGTACCAAGGTCTGTGGAGGTCGCAGAACAGAACATGGCGGACGAAGAGACGCCTGCTCCGAAAAAGAGGGCCTTATCCTCGACCGTACGGATTCAGGGTAAAGTCGGTTCCGAGCTTAAAGCAATGATGGCGACATTGCAAGAAAGTGTAAATCAGATCATTAGTAGACTGGAGCGGATAGAAGAACGGGAAAATATCACGGATCAGAGATTAGGCAAAATTGAAATATATCTAAACGAGACAGTGGTCCCTGTTATGGAGCGGGAGTGCACTCGGCCGCTAGCCCAGCAGGGTAAATCGCCGAGTGGACTTGAGCTCAAAACTAGTTCACCAATTTTCCGTGGTCAAGATGGCTCTATTAAATAGTTCATTTAGTATTTGGCAGTGGAATTGTAGGGGGTTCAATCATAAGAAGGCGTCTCTGCAGCAGTTTGTTAGAACGCATGGTGTCAAGCCTCAAGTTATCATGTTACAGGAAACACTGACGTCTAACGTGACCTTAACAAATTTCAAAGCGGAAGCTAAGGATAATGAACAGGGCAGAGGACTCGCTACTCTCATTAATAGGAGGTTGGCGTATATTAGACATGATCTTCACATGGCAGATTGCAAGATTGAATATATTATGGTGGAAGTAATCTTAGGTCGGCAAAGGTCATGTCAGAGGAGCGTTTACCTGCTTAACCTGTACAGTAGCCCCCGGGACACGAAGCAGAGTTTCAAATCTCTCTTGATCAAGGCAACCAATCTGGCTAAGGGTGCACCGTTGCTTATTGGAGGGGACTTCAATGCACCATATCATGTGTGGAAGTATGTTTGTAGCACTATTAAGGGGGAGACACTATGGCAGCAGGCACTAGACTTGAATTTAACTCTGATTACAGACCCCTCGTATCCCACCAGATGTGGCACGTCGACATGTAGAGATTCGACACCTGATCTCACTTTTGTTCGGGGGGTGGTGGATTCGTCCTGGTCCAATTCTAATAAAGATTTTGGTAGCGATCATTACATACTTATGATTACTTTGGCAGTGGCTAATAAAAAGGAGCGCACATTCAGGATGGTTGACTGGGATGCATTTAGGAAAAGAAGAGCGCAGAGAATCGATGATGAAGGAAATGAGTTGACCTTGGAACAGTGGACTAGTCAGCTTAAAAGTGACGTTGAGGCGTCCACTAAAGAGGTTCAGACCGATATTGACACGGAACACATGGATAGTCGCCTGGCACATTTGTTGGAAGCAAAGCAGTCGATGTTAGCGAGATGGAAGGGTCAGAGATTAAATAGAAGGCTTAGAAAGCGTATAGCAGTGGTTAATCAGGAAATTGAAGACCATTGTCGGGTACTGTGCAAGCAGCAATGGGATGAAGTGTGCAATTCTATTGATGGTCGCATTAAGAGGGGAGGCGCATGGAGTTTGCTCAGACATTTACTAGATGAGACAAACACTAAGTCTAATCAGAGGACTGTGATAGGTAAGCTGGTCCATCAGGCGTGTCGGGACTCCACGGAGCAGGAGTTGCTAAAGGATTTGGCTCAGAGATACCTTATTTTGGAGACCTGGCACGATACACCTGATGTGGTTTTGGAATATAGTGGAGACGAAAATGCAGCTATGGATGCGTAATTTACTGAAAGTGATATCAGGATGGCGCTGCAGAATCTTAATGGTCGATCGGCATCAGGGCCGGATGGCATTACGAATAAAATGCTACGGAATTTAGACGATGGGTCAATTGAGTTCCTTACGCGGCAGATCAATTGCCTATGGAAGGAAGGCTCTTTCCCGGAAGAGTGGAAACTGGCAACTACTGTTCTGATACCCAAACCGGGGAAGGCCATAGGGCTTGAAAATCTCAGACCCATTTCCCTGACGTCGTGTTGGGGAAAAGTCGCTGAGCATGCCATTTTAAATAGGCTAACGCGTTATGTTGAGGGCAATGGGGTCTTTCCGCATTCGATGATAGGATTTCGGCCCGGCCTCTCGACTCAGGATGCTATGATCAGGATTAAGCATCAGATCCTTGACCGGCGAACAAGGGATACTAAGGCACTAATCGGACTTGATGTGGAAAAAGCTTTCGAAAAAATCCGACATTCTTTCATTCTACGGGTGCTATCGGACTTGAATATGGGGCAGCGGCTTTTCAATTTTGTCAAGGCTTTCCTTACGGATAGAAAGACATGTCTCAGGTTTGGGGAGATAAAATCGGAAGTCGTTAAATTGGGTTGCTGTGGTACTCCGCAGGGATCCGTACTCTCGCCTATGTTATTCAATCTGGCGATGTCGAAGTTGGCTAATAGACTGGACACTGTCCAGGATATTGGCTATTCTATCTACACGGATGACATTACTATATGGAGTGTCGGTGGTAGTGATGGAGAGCTTGAGGCTAGGCTGCAACAGGTGGTAACGCTTACGGAGGAGTACCTGGGTCTCATGGGGCTCAAGTGCTCCACTAAAAAGTCGGAGTTGTTGATCTTCAAATCTAAGAAGCTAGGTCGTAGGCCGAGGGGTTGGGTACCGGAAGTTGAGCCTTGCATTAGAATTCATACTAGGGAAGGGTCGGTGATACCCAAAGTTGAAGCAATCAGGGTCCTGGGTTTTGTACTTGAAGCGAACGGATCGAACATTAGAACCATTCAGCGTATTACCAAGAAAACGGAGGAGGCCATAAGACTTATAAGAAGGATCTCTAATAGGCATAGGGGTTTAGGGGAAGAAGGTGCGATGCGCTTAGTTCATGCATTTATTATGTGTCATTTCTCGTATGTGGCAGCTATGCTAAATTGGAATAGGGGGGAGAAAAATAAATTGGAAGTATTAATCAAAAAAGCCATCAAGGCTGCGCTTGGTCTGCCTATGACTACGTCAAACGATATGTTGTTACGACTGGGTTTGCATAATACTTTAGATGAAATTGCTGAGGCTCAACGTACCGCACAGAGGGAGCGGTTGCTAGGTACACCAGCGGGTAGGTATATATTACAGTCAATTGAAGAATCGGTGGCTGTGTCGCACGATAGGGCGCCCCTACACTAATTGAACGTGAACCTTAGGGCAAATATCATGGTTCGTCCATTTCCGCGGAATGTGCACCCCGTGCACAATGTAGGGAGGCGGGTCGCGAGAGCTAGGGCTTTGTTGCGAGAGGCAACGGATCAGGAGGAGGAGTCTGCGTTTGTTGACGCCGCATGGATTAATGGTAAAAATGCTTATTCGGTGGTGGTAGTAGATGGCAAAGGGAGCGTTAAAAATGCTGCTTCCATTTATACCAAAGACCCAGGGGTTGCTGAACAGGTGGCTATTGCTCTAGCACTAATTGATTCTAGAAGAGTTTTGGTGTTTAGCGACTCGCGCTCTGCGATTACAGCCTTCTCGAGAGGACTTGTTGCGGAACCGGCTAACAGACTGCTGCAGGGTAGGGATATCACTTCGCATACCGTTACTTGGTTCCCGGCGCACATGGGGACAGTGGAGGGAGCCCCGCGTAACCTCAACGAGGTGGCGCACAGGGAGGCACGAGGATTAGTGTGCCGTGTACTCCCTGAAGGGGCTGGATCTCCCACTCCTGAGTACAGGAACCAACTGTTAACCTACAACGAAATCACCAAGCACTATTACATAGGGCGCAGGGCATTCCCGTCGCCACATCCTAAATTAAGTAGGCCGCAGGCGGTTACATTAAGGCTTCTGCAGACACGGACGTACCCTAACCCGGTCATCATGAATAAAATTAATCCGGACTGCGGGGTTTTATTTATTTATTTATGCAGCATTGATTTAGACACAGTGAAGGTCTTGGATGGCAAGGCTAAAGGCAGTACATTGTCTGCCTGACTAAGGCCCTGTCACCCATACATTGCTCAACAGTGCGGTAGCATATAACATACAGATAGTATACACACATATCAATAGCGTGGATTAGACATACATAGCATACATTGCAAACATACGTGCATTAAATTCAACAATCACTATACAACTTTCCAAGTAGAGATAGTTTAGGATCAACAGAGTAATATGAACACGAAAAAAGAACTTTATCTATTTACAAGCACAAAATGAAACGCACTTAAAATAATTGTACGTAAAAGACACA
The DNA here is from genome assembly GCF_050947875.1 of Dermacentor variabilis. Classification (NCBI taxonomy): domain Eukaryota; kingdom Metazoa; phylum Arthropoda; class Arachnida; order Ixodida; family Ixodidae; genus Dermacentor; species Dermacentor variabilis. The sequence goes on from NC_134569.1 coordinate 260,920,004, forward strand.
AAAACCAATTAGCACAATGTCAATCAGAAAGGGAAAGCAAATATTTTTTCATTGCACTTTTAAAGCAGTTTAATGATCTGAAGTTCTGCGCTATAGTGATCGTGTTAGGATGTGCATTTATGAAGGATGGGACTAAGTATGCTAGTTGTTTTCTACCGTAGTTCGTCCTGCAAAATGGAACTCTAATATGGTCATGCCTGAAATTGTATTGGGTGTAGCTTGAGAGGTGGTTTTGATAAAGAATGAGTGAATTTTTCACGAGTTCGCCTCGTATGTATATAGCGAGCTTAAGTTCGTACAGTTGATTAATTTTTAAAAGTGCATGCTTTGTGAAAAAAGGTGCCGTGTGATCGCGGTGTCCAAGGTTCTCAACACAGCGAACTGCTTGTTTTTGGAGACATATCAATCGATCCAAGTTTGATTGGAATGTAGTCCCCCATACCAACAGGCAATAACTAAGATGAGACTGAATTAAAGCATAATACAGACGGCGTTTCAACCAAGTAGGAACAAGGTATCTAATTTTACACAATATGCCTATTGACCTACAAATGCTAGAATGAATCTTCGTTACATGAGGTGTAAAACTCAGGTTCTCATCAAAAAGCACACCTAAAAATTTAAAAGCTGAAGTCCGCTCGATTACACAACTATTGAACTTTACACAAAAAGCACAGTCATCAGGCCTATTTCTAGGCTTAAAAACCACATATTTTGTTTTATTGACGTTTAACTGCAGGTGGTTTGCTGATAACCAAACTAAAAGTCGATCTAACCAATTATTAGCTGTAATTTCTAGCACTCGTAGACTGTCACCTGAGAAAAACAAACTTGTGTCGTCAGCATACAAGACTATGTCTGGAGTAAGCGGTATGTTTACAATATCGTTTACGTATAGAATAAAGAACAGGGGACCCAAAATTGACCCTTGAGGGACACCGAGTGCAATTTCTTTCTTGTGTGAACAAAACCCATTATAACACGTGTATTGTTGTCTGGTAGTGAAGTAATCCTGAATCAGTTTCAGGGCCACTCCGCGAACTCCGTAGTATGACAGTTTATTAAATAGGATAGTGTGTTCAATGGAGTCGAAAGCTTTTCTAATATCCAGGAAAAGACCAACCGTATATAGTTTGTTCTCGATGTTACTAAGGAGTTTTTCTTTGATCTTAACAAGTGCCATTTCAGTAGATCTGTGTTCACGGAAGCCAAACTGTTGGTCCACAAGGGCGTGGTTTTTATCTAGAAATTTAGTTAGTCTGCACTTTACGAGTCGTTCCAACACTTTTGAGAAAAGAGGTAATATGGATATCGGTCTATAATTATTTAAATCAGCGACAGAGCCTCCCTTATGCAATACAATCACTTTGGCAATTTTCATAGAATCGGGGAAAATACCATTCACGAAAGCACTGTTACAGATATGGCATAATGGAGCCGAGACAACATCAGCAACAGATATGATTGGTCCTGCTTTTATGTCATCAGTCCCTGCTGCAGTATCTTTTTTTAAAGCCTTAAGAACGGAATACACTTCCGTTTCAGTGCAGGGTGATAGGAAGATAGAATTGGAAGTCTCGTGGTTTAGAAATCTTTCAGGTGGCAGTAATGAACCACTAGAGTGGGATGACCCACCACCAAGTAAAAAATGATCGTTGAATTTATTGGCCAAGGAAGTTTCACTGTATTCAGTGTCACCAATCGTTAGAGTATTCGGGTTTGTGTTATACTGGGTTCCTTTTAACCTGCGAACTGCATTCCATAATTTCTTTGGATTGTTTGATACCGTAGAAAACATATGTTCGTAATACCTGTTTCTAGCTTTTTTGAGGTCTGAAGTCAACTTGTTTCTTATTTTCTTGTATTCATTTAGTATCGCAAGATCCCTGTACCGAATAAATGTATCAAATAATTTGTCACGTTTCTGCATTCTTTTATACATCTCTCGAGTTACCCACGGCTTCCTAGCTTTCTTGTAGGTCTTTATTTGTTGTAGTGGGAAAGCAGCATCATAACACGATTTTATTATCTGAATAAACGTATCATACGAAATATTCGGATCATTTTCGCTATACACTGTAGACCAGTCTGTATTCTCTATCATGGAGCGAAAGGAACTCATATTCTCATCGCTAAAGTGGCGACAGAAAGAAAGTTGACTTCGAAAACACCTTCTTTTGTTTTCATGTCGTGGCAAAAAACAAAATACCGGCAAATGATCACTTAAATCAGAGGTGAGAATTCCCGAAAAAACATCATTTGGATCGTGGTTCGTTATACATATATCAATTAATGATTCAGAATCTGGCGTTATTCTGGTTGGCGAACAAATTGTGTTAGTGCAATTATAAGAATGCAGTACGTCAATGAATTGTTGAGTGTGAGCAGTAGGTAATAATAAGTTAATGTTCATATCGCCAACCAAAACAACCGGGAAACTCAGATCAGAAGCATATTCCAATATTTTGGTAATGAATTCAATGAAATCAAGATCACCTGAAGGAGGACGGTACACTGATGCAATAAAATATCTACAACATTTTACAGCAATACACTCATAGGAATCAGTAACGCACGAGAATTCGCACAGCAGCTCGTAGGACAGATCGTTTTTCAAATAAAGTGAAGTACCTCCACCACGGCGGTGTTTACGATAAACACCTTCACATTTATAACCATCAAACTGAACAATATCATCCGCGCTTGTGAACCACGTCTCAGTAAAAGCTAGGACTTCGAATTTGTGTTCTAAAGATTCCAAATAAGTTTCCGTTTCCATATATTTATTTTTCAGGCTCCTAGCATTTAAATGAAAGATAGATAGCTTGTTATCTTTTAGAAAAAATGAAGCATTTATGGCAGATGTAAATGAAGAACTGTCATAGTAAGCTGATGCGCATGTACCCGCCATGAGAAAAAGTAATCTGTAACGCCCAGAAGGCACGAGAAAGTCAGCGTATCAGAGATAAATCAGCTTCGCATGCAATACGGATTGCGCTCTCGCCCTGAGCCCTGCGCACGAACAGTTTGCCGTCCCTATGCCAAGCGAATTGGTAATGCTTCTCCTGACATCGTAGCTTCATTTCCCACAGAAGCTTCTTGTTTTCTGGCGTCAGATTATCAAGGAAGTAAACATTCGATTTCCTTGCTTTCAAATCATTCTTTTTTGTCATCCATTCATCCCGCATGACACGGGATACAAAACGGACGAGTACTACAGGTTCTTTGCCTGGTTTGGGTGGAAGCCTATGCATACGTTCAACATCTGCTCGAGACAGTTCGGCAAGTTGCAGTGTTTTCGCTAAGTTGTTTACTTTGTCAAGCAGTACTTCATTGTCACTGTGCGGAATACCATGAATTTCCAGATTGTGGTGCCTGCTATACTGCTCAATTTGGTTAACTTGCTGTCGCAGTTTAGAGATTTCTTCTTTACCATTGTTTACCTCAGCTTCTTCGACCTTCTTTTTCAAAGCAGCTATCTCTGAAGAATGTGTTTTCATTGTAGCCAGCACTTGATCATACGCATCCGAGAAATGCTGCACAGTTTGCTCTAATTTGCCTACTGTGTGCTTCAGCAGCATGAGTTCTTCAACTTTATTCATAATGGCCGGTAGTTGCATCAACTGCTTGTTAATTTCAGACAACATCCGTTCAACTCCTGAAGCTTGCTCGTGTTTCTCTTTTCGCACGTCAGCGGCAATTCGAGCTGCTAATACAACACACGTCTGACATTTCCAATTATTCTTTGTCACGTCATCTTGTGCTTTAAACGCGGACTTAGTTACGCCTGAGCATGCACCGAGGTGGTAACCAAAGCCGCATTCTGTGCACATAGGGTACGGGCCTGATTCTGGAAGGGTGTCATTGCAGACTAGACAAAGTACAGACACAGGCATTTCTAATCAAAAAAAGTGCATCAGAGTAACATTAGAAGCAGCAGTGGTGGTGGCAAGGAGCAAGCAATACTTCTACTAAAAGGTACAGTTTGCACCAGCACCAACCTGCAAGTATCGAAGAACTTGGTTATGCTTTCTGCGATGCCGTTCGCCACCACCACCGCAGAGCAAATGCACCGATGCCAGCGAAGCCTTGTTCTTTTAAGGAGCTCGATGACGTCACTGCTGGATGTAATCGTGGAAGGATTCCTCTGTCAGCGCCGGTGCCACGTGGGCGATGTTTCCACGGAAGGATAGCCGCAACTGCAAGTATCGAAGAACTTGGTTATGCTTTCTGCGATGCCGTTCGCCACCACCACCGCAGAGCAAATGCACCGATGCCAGCGAAGCCTTGTTCTTTTAAGGAGCTCGATGACGTCACTGCTGGATGTAATCGTGGAAGGATTCCTCTGTCAGCGCCGGTGCCACGTGGGCGATGTTTCCACGGAAGGATAGCCGCAACTGCAAGTATCGAAGAACTTGGTTATGCTTTCTGCGATGCCGTTCGCCACCACCACCGCAGAGCAAATGCACCGATGCCAGCGAAGCCTTGTTCTTTTAAGGAGCTCGATGACGTCACTGCTGGATGTAATCGTGGAAGGATTCCTCTGTCAGCGCCGGTGCCACGTGGGCGATGTTTCCACGGAAGGATAGCCGCAACTGCAAGTATCGAAGAACTTGGTTATGCTTTCTGCGATGCCGTTCGCCACCACCACCGCAGAGCAAATGCACCGATGCCAGCGAAGCCTTGTTCTTTTAAGGAGCTCGATGACGTCACTGCTGGATGTAATCGTGGAAGGATTCCTCTGTCAGCGCCGGTGCCACGTGGGCGATGTTTCCACGGAAGGATAGCCGCAACTGCAAGTATCGAAGAACTTGGTTATGCTTTCTGCGATGCCGTTCGCCACCACCACCGCAGAGCAAATGCACCGATGCCAGCGAAGCCTTGTTCTTTTAAGGAGCTCGATGACGTCACTGCTGGATGTAATCGTGGAAGGATTCCTCTGTCAGCGCCGGTGCCACGTGGGCGATGTTTCCACGGAAGGATAGCCGCAACTGCAAGTATCGAAGAACTTCGTTATGCTTTCTGCGATGCCGTTCGCCACCACCACCGCAGTCTATTGTAGTAAGTGTGGGGGTTTGCTCGATTTACAACACATGCTGTGGCGCTGCTTGGCGTTGGCCGGTGATGGTTCTCGAGTTGAACAGTGGTGGCAGCGAATGCTGCACAGTGAAGTGCTGGCGGACCAACTCAGGGCTGTCCAGAGGGCCCGTGTGCTGGCAGAGGGGCTCGGCCTCTCTGTACCGACGTGGGAGCGGCCCGCATCAGTCCCAGACTGATCCCTCAGGACCTAAATAAAGTTCTTCATACCATACCATACCCCCATAGAGCCCAGCGGCCGAATTGACTGCGCGGCCAAAGCCGTCCGCGTTGTCACCTGAGGTTTCGGTTTTGGGCGCACGCGTTTTAAATGCTAGCTGGAACGCGTTACGCCAGCTGCGCTGGCATACACAGAAGTGGCCACAACACAGGCACTCAACCAGATAATGCTGGACGCTCGCAAAATTCTTTCTACTCGCACTCAAGACAAATGCGTGGGTGCAAAGCTTGTTTTCAGTCATCCAGAAGAGAGAATTTTACAGTTAGAAGTTCCTAGTTTGACGTCCTCGGCGTTATCTTTTGCGCGTTCTGCTTGCACAAGCAGCACACTCCCATGTTATCACTCTTGGCAATTGCTCGTCGCGTTTTCGACAAGCGTGAGTACCGAAAGAACGTTTAAGTTGTTGCGGGGCCATAAAGAATTGTCACAAATTTGCCGCCGTAAGATTCAGTACACGCCAAACTAACTATGATACCACGGCCGAGCTGCTTTTCGCTGCGTCACGACAGGCGCAGCGAGTGTGCCTCAAAATTATTCCAAAATGCAGCGATATCTTATACAATCATGTTGGGGGGGGGGGGGGGGGGGTGTCAGAGAAAGCGTCAGGAACTTGTCCCAGTAAAATTCGGTACACATGATGAAACTGCGCCCGACAGCTGAGCTACTGCGCGAACTGCTTCACAAGACCACGAGCGGTGAGCGTGCCTATAGGTAACAAAAAAACACGGAAATTAATTTTCAACAATTTCCGGCGTCGGAGAAAGCGCCACTAACTTGTCAGTGCCTTAAATCGCGAAATTTACCTGCGTACTAGGGCCGAGCTGCTTTTCGCTAACCGCGTCACAACGCCTGGCGTGGCCCCTGCGCTTGAAAAGTACCCCAAAAGTAACGAAATTAATTACAATAATGCTGGGGGTTGGAAGTAGCGCCAAAACTTGCCCCAGTAAGATTTAGTGCACGCGAATCTGCGTCACAGCACCCTGTGCGACCAGCGTGCCCAAAACCTATCCAACTAAGTTAAAATAATGTTGGACTGATAGAAAGCGTCGTAAAGATCTGCTAGTACGAGTCATTAATTCATGTTGACTGTGCCACGAAGGAAGCGCTATTTTTCGCTAACTGCGTCACAAGTCTAGGTTCCGTGAACCTGAGCCTAATTGCTCGAAATGCGTCGCACGCTGTCACACAACATTTCTCACCATGCCGTAGTCCAATTGCGCAGTGGTGCCGTGCCGAAGTGCACAAGGAACACAAGAATACGTCGGGAGCCCTACAGAGAAGGCTAAATTCAAAAACATAAGAACAGCCATGTCGGGTCACCGAAAAGGCCAACGCTCAGATGCGCCACCAGTTTCGCTCGGTTGGGCGGCGTGTTGAACGAATGACGCATGCATCTGCCTCGTCATTCCCCTGTAGCTAGGTAACGGAATAAAGTAAGCCGCAAAGTATAATTTAATTTGCAAGCAACCTCGACGCGCGCCCGACCCGAACATCAACGCAGCCACGGTGGCGGCAGTGACGGCCACGTCACCACTCTGGCTCTTGGCAAGCACGCTCAAAGTAAACGCTGGAAGCCACAAGTCATGCCGAAATTCGGAGCGGACGACGCTGTGGTCATCATAAAGCCAAAGGGAACTCTGAACCTCGCACAAATTAAGGGCAGCAACCAGATCGGGGAAGCAACGTACGCTGCTGCCGGCATTCCGCGGGCGTCGCAGGCGCTCGCTGTTTAGCCGGCCTGGGACCAGAATATAATTATTATTGGCATCAAGAACGCCCAACTTATTCGTCAGGTCCTTGCGATCGGACAGCTCCAACTCGGAGGACAGGCCCGAGCGGTTCAAGCCTACCTCAAGTCATCGGACAACACAAGCCGTGGTGTTATTCAAGTGGATCCCACATCCACTGAAGCGGATATTACTCAAGCCATTTATTCGCCAGAGGCTCCAGTAGTAGGAGTCCGAAAATTAGGAGAGACCAAAGTAGCAGCGATCACGTTCGAGAGCCGGAGGGTTCCTTTCAACGTTTATTATTGGGGCGAAGCTGTGCCGGTTCGCCTCTACCGCAACACGATGCCAGCCTGTCCCCGCTGCGGCACGATCGGACATCGCGCCGATGTTTGCCCTAATCCACAGGCCGGTCGATGCCAGGCTTGCGGCGAGACAAATCTAGGAGAGGGCCACGAGTGTCAACCCAGCTGCCTCATTTGCGGGGGCCCTCATGCCACGGGATCAATTCAGTGCACGCAAAAGTACAGGAGAGGCGGTGCTGGAACTGGGGCCAAGCGGAAGCCCGTCAATGGAAAAGCCAGTCAGCAACATCACTCCAGGAACGCTGGAGGGAGCGAAGCCACCGACCTGCAAGCTCGGACGCAGGGGGTGACCCCTTCGCCTCGACCGCATGCAGAAGCCTTCCGAGGGGGCCCTAAAGGAGGCGGTCGTCCAGCAGACAAGCACGATGGGCCAGAGCCAGAACACAGTCCAGGGAACAAAACGAGCAGCAACAAGGTGAACTGGGCCAGTGTGGTTGCCTCCCCTCCCCTCACGTTTTCTAATGAGAGACTTAGGGCTGAGAACGAAAGGCTCAAACTAGAAATACAACAACTTAGAGAGAAGACGGCAGCGAACGATACAGGAAACTCTAGAGCACTTCAGGTACCGTCAGCTCAGGCGATGGAGGTGCACAACCTTCCCCCGCTCCCGTCAGGTAGTGCGACTAAGTCACCCCCTCGTATGTCAGAATTCGGCCGAGGAGCGTCGGGCGGCAGCGTAGCGTTGGCGGCTCCACCCTCGACAGAGGAGTGTACGACACGCGCAGATGTGGACGCAATTACAAATAAATTCAGTTCATGGATGGAAAGCATGGAAAAACGCATGCGAGAGGAAATCGAGAAAATGGAATGCCGCATGCTACCAAGCCTACAGGCTAGCGTAGAAAGAATTGAAGAGACGATAAGAAAAAAATTGAGCAGAACTTACAAGGAATGACAGAGCAGACAATTCATAAAATGTTAGAGCCACATCTCTCAAAACTCCATGCTTACGAGATTAGGATTGACCGTAAGTTACAAGAATTCGCTGAATGCTCGCGCGCTAAGACACCCAGATTGACAGGAAAAATGGGCACCAGGCAGATTGCGTCTGATGATGCGCTTGACCTGAGTAAAGAACAAGGACTGACCTCTTCCAGCTTTCAATATGGCTCGGCAAACTAAGTTAACAATATTGCAATGGAACTACAGGGGCTTTAAACGTAAGCGGGAATCTCTGCAACAGTATGTGGACTGTCTAGATGAGAGGCCGGATGTAATCGCGTTACAGGACGTTAATGTCGCAGTTAAACTCAGGTCGTACAGTACGCATCAAACTAACACTTCGACTTGAATACTTGTACATAAAGACAGTACGGCTTCAACTATAGACCTCGAACTTAATGCTGAAATAGAACATGTGTTTCTTCGCATCCTCCCTAACCCTCGTTCCAGTAAAGGGGCGTACGTACTTAACATCTACAGCCGCCCTAAACACAGGACAGCAGTCTTTGACGAAATTTTTCGAAAAGCAATGCAGGCTGCAAAAACTGCGCCTCTCATTATAGTGGGGAATTTTAACGCGCACAGCTTTCTTTGGGGTTGCAACAACGAAATGTGAAAGGCAGGAAACTGGCAGCAGCAATATCGGATATGGCTCTTACTATTCTGACGGACCCGCAGCATCCTACAAGAATAGGCAATAGCGTTTCAAGGGACACATGCCCAGATTTAACGCTAGTCAAAAATGTTAAAAATTGCGAGTGGCAAAATACGCACAACACCTTAGGATCATTATATACTCCGAATTTGCCTAGACCACAACAAGCATCGTAAACACAGGGGACAAGCTCGGCTTACGAATTGGTCGCTTTTTCGAGAGTCCAAGGGTCCTCAGCTCGACTCGCCTATTGAGGATTATGAGCAATGGGTTGAGTCACTTCTAGCTGCCAGAGAGAAAGTTACGAGAACGCTGCACACCTCAGAGGATGTCCCGGCAGTCGACAACCCCCTTCTCCACCTCTGGGAGGCCAGGAGAGGCCTCACCAGACGGTGGAAAAAGCAAAAACACAATCGCAAGCTTAAAATCAAGATCGCTAAAATTACACGACAAGCGGAGGAATACGCATGGACCTTAGCCAAAAACAACTGGCTAATCAAGTGCGACTCATTAAGAGGCGGGCTTGGCGTCAAGTCTACGTGGAGCCTCCTGCGATGCCTCATCGAACCCAGCAAGACGAGCAGCGGAACCTCAAGAGAGCCCTCCACGGCTATGAGGGTACGGATGAGCAGCTGGTGGCAGCCCTGACGAGCAAATACCTCTGTACGACCAAAGATGACGAGCCTGTGTTGCAGTATGAAGGCAAAGATAATCCAGAACTCGATAGAGACTTCGAAGTAGAAGAAATACAGGCGGCGCTACTAACCATGAGAAGAGGTACGACGCCAGGACAGGACAAAGTTACAGTCGGCTTGCTCGCCAACATGAACAAGAAGATGCTAGGCCAGGAGACGGATTATATCAATGAGTGCTGGAGAGCTGGCAAGCTGCCCCTGGCGTGGAAATCGGCAGACGTTAGCTTCATCCCTAAGCCGGACAAAGAGGTAAATATTAACAACCTCCGTCCGATTTCGCTCACGTCATGTGCCTGCAAGCTGATGGAGAAAGCAGTGCACGCCAGACTTTCAGCGTATTTGGAGGAAAACGATTACATGCCCCACACCATGTTTGGCTTCAGGGAGCGCCTATCCACGCAAGACGTACTGCTGCAGCTCAAGATGGAAATTATTGACCCACCCAACAAACGCAGTAGCAGAGCCATCTTAGCCCTAGATCTCAAGGGCGCTTTCGATAATGTGAAGCACTCAAAGATCCTGGAGAACCTGCGGAAGACACAGTGTGGAAGAAGGACTTTTGAATACATCAGAGACTTCCTACTAGACAGACAGGCTCATGTAAAAATTGGAGATTTTAGGTCCCAGCCAATCCCTACGGGCACCAGGGGTACGCCACAAGGAGCCGTCCTCTCCCCTCTGCTCTTCAATATTGCTCTTATAAATTTGCCTGAGCAACTCTATCGCATAGAAGGAATTCGGTACGCCCTCTATGCAGATGACATCACGGTCTGGGTGACGAAGGGCAGTCTGGGGCAGATGGAAGAGGTGCTCCAAGAGGCTGCTTCGACAGTCCAAAAATATGCTGAGGAGTGCGGACTGCGCTGCTCTCCGGAAAAATCGGCACTTCTAATCATGCGCAGACGAGAAGAAGAAGCCCCGGTCAAAATTAGGGTGCACGACGCTGCGATCCCTGACGTGGAGACAGTGCGTATCCTGGGATTGCTGGTTAACAACAAGGGTGTCAACGCAGCAATGATTACTCAACTCCGTACATCATGCGAACAAGTAATGCGAATGATCACACGTATCACCAATAAAACGAAAGGGATGATGGAGAACTACACTCTTCGGTTGGTCAAAGCCTTTATACTCAGCAGAATTGTCTACGTAGCTCCGTACCTTCGGATGAGGAAGTGCGATTTAAAACATCTCGATGTCATGATCAGAAAAGCATATAAGAAGGCACTAGCACTGTCGGTTAAAACATCTACAGAGCGCTTACTGCAGTTGGGGGTGCACAATACAACAGATGAGATAATTAAGGCCCACCTATTAAGTCAATATGCCAGATTGGCAGGAACGAAAACAGGACGCAAGGTACTAGAGGACCTAAATATCGGCTGTCCTTACTATACGGCAGCAAGACAAGACGTTCCGAAACAGTGGAGGGGCCAATTCGCGACACTGCCCCTTCCTAAAAACATGGACCCAGAATATGATCAAGCAAGGAGGAGGGCAAGAGCCAAGAAGATGGACCAGATCTATTCTAAATTAGAGGGGGCCTTCTTCGTGGATGCTGCAGGAACGGTGGGAGGAGTCTCCACAATATCGGTGGTGCATCAAGGGCAGACGGTCAATGGACTTTCTGTTCGGCACGGGGAAATTGCAGAATTGGAAGAGGCGGCGATCGCCATGGCAGATTCGCATCCTAGTTCAGACTACATCACTACAGACTCGCAAACTGCATATAGAAATTACACGCGGGGCCGAATTGCACCGCTAGCTTGCAGGACCCTCAAACAATCTGGGGTCTTCGCTTCGCGCAACGAGCTGATTTGGGTGCCAGGTCACGAGGGTGTAGAGGGAAACGAGCGTGCACACGCTGCCGCCCCAGCTTTTCTTCCCCGGTGTCCCTCCTCCTCCCTCCCCGAAGACTCGGACTTCCCAGTGCCATTATTAACTTATGCAGACGTATTACAACACTTGCGCTTATCGCGACGAAAATACCCGGGCCCAGTTAAGGGATTAAAGAATGCCATTTACGAAGGTTACAAACCCTGTCATTTAATAACCCAGTGAAGCTACATGCTATTGAGCCACAATCTTTTTCGGCCGAGTGTAAATTCTGCGGGCAGAAAGCAGATTTGTACCATATGGTATGGGCCTGCCAGGCTAATAGTGCCTTAGAAATTATAAAACAGCCAACGTGGGGAGGATGGGAGGCAGCCCTGTCCAGCTCAACCCTCAAGGACCCGCGAGCCCTCGTGGAAAGAGCTAGGGCGGCGGCCTTAGCCAACGGAATTCCGAAATAGGAATCCGACCACCCTTCTCCTAACTCCCCTCTACCTTTTTTTTCTTTAAATAAAACGTTTTCATCATCATCATCATCGACACGCATTATGGCTGCACGACCGCCATTATCCGCCATGTTGACTCTGATTGGCTGTGGAGAGCTCGCGTGCCTTGAAATTTGTGCCGCGAAACGGAAGTTTTCCAAAGTGCAATTTTCCGTTTTGATCAAGATGACGAAACGTATCGTGGAGCTGCAAACTTTACTGACTAATACATTTTTTGGTCCTTGGCAGCTATATTGCGACGTTATTGCTTCAAAAAGAAAATGAGCGGTAGCGTACAGAAGTCAGTGCAATACAGCTGCAATTTCAGGAATATGTGGTGGCAATGCAAGATAGCCGCCATGCAAGCTTGCTGATAGTCTGAAGGAATATGCTGTGGGGAGCGTCACCGGATGGGCTGTTTCGTAAACGCTAATTTCACGTTGCGTAACGTTGCGCTGTGCCACCATTGCAGAGATTTTCCGTCATAATTTGTTCTGTGACTATCTGCGCGAATTATGCTAATGAGCAGCCATATGCAATGGTGGCCGAGAGGAATGCGTATCGCGCATTTTCCCCGTCGTTTGGCGCCTTGAAAATCTTTTTTTTTTCATAACGCCTGCTCATAGTATTTGCATCGCTCTCTTGGGGTGTTGAAATTTGTGTTTTGGGCTATCATTTTTTGAAAGAACGCGTTCTTATGAAATGATATTGGTTGAACATAGCAACCCTTCTCCAACGTCGTCCACTTTTCACAGCTGCATTTGTATTGTAATCAACATTAATGCCTTTACGCACAATCAAACGGCGTCTTTTTAATTTATAAAAAAGAATGTACGTAAGGCGGCGCCTTGCATGGTGTTTCCTCTCGCGGCGCGAGTAACCTGCGAAGTGAACAAGAGATGGCAGCGCCGGCGCTTGCGTCGCGCAAGCGGATATCTCTAGCGCGCGCAACGCTATAGGTGATATTCGGCCTTTCTCAGCCAGCCGAACTTCAAGAAATGGAAGACGACCGCTACAGCGACTACTCCGACGCAGAGGCCACCGGAAGCGGAGAGTACGAGAGCGGCGCCGTGCAGCACGACCAGCCCAGCACCTCAGGTGCGCGAAACTACGACGACAACTGGCAAATTTACTACTCTAAACGTCAGATGAAACTTCAGAAGAGCGGAATTCGGAACGCCCCCATCTTGAAACCGAGTGAGGCCCCACGTGGGGAGAACAATAGCAAGATGGCGCCTGCCGCAGCGACAGCAGGTGGCGCGAGCGCGTCCGCAGCTGGATGGCAGCAGCAAACAAAGGTCAACGACAGCCGAGACAAAGGCTCCCGCCGCTCCCCAAGGACGACACGAAGATTATAATACGCCCGAAGAACGGACTACCAATCAAGGTGCTGAGGGCGACCGAAGTTGCAAGAGCAATCGTGGGGGCATGCAGCAACAAATTTAAAGAGAACGACATCATCGTCAGACTGAGGACAGGCTCCAACATTGTCATCACAAGTACCTCCAACGAAGGGGCTGCGAAAGCAATGCTGGGGATGACGAATCTAGAATTCAGAGGACAGGCCTACGAAATCATCATGTAGCCATGCCGGAAGATGCCAAGCGAGCCGAATCCACGGAATAACCGCCGACACCTCATCAGAAGAGCTCAAGATAAGAATAAAAGTACGTACTCAAGGAGTTACCGCACTTGCGGCGAGAATGCTAGGAAAATCAGCAACGGCAGTCATCACCTTCGATGACCCCACCATTCCCAAGTACGTGCTTTTCGCCGGAGGGGAATTCAATTGCTACATGTATGGACCGACGAGGCAAGTGTGCTACATCTGCTGCCAACAAGGCCACCGCTCGGATGTCTGCCCCACGCCAAATATCAAGGCATGCAGGCACTGCGGAGCACAGAGCCCACCGGAGAACCACGAATACCAAACCAAATGTCTGGTCGGCGGAGGCGATCACGCTACAGGAGCCCGAGACTGCAAAGACAGACTGAAGAAAGCCAGCGAGCTATGGGGCAAGCAGCACCTGCGGCAACAACACAACAGCAGAGGGAAGGAGCGGGGACGCCAGCCGAGATGGTTCAGCTCGGAGGGAGAATGGAGCTGATCACGGAGCAGATCACGAAGCAGATCAAGGAGCCGATCCCGAGACTGTTCACGGAGCCGATCCTGGAGCCGATCCCAGTCCTACCCGCCCCTGCCGCCCTTGGCCATCAAGGGAGGAGGGAACCAACAGAAGAAGAAACCCAACGGCGGCACGAAGGTAAGCTGGTAAGCAGGCCCTCCCAAATCTTTGTCTCCGCACTCGGGTGCAGACACTAAGGATAGCGAACACGAAAAACTAGGAGAAGAAAACAAAGCCCTCAAGCGCAAGTTAGAGGAACAGGACGCGAAAATTAACAGACTAATGCAGGAGATACAGAAAATGTGGTCAGGTAGCCCTCCCAGGCGGCGGACGCCGCCATCTCCCCCGCCTAATAACCAACCAACAGAAATCAACCTGGCTCAAGTTGTGGCAGAAATTCAGAATATGATACAAGGCAGCAAGTAGTACTGCAAGGTGCCGAAATCCGTACCATGCGCAAACAGAAAATTACGGAAGGAATCAAAGACAAATACAATCAAAGACGTCCGCTAGAAAACTATAGCGCAAGAGACGATTCGGAGAATTTACCATGGACAGAACAACACAAGGAAAAAAGAAGAAAAATTAGAAGTATGGCAGTGGAACTGCAGAGGACACAAGAGAAAACAGGGATTACTACAGCAATCCGTTCATAAGCAATTAACTCCACCTGACGTGATTGCCTTACAAGAGACGGGTAAAATCCCCGTCTTGCAGGGATATACGTGTTATGAAAATCTAGGGAAAGTGAATAGAAAAGCAATCCTAGTAAACAAGGCACTAATAGCCATAGCACATGATAGGATAGCTGACACCGAGATAGAACGCACCATAGTAGAGATAATCCCAAAAAAGAAATGAAGGGGAGGAAGTACATTCGTAGTTAACGTATACAGCGACCCAGGTCAACGAAAAGTAAAATTTGACATGATCTTTAGTGGGGCAAGCAAACTAGCCAAAGGGTACGCACTAGTCATCCTAGGGGACTTTAACGCGCGAAACACCAGCTGGGGATACAAAGCCACAGACAACAAAGCGCGAGCAAGAACCGAGGCAGCGGACAGCATCGAGCGCGATCTCATAATCGATGCAAACACCCTAACTAGAATCGGAAACAGGGTGAGCAACGACACTTGTCCCGACATCACTTACGTAAAAAGAACAAGCGGAATGGGAAAACCTGATGGAAAACCTAGGAAGCGACCATTTCATTCTAAAAATACAGATCGCCCTGGCAGACCAAATCAGACGCCAAATCGGGAAAGCAAGAATCACAGATTCGAAAACCTTCAGGAAAGCATGCAAAGAAGCGGTTAAAGATATTGAATCGATAACCGAATGGGGAAACGCTCTAAAAGAAAAACAGCGAAAATACACCAATGACGCTAAGCGAACTACGCAGAACCCAGAGGTAGACTCTAGGCTGCTGAAACTGTGGGAAGCGAGAAGAGGGCTCACGAAAAGGTGGAGGAAGCAAAAATACAACAGAAAGCTCAAGCTAAATATCGCAGAATTCACGAAGAAGGCAGAGGAATACGCGATGCAGCTAGCTGAACAGAATTGGCAACAATTCAGTGACTCAACACAACCATAGACCCAACCAAACAAAATCGGAAAACAGCAAAGCCATGTACCGATTAGTTCACCAATACAAAGGAACAGACACGGAGTTAATCGAAAAAGTAATAGAGAAATGCTTTGGAAACAGCAATCCAGCAGCCTACACGAAGCATTACAAAGGAAAGGAAAACGAGGAGCTAGACAGACCCATAACGCGGGAAGAAGTCTACGCAGCCATAAGAAGCGCAACAAAGAACACAGCGGCGGGAGCAGACAAAGTAAACAACGCGCTCATCCGCAACCTCGGCGACGAGCGGGTCGAGATATTAACAGCTTACCTAAACGAGCAATGAACAGGAGAAACAGCGCCTGAGGAGTGGAAACACGCTGAAGTCATTATGATTCCAAAACCAGGCAAGAGACTCCAAGTGGAAAACCTAAGACCCACCTCACTCACATCATGCCTTGGCAAGATAAACGAGAGAGTAGTCACCAAAATGCTCCAAAACTACATTGAAGACAAAGAGCTGTGTCCTCACAGCATGTTTGGATTCAGGGCAAAACTATCAACGCAATACGTGCTACTGCAACTAAGAGAGGACGTACTAAGCAACGTCCCCCACAAAGCAGAACACATCATCAAGGCGGTAGATGTGAAGGGAGCCTTTGACAACGTGAGCCACGAAGCCATCATGACGGAACTCGACAACCTGAACTGCGGCAACAAGATGCATGGATACGTGTCGGCCTTCCTATCCAACCGAACGGCTACGGTTGAACTAGGTGAACTACGGTCAGACAAGATTAACACACCGAACAAGGGCACGCCTCAGGAATCAGTCATCTCGCCCATCTTCAACGTGGCCGTGGTCGGACTAGCACGACAACTAGAAAGAGTCGAAGATATATACGCAATATATGCCGACGACATCACAGTATGGTTAACAAAGGGCTCACTCCGTGAAGAAGAAGAAAGATTACACGAGGCAGCAACCTGCGTGAAAAAATACGTCAGGGCTAGAGGCCTCGCCTGCTCAACGGAGAAGTCCGAGCTCCTAAGAGTGTGGCGAGGACAAGGGAACCACACAGTCCCCGAGAGCGAAGAACACAAGCTGAACGTCCATCTCGAAGGCCAACTAATTCTAGAGAAGACCCTCATCAGGATTCTAGGAATGTGGCTGCAGTCAAACCAAAGAAGCACCCACACCCTAACCCTGCTGAAAACAGCAACAAATCAAGTAGCCGGCATGATAACAAGGGTGTCACAAAAAAGACATGGCGTAAAGGAGACAGACACACTCAAGCTGGTCATTGCCCTAGTGGTCAGCAGAGTCACGTACAGCCTCCCGCACTAACGCTGTATAAAAGCGAAATCCAGCAAGCGGACGCGATCCTGAGGAAAGCACTCAAGACGGCGCTCCCGCTACCACAGACATCTACAGACAAACTCCTCCCACTAGGACTACACAACAGCCCAGATGAACTCAAGGAAGCGCAATCAGTGGGCTCGGCGAGGCGACGGGGATCATGTCTCCGATGCAACGTTTTCTGCTTTCTGTCCAGGTTGCCCTGTTCGCCACTGCCGGTACGTCGACATTTTTAAGCACGTGTCGCCACCTTGGATCGGACGACAGCAAAGATGGCTCCATCAGTGAAAGCTGCCCGTTATCGGACACGGACTTGCTGCCCGACATGCGCAGTGTACCACTTCAAGAATTTCCTGCGACAGTGACATCACCAGCATGGCCTATAAAAGGCTGTCCTCAGCGATACTTCGGCAGTGGGCTCGGCGAGGCGACGGGGATCATGTCTCCATTGCAAGGTTTTCTGCCTTCTGTCCAGGTTGCCCTGTTTGCCACTGCCGGTACGTCGACATTCTCAAGCACGTGTCGCCACATTGGATCGGACGACAGCAAAGATGGCTCCATCAGTGAAAGCTGCCCTTTATCGGACACGGACTTGCTGCCCGACATGCTCAGTGTACCACTTCAAGAATTTCCTGCGACAGTGACGTCACCAGCATAGCCTGTAAAAGACTGTCCTCAGCGATATTTCGGCAGTGGGCTCGGCGAGGCGACGGGGATTATATCTCCAATGCAACGTTTCCTGCTTTCTGTCCAGGTTGGTAGTGTCTGTCCGCACAGAAGTGACGAGCGGTGTCTTGTAGTTGTACCGAGCCCACATATGGTTTTGAGCATTGCTTCTGCATGCTTCTGTGCATTGATGCTATTGCTTTGCGGAGATGTTGAGCAAAACCCAGGTCCCGGTCCTTCTGTGCCAGGATTTCTTAAGCAACTTGTTGAAGGTCAGCAAGCTATACGAATTGACCTGGCCAATGTTATTACTAGGTTAGAACAGACAGAAAAAAATGTCGCAAACTGTGACATTGGCGTAAGCGAACTAGACAAAAAGGTAAATGAAATATCAGCAAAGACGCAAGAAATTGAGCACCTACATGAAAGCATGGCATTAGTTCAGGAAACACTGAAATCGCAAAAAGCACGGTTAGTTGGCCAAAAGGATAAAAGTCGAAGGAACAATTTGATTGTGTTTGGAATCAAAAAAGACGTAAATGAGACTGAAGAAACATTGCGTCATAAGAAACTTGGACTTACCTGTTCTTCAGTGGCGCGTATTCACAGGTTAGGTCGCCGAGCTGCGAATTCACCAGCTATCTTGTATTTTCAGGATTACTTTGAAAAACAGGACGTTTGGCGAAACGTTGGAAAGCTAAAGGGAACTGGCGTGTCTATCCAAAACCACTATTCTGCTGAAACAGTCAAAAAGCGTAAATTACTATGGCATAGTGCAAAAAATGAAAGCAATGGTGGCAAGAAGGTTTCCCTTATTCACGGCAAACAACTACTACGTGTGGGATGATGTATCGAGTACACGGGCGCCAGAACCTATCAGCAGGGGTGATAGTTCTGAAAGATAGCGGTTGCAGGACCAAGCACAAGAACTACGGATATTGTCTTTAAATACCAGAAGTATTAAGAATAAAACTAACGCTCTTCAACTACTACTCCTTTCCTATGACCCACACATTCTTGTTCTTTCAGAAACATGGCTACATGATCAAATAAGTAATTATGAAATTATTTCCCCTGGCTATCATGTTTTTAGAAGGGATCGTGGTTTAAGGGGTGGGGCTGTCGCAGTTATGGTGAAGTCGTTTGTTCAGGTCACTGTTCTTGACCGAATTCCAGAGCACGAAAGCCTGTTTTTAAATGTGTCATGTTGGGGCTTGACCTTCTTATTATGCGCGGTATATCGTGCTCCTGATTCTCCATTAACATTCCTTGAAAGCTTAGGTGACTACTTGTTAACCAAGCGTGAAAGCAATGTGATTATGACGGGTTATTTCAACTTACCAGGCTTGGACTGGAGGAGTTCAGCTTACGGGAGCTGTGCCTCTGGTGATGTAATTCTGGACACCATGTTAGCTTTAAACCTTAACCAAATTGTGCGTGACTGTACCCCTAAAAATGCTGTGTTAGATTTTTTCTTTGTCAGTGAATTGTTCTCTAATGGTGAACTCAGAGTTGAGCCTGGTATTTCTGATCACCATTTGCTTTTTTTCTCTTGTCGTACTAATTGCGTTGATAGCACTCGAAATTTGTCTGTTGCCTACGTCCATGATTTTGACCACGCTGACGACGCTTCTATTATTGATTATTTGGATGATGTACTGCTGCGTACTAATGAAGGTGATGTACACAGCTTATGGGAACGCCTCAAGGAAGGCATATTATTTTCTATCACAAATTTTGTACCTCAAGGGAGAGTGAGAAATAAGCGTCGAACCCTTTGGTGAGTCGTGGTATTATTCATTTGAAGCGGAGACTTAAACGTCTTAGGCGACATCATTCTACATCTGCTTAGTATTTGCAGCATTTAAAACATGAATTAGCACTGAAACTGTCCACTTCGAAATCCCATTATATTAAGGTTACTCTTCCTTCATTCATAAAAATAGATTCCTGCAAATTTTGGAATTACCTTGGCCATCAAAAAGAGGACATAAAAGAAATTAAAAGTGATTATGGGAGCCTCGTTACCAAGAGGAAGGAAATAGCTCAGCTCTTCAATGGATACTTTCAAACTGTTTTGGGGGGGGGGGCCTTTCAGATATGGTTTTTTTGATGCACCGAAACGATCCATCGATCCTAGCGAGGTTCCTGTCATTACCAGAGAAGGAGTTTTGTCGTTGCTTCGTAAATTCGTAATTCGTAAATTTGTAAAATAAATATTCGAAACGGTCATGGTCTTGACGGCATTCCAAATGCTTTTTTAAAGCGTTATGCCGACCAGATCTCGGAGCATCTTGCTAAATTTTTCACTTTACCTCTGCAAGCCAGTGAGTTGCCTAAGGATTGGAGGAAGGCTCGTGTTGTACCGATCTATGAAAAAGGGGATAAGTTACTCGTGTCTAATTACCGACCGGTATCAATTATTTCTACATCCTGCAAACTCCTAGAGCACATCCTGGCCCGCTCTATAAACGACTTTTTAAAGGAAAAGGACATCCTATCACCTTTTCAGCATGGTTTCAGGAAGGGCATGTCAACCACTACTCAACTAATTACGGCGGTTCATGACTTTCTCAGCGTACTGGATAACTCGGCACAGATCGATGTTCTTTTTCTGGATATGGCGAAAGCTTTTGACAAGGCACCGCATTCAAGGCTTCTTTATAAATTGCAGTTGATTTATCTTGTAGAATGGGTCAGAGCATACTTAAGTGGTAGAACGCAGTCTGTTGATGGGAATGGCACCCTTTCTGAATCGCTTGCTGTTACATCCGGTCTTCCGCAAGGTAGTGTGTTAGGACCTTTGCTGTTTTTAATATATATAAATGATTTAGTAAATGTAATTCCGCGGTCAGTCTCAGTAAAATTGTTCGCAGATGACTGCGTTGTATATAAAGAAGTAACATCAATAGAAGACCATAAATTGCTCCAAGAATTTTTGCTTAAAATATGTCACTGGTGTG
The DNA here is from genome assembly GCF_050947875.1 of Dermacentor variabilis. Lineage (NCBI taxonomy): Eukaryota > Metazoa > Arthropoda > Arachnida > Ixodida > Ixodidae > Dermacentor > Dermacentor variabilis. The sequence continues at coordinate 260,940,705 of NC_134569.1, forward strand.
AAGAACGGAATATGGATTTAAACATAGATAAAAGTGTTCTTCTCCGAGTTACGCGAAAAATAAATCTTAGCTGTTACCAATATTGCCTCCACAACAGTCACATTAGCGAGGTTTCACACTATAAATACCTAGGAATAACCTTTAACAACCGATTAACCTGGGACACTCATATTTCTGAGATCTGTTCAACTGCATTCTCGAAGCTCTGTTTCTTGAGACGAAAATTAAAACATACTCCTAGCCACATTAAGTTATTGGCTTATAAAACTTTCACCTGGTCCAAACTTGAATACTCGTCGGTAATTTGGGACCCCCACACTAAGAAAGACATCTATCAATTAGAGCTCGTTCAGAGAAAGGCAGTACGTTTCGTTTTTCATAAATACAGAAAGTCAGACTCCCCAACACAACTTATGAAGGATAATAATATCCCGTTGCTTAGTACACGTAGAAAACTGAACCGCATTTCTTTCCTTCATAAAATTTTGGCAGGAAAGCTTAGCATTGCTCCCCCCTCATTCCTCAAGCACTCCACTACTCGAAGGACCCGACATTATAGCGAGCACTCACTACAGCCTATATTTGGTAAAACAAACTCATTTAATCGCAGTTTTTTCCCTCAAACAATAGCTGATTGGAACGCGCTTCCTGAATCGATTTTTCGCTCTCCTGACGTGGAACAGGCCCTTCAAACTTTGTTTCTTCAGTAGCAAGTAAACAATTTCAATGTTCATTGTTTTAGTTTCTGCTCTGTCATCTTTTAATTTTTGATTTTCGTGTATGACACATGCAATGTAATCTTTTTTTCTTTTTTTGCATTTGCGTGCTGTTATGATTTTTCTTTCCATGCCCCTCCTGCTTGGGTCAATCTGGCCTGCAGTATTGTGAAATAAATAAATAAATAAAATTCATAAAGTAAATCCGAAGACTACAGCAATCGGCAACAGGCAGACGCCTCTCGGAAAAATATGGAGGAAAAGCAAACTGAGGGAAAGCCAGAGCCAGGCAACAATACCGGACGAGTACCGAGGAACCCTCAAAGTGGCGCCGATACCCAAAAACATAGATCCAAGCCTACACAAAGTACGCCGAGAGGCAAGGACCGAATACATACAAAAGACCCTGGCCACAAGAGAGAACACAGTATACGTAGACGCTGCGACAAACAGGGAAAGAAACCATCAGAGCAAAGTTGCAACAGTAATCAACTCGGAATACGAAGAAATCACACGTGGAACGATTCCGGAATGTACAGTGACCGAAGCCAAGGAAGTGGCCGTTGCTCAAGCGGCCGAGGAGGGCTACCGCACTGGCAGATCGCTAACAATACTAACAGACTCACAAGAAGCCTGCTGAAATTACCTAAACGGCAGAATTAACCACAAAGCACTAAGAATCCTAAGTGAAAGATTCACTCACAACCAAATTAAACACGATAGTGTGGATTCCCGGGCGCACTGACATCGATGGAAACAAGACGGCGGATAGGATAGCTCGAGGACACTCAAATAACCGAGCACCTAGCGAAACCGACGTCTACAGCGAATTCGAGTCAGTTGTTCAGCGATATTCAGAAACATTAAACTACTACAGAGGGTACGAAGACAATACCCACACCCACACAAGCAACTAAACAGGGAAAAAGCGGTCGCATGGCGACAACTTCAAACAGGAACATGTCCTAACCTCGACATACTAAGCAAGATTTACCCAGCGCACTATGAAAATGTCTGTCCATGGTGCAGGGACAAACCAACATTATACCACATCACATGGGCCTCTCAGAAGGTAGACGAGCTAACCAAAATTAAAGACCCTATTGCGGAACAATGTGAGAGGATGCTCTCCAGCGACCTCCTGAAAGTCCAACAGGGACTATTAAGGCGTGCTCGCCGGGCAGCTACCCTCAGTGGAGCCCTGGACTAAGGGAACCAACCCTGGAAGAAGATGGAAGACACCATCTGAAGCCGCAAGAAAAACTCTGTAAAATAAAGCGATAAACGTTATCCTGTCCTATGCTATCGGGCTGTCACTTACGTTTCACGAGATAGCGATAACGTGGCCTATAACGTGCGCGCATCACCACTGGTAGTTCGCGTGTGTTGTCTCAAGGAAGGAAACAACAGCGTTGGCGCCAACATACGATGACTCATTCCATTTCCCGGGGACACGCCTCCTAGCTAATGAAGCAAACGACGGCTTGTGCGCAGCAGACGACGGTAGCGAGAAGCTTTTTCGACGGGATAATCATGCGCTTTGAGGTAGCTGCTTTATTTTTACTGCGGAAGAAAAATGTTTTGCTTTACCGAGTACCTTTCATTCAGTGCCTTCATTTCAGTTCCTTAGGCAAAACGTCAAGTTGGCGTCACGTTACGAAAGCAAAATTGGGCCATCGGCGCCATTTTATTCGCGTCGCATCTACGTCACGCATCGAAGAAAATGGCGGAATGTCCAGAATAGTGCCCCCTTTCTCAATGCTATGTCCCCAAAGCGGATCGCTTTGAAGATAAAGCCCACGCGACCGCATGCGGCTAGTTACTGCCGAAGTACAACGACCCCCACCCTCTCGTCCCTCTGCCGGTGGCATGCGCGCGTCGGAAGACGTCGCGGTCCCCCCCCCCCTTTCCTCCCCGCTTTCCGCCCTTGCGAGCGCGAGACTGAGCCTCGATCGTTCTCTCACTTCCGCCCGCTTTCAGTCGTTTATACAGCGTACCAGCATAGGGCACACGGGGACGGTGTTATCGCCCTTGGACTTTATACCGAACATCAAGGCGAAAGCACCGTCGGCGGCGACGACGACGGCATAAATGTGCCTTGAGTGTCCATATAATTGTTATCGCAATAATACGTGACAACATGCCATGCGCCCCAATCTACCCCAAATCGGCATCCTTTATCATTTTGCTTCGGCAGCTGTTACTGAGCTTTTAAAACACGACAGTTAACGCATGATATACACACCTGTAAGAGAAGCCTGAACAGGTACCGGTCGCCAATGTGTCCGCTCAACCACTTTGGGAACTCCCACTCAAAGTCAATGCCACCCAGGTGATACCGCTGCACCATGCGCAGCGCAGACCGAATGAACCTGTTGATAACAGAGACGGCTATTCAGGGAAATATGTAGACTCACAAAACAAATTATAATAACCAACGCTCACCAAATTTGACATCACCTGGTGGCATGAAACGAAAGCGAGAAGGTAATGTGCCAGTAAAGTGATGTCACACCATGTCTGCACGGACGTATTTTTCTTGCATACAGTATTTCGAAATTGTATAAAAAGCCCTATTTTTGACTTATAGAACGTTTCTTCAGTATAGAGCGGTTTTCAAACATTTTCAAATAAAATGCTCTGATATTTTCACGTCATATGCTTGCTGCTTTCACAGTACACCAACTCATACGCGGTAAAACAAAAAAAATGCAGTAAAAGATGGCATGCTTGTTTTTCACACGGTGATTTTGTTTACTGATACAGTTCTTCAAAAATATAATTCAGCCTAGGAAAAACATACGCATAGTTTGTCACATGCGAGGTCACTTTTTCCGTGCGTCTTAGAACTTGTGGTTATTTCTTTCAGTAAAGCATCTCTGAAAGAGTCCAGCATCGATTAGCTTTCTGCTATTGAAAAGAAGATGATAAATAAAAAAGCAGAGAAAGATACGCAGAAACAGGTATACTGCGTCTTGCATTATGATGTTGCTTTTTCTTCTATAATATGGCAAGTTGTACACGAGGAATAAGAATAAACTGCCACTGCTCTAAACCTAATTGGTGCCCTGCTTTCTTTCTCTAAATGACTTGGCAGTGACCGTCCGTCACTTCGTTGTCCCCGCCGTGGGGGTCATTGCCCCCTGCTCAAATCGAAGTGGCTCCCCTACAGGGGCCTCACCACTGCCACTGGGCAAACCTGCTTTTACTCTTGAATAAACCAGTCGATTCTCTGTTCTCAACCTGTCGAAACGTGTATTACTTTCCTCCGCTAAACCAAGTTCCCAACCAATAATGACCAAGGATCTTTATGAGGGTTTTTTAACACTAGCCATTGATGACGCTAGTCCTACTCCTGACAGAAACGACGCCATGATTACGTTTCCTGTCTTCGCCGCAGAGCTTCAGCTTCCCAGCTTATGGCCTGAGAATTCCGGAGTTTGGTTTCTGCAACGAGAGGCGCATTTTCAACACCAGCGCATGACTTCACAGACAGCAAGGTACCTGCACGTGGTCGACGCGCTATCCTGCGACATCGCCAATGCCAGAGCCGACTTTCTAGCGGGTACGCCTTCGGCCACGGCGTACGACAAGCTGAAATGCACGATTTTACAGCGCCTGCAGTCATCGCTACAAAGTAGGCTCCAACGGCTCCTCTCTGATAAACTCGCTGACCGACGACCATCACAAATTCTGCACCGGTTGCGTCAGTTGCTGGGTGGCCACTCCACAAACGAGAGCCAGCTTCCAATTTTGCACGAGCTGTACTTGCGGCGCCTCGCACAGTCCGCACGCATGGTGCTGACGGGTTCCGACGAGACGAGTCTCGATCCGCTAGCTACGCTCGCTGACCGCATATGTGACTGCTCGTCTGCGACACAGCCACCTATCGCCGCTTTGAGAGTCTCACAGCCAGGAGACCGACTCTCGCACCTGGAGGAACCAATCGGCCGCCTTACCAGTGCAGTGGAGAAGCTAACGACTGGTGGCAAAATGGCGACCAACTTCGGCGCAACCATTCGCCTTCGCAGTCTTGCAGCGTAGCTTGGGACTCGCCATGGCAATTGTGCTGGTAAAACGTCGCTTTCGCGAACGAGCAAGTCGCTGAACCCCGACGGCAAACACACCGGGCAGTCGCTAACGTCGCCATGTGACAGCGGCAATCGTGCAAGCCGCCTATTCTTCGTAGTCGACCGCATCACCGCCCCCACCCCCTCATCGTCAACATTGAAGCCGAGCTGTCTATCTCTCTCGCCACTGCCGCAGATTGCCAACGCGGCAAGTCAGCACCCGCGCTTCACTCAGTGAACAACACCGCCATCGCGTCCAATGAGCTCTGGTCAATAACGCCAGACACCGAAGTCTGGCCCGTATACAGATGAATCGTTTTGATCGCCGACGTCTGTTTTGCCTTAATGGGAGCGGACTTCCTCAGCCACATCAACTTAGATGTGAGTGTTCACCATCGGCACCTAAGGGATATCGCCACATCTCTCGATGTGCTTGGTCTCCAGTCCAATCGGGCGGTCTCAACGTACGAGAAGATACTTGCTGATACCTGCCACTCACGAAGCCCCGAAACGATGCGCTGCCCATGAAGCACAAGTTAACACATCATATGACCACCCCCGGCTAACCTGTCACCGCGCGGCCACGGAGGCTCGCTGGCCGGAGGCTGGAAGTCGCCCGCCGTGAGTTCGAACACAAACTTTAGCTCGCCGTTATTCGTCCTTCCTCCAGCAATTGGCCTTCACCTCTCCATCTGCTTCCAAAGCAGGACAGCGGCGACTGGTGGCGTTGGGGTGACTACCGAACTTTGCATACCGTCACTACACTGGATCAATATCATATTCCCCATATGCATGACTGCGGCGCGCGTCAAAGTATACTACCAGATCGAATTGGTGAGCGAGTACCATCAAATTCCTGTCGACTCTAGCGACATTCCAAAGGCAGCAATCACTACTCTATTTGGCCTATTTGAGTTTCTCCGTATGCTTTACGGTTTGAAAAATGCGGCGCGTACACTTCAAAGGTTCATACGCGCAGTTACGCGTGGACTCCCGTTCATTTTCGTCTACCTCTACTTTGTCGACATCCTCCATGCAAGTCGCACAGACGACGAGCACAAAGAGAATCTTCGCCTTCTATTCGAGCGGCTGGATGAACACGGTCTCGTCCTAGAGCCCCAGAAACGCATTTTCGAAGTTGAAGCCCTGGATATATTTGGCCATCGCGTTTCACCTCAAGGCACCAAGCCATTGGAATCATGAATTCGGGCAATTCAGGATTTCCGTTCTCCAATCTCCTTTCGAAAGTTGTGCGAGTTTCTGGGGCTCATTAACTTTCACAGGCGCTTCATATCATCGTGTGCGCAAGTTCTTCAGCCGCTAACCCACCTGCTGCACGGCTACTCCAGAAAGACTCCTACCTTCCACTGGTCCTCGGAGCATGAACGCCGCTTCGTCGAAGTGAAAACATGATTGGCGACTGCAACGTTGCCGATTCATCCGTTGCCCGACGCGCCAACTCGCCTTATGGTAGATGCCTCAACAACGGTGGTGGTCGAAGTACTGCATCAGTACAATGACACGAATTGGAGGCCGCTGGGCTTCTCCTTAATGCGGTTCAAACCTACAGGAGCTAGCTACAGCACCTTCAGGAGGGAAATGTTGGCCTTCTATTGCGCTGTCAAGCATTTCGTTTCTTTCTTGAAGGCTGCAGCTTTCGCATTCTGACCGAGCACAAGCCGTTTTCCGTTTTCAAGAACCGTTTTCAAGAACCGTTTTCAAGAACAACAGTCCATCGTACTCAGAACGTGAGCTACGGCTACTTTCCTTTATAACCGAATTTTCTACAGACATCCGCCATATATCTGCGACCGAAAATCTCGCAGCTGACGCACTGTCGCGGATCAGCGCTTTTCTTGCTGGCCTTGTGGACTTCCAAACTTTAGCCTTCGCTCAGTCAAACGACCCCGAGCTGCGCCAATTGAGAGAAAAAGGCTCGTCGCTCCAGCTTGCGGAGGTGCCGCTTCCTTACAAAACATTTGTCATGTGGGGCACATTGCCCATTCGTGCTCCATAAATTTTTGCGGCCAATGTTTGATTTACTGTACGAGCTAAGCCATCCCGGCGTCAGAGCGACCCAAATCGTTATCTCAGACCGCTTCGCCTGGCCAGGGATCAACAAGGATGTTTGAAGCTCGACAAGAAGCTGCCAAGCCTGTCAGGCCGTGAAAGTGACCCGGCACACGCGTTCAGTGGTGCAGCCATTTTGATCACGTACATTTAGGCTTCGTGGGGCCTCTCTGCACTGCCAATGTTTCATATACCTGCTCACGTGTGTGGGCTGGTACTCAAGGTGATTTGAGGCGCCGCCTGTAGAAGACATCAGGACCGACGCAGTGGCGGAAACATTTGTTGCTACGTTGGTGTCGTGGTACGGTTGCCCTTTGCGCATAACTGGCCGAGGCCGGCAATTCCAAACCTCACTTTTTCTGCTTTTGCGTGACTACTCCGCACGCACCTTCACAACACGGCTTACCACCCACAGAGAAACGGCGTTGTCGACCGTCTCCACCGACAACTGAAGGCGTCACTGACCGCCAAGCTCGACACACAGCGCTGTGTTGAAAGGCTACTACTAGTACTACTGGGGCTGCTAAAAACAATCAAGAATGGCCTTCGGGTCAGCTCAGCCGAGATGCTCTATAGGTCCGTGATCCGCCTTCCGTGCCCGTTTTTCGACACCTAGAAAGGCAGTCCGCCAGCGGCCACGCAGCACTTAGGCTACCCTCCTGTCTCGACCAGCGTCGACCTTCAGCCCCACGTAAAGCCGCGGGCAGCCTGTTTAGTTTCCGGACAATGGACATAATCACGCACGTCTTTCTGCACGCGACACTATCAAGGCACCGTTTACTCCTCCCTATGAAGACCCTTTTCGTGTGGTTTCACATTGAGAGAAAACCTTCAAGATTGACGTTAGCGGCAAAGAAGAGAGTGTGTTGTGACCGCGTCAAACCTTGAACAATAACTCTATTCCTTCCGCCATTCACACCTGAGGCTCCGGAATTCTATTGCAGGGGAGTGGGGGTAGCCCTTGCTGGGACCGTCCGATACTTCGTTGTACCCGCCATGGGGGTCATTACTCCCTACTCGAAACGAAGTGGCTGTCCGATAGGGGCACCACCACTGACACTCAGCAAACCTGCGTTTACTCTTGAATAAAGCCAGTCGACTCTCCATTCTCAACTTGTCAAAACATGTATTGCTTGCCACCGCTAACCCGAGCTCCCAACAACTTACTTGAGTCTGGTCCATCTGTAGGCGACCACGTGTGACAGTGCTCCGGGACCGTGCGCAGCCACGGAGAGCAGCACCTGCGTCAAAACATAGCGACTGCTGTTTCAGCGAGTACTTTGGTGTGCTAAAAGAGATCCACTCATAATACAACACGATGCTTTCTGATCTCTTCTTGCACTTTAGAGAAAAGTAACCGCTATCGACTGCACAGATCGATACCGACACCAAAAGCTTCGTTCTTGCAACTCTTCAAATTCGTTCTGAAATGAATACGAAGATATTGCACTGCCAGTGTTCGCTTTCGGACCCCATTCTCCCTATAGCACATACGCCCGATGCTGAAGCAATGTATCACTGACTCATGCCCGAAGACGCATAATAAAAGGCCTTCAAGAACTTCGCTCGTACAAACCAGCGCTTTGAGAAGCTTGCAACATTAGTCGGACCGGATTCGGTCATTCCAGCGACTGTAGGCGGCCGACGGTAGGTCAAAATGGCTTCATTATGCAAAAAAAGAAGTGAGGCGTGCAGACAGGACACAAGAGTACAGAAGTGGACAACTGCTAGTAACTGCCGAGACGATGATAGGGCGATCTCGCAAGCATGTGTATCTGGAATAGCAAAGCGTGTCAAGCCCTCTGGTTTCGCTGCAGATCATGCTTACGCTAAAAAGACGCAAAAGTGTGCAAATGAAGCCGAAGCTACGTTCAACGCCTGTCATATCATATGCTGCGGCAACAAGTCCATCATAGAAACCGAATTCAGCGTCGAATTGCTCTGCCTGCAGACGAGTGCAATCAAGGGCCCGACGCACTGCGTGAACGCCGCAGTACGTGAACGTACAGGCTCCGTAAAGGTCAGTATGTTGTTAGTAGCCTTGGAAAAGCTCACTGGCAAGAAGTGATATATTTGTGTTTTCGTAAACAGTAAACGCAAGCGCATACCGGTAACAGATGTTAGTTGTTTTTCAAGCACTCTGTTTTCTACAAATTATTATGGTGCAGTAAGGAACAAGCATTAGTGCGTATCGAAATGTAAACTTTAAAGAAAGACTGATGCAAAATACAACACTTAACGAAACTCATAACATGCAAGGGCGATGACACTCGTCTAGAGCCTCGAGCAGCGTACGGTGGAGCAAATGAACTCTAATATAGCGTAGCTGTTTGACTAGCGACAAAGTACTTGTGCCTGAACGGGTTTGAAGTTTTTCTACTTGCGTTTGCAGTTGGTTCTTTGTAACTCGTTACCTGCTTTAAAATTTATTTCTTCCTTCCGCAGAGCTCCACACGGTTTGGGCACTGCGGCGCGCTGTACATGCAATCACTATGCGCTTTTTTCCTCTGGCGCGTTCATGACTACCACGAGACCGAATTGCCGAACTGCGTCGTAAATTATTATCATCGTGTGACTGCTTCGAAGGAGGACCGCGTGGCGTCGCTTGAGTCGCTGGAATGAGCGAATAGCAACAATTTACTTGCAAAAATACGTGGGTCCGCGTCCTGGCTCACGATGAAAAACTTACGGGTCGCGTTCATCGCCAAAGTTTGCAGTGCTTTTATCATCCTACTGCTGCGCTGTGGTGCGTTTCTACAAGATCGTGCTCGTTGTTTTCTTTCGTATGAACACATTTCAATGCTCAATAAAGTTTGCAGTTATTATGTAACGGCAACTATGTTTGTTCAAGGACTCCTTTCTGACTGAAATAATGCCATGTAGTAGTGACAGTGAAGAACACAGCAGCAAAACTATGAATGAGGAACCAAGTTCTTATTGGGCGAACCTGAGCTTCCAAAAAAGGACTACACTCAAAGCACATCGATAGTGCGGAACGCAGTCGGTGATCGTCGAAATCTAAGCAGCGGGTCAAGCGTGTCGGCTTTTATGCATCACTCGTCTAAGGTTCTAGTGTTATCACTGGTGCCCACGCGGTTTCCAGTAACTACTACACAATTCGTGTCGTGCATGCAATCGGATAACGTAAGGTTCCGCGAGGACATTCACAACATATAGAATAAACGATAACATTCCTGTAAGTTCCAAATCATGCGGGCGCGTCTTGCACTGAGCGATATCGTTTAACATTTCTGACAAAAACGCACCGTGTCAATCCCTTCTCTTAAAAAGAATCGTCCCAATGCTCCAAACACACGAAAGCGGAAAGAAAACCACGAATAATAAGGAAATAACGACAACAAAGAAACAAAGTCTCTGCATTCGTCAGCAGGCATATAAATGCTTAAGGCGCACCACGTGCGTGACTTAGGTTGTGTACGGCGCCGCTGTGATTGCGAAATGCTGTCTGGTAGGAACTCATAGTCCAGAGCGCCAATAGGTCGGATGATCTTGCCGGGTTCGAACTAGCGGAGTAACAGCTTCTGGATAAGTCCTCGTCGGCGTATCAGAATCCGCACTCAGACATGCTCGCCAGGCTAGTATTCCAAGTAGCGTCATCGAAGATTGTAGTGCCGGCTGTTGGTCCTCTGCAGGTTGTTGATGGGCATGCGTGCGAGCTTTCGGGCTTCTTCGACAGGCTGTAGATAGGCGCGACGTCAAGATTCTGTTCATCCGTGACGTGTTGCAGCATGGCGTCGAGAGTCTTCGTCAGTTCCTTCCGTAAGCCAGCTTGAACGATGTGATTTGCGTTGTTTCTTGCACTGCCTTGTTATGAGCGAAGGTCGCGTAGGGAAGGACGGCATCCCACGTTTCACGCTCGACGTCGACGTACAGTGCGAGCATGTCGGCAATCGTCTTCTTCAGGCGCTCCGTAAGACCATTCGTCTGCGGGCGGTAGGCACGACAGTGTGGCTTGTCCGCTTGTATGGCAGAATGGATTGGATGAGCTCTGCAGTAAGATCCGTTCTTCTGTTAGTGATCGCGACTTATGGGACACCATGCTGCGTCAGTGTGTTTTTGACGCAGAATTTCGTCACCTCGGCTCTATTTCTTTTCGGTAGAGCTCGCGTTTCAGAGAAGTGAGGTATTCTGCCGCCTCGATAGTCCACCTATTTCTGGATGCTGACGTTGGAAAGGGTACCGACAAATTCAACTGGATCCACTGAAACGCTCGGAAAGGAGGTTTCAACGGCTGTAGTAATCCCGCTCGTCTTTTCGGCGATGTCCTGCGCCATTGACGGTCACGGCATGTCTTGGCATCACTGGCGACGTCGGCGGTCAGGCGCGATCAATAATACTTCCTGTGCATTATTGCGACTGTGCGAGAAAACTCGAAATGCCCGGCTGTCTTATCGTCATGCAGGATGCACAAGATTTCTCACCGGAATTCTGCGGCCACGACGAGAAGGCAATTTAGGCCTGCTGGGGAAAATTTATTCTCCACCTGACGTTGTTTTGCGAGGAGAACAACGGCAATCTGCGCCTAAATGCCCTCGGGACAAAGGCAGTCTTGCCTTCAAAGTACTTAGCAAGGCTTCTAAGCTCTGGGTCCGCTCGTTGCTGCTCGGCAGAGTTGCCTGCGCCTATTGTTCCTAGAAAGGCGTCGTTATCCAGTTCGCCTTGCGGTGGCGGGTCTGTAGGGGCGCCCGACAGGCAGTCGGCACCAGAATGCTTATCTGCGGACTTGCAGACAATGGTGATGTCGAATTCCTGGAGTCTGACACTCCATCTTTCTAGGCCACTGGAAGGACCCCTCAAGTTTGCCAGCCAATACAAGGCGTGGTGATCGCTTGCCACTTTGAAGTGCCTCACATGTGTGTAAGGCCGGAATTTCGCAGTAGCACAAAAAAATCCCGAGGCCCTTTTTCTCCGTTGTAGAATTGTTGGCTTCCGCATTCGTCAATGAACAGCAAGTGTAATCTATTAAGCTTTCAACTCCACCCTTCTTTTGAACAAGCTGGGCACCGATGCCTACGCTATATGCTTCAGAGTCGATTTCCGTCGAGGCGTCTTCCTTAAAAGGTGAAAGCATGTGTGGAGACTGCAGCCGTCGTTGCAGCTTCTGAAATGCGTCTTCCTGCCGTGTTTTGAATTTAAAATCGATGCCGGCTTTCGTGCTATAAGTAAATGGCGACGCATTTCTTAAAAAGTTTATTAGAAAGCGCCTATATTAGGTACCCAGGCCAAGGAATCTGTGAACGGCCGTCTTTCGATGGGCCGCGGCAACATAGCAATGGTAGCTATCTTCTGTGGGTAGGGACGCTCTCCAGACTTGCTGATGTCATGGCCTAGGAACACAGGTCCTTTGCAAGTGAAACAGCAATTTTCTGGCTTTGGGGTGAATCTGGGGTGAGTCATATTTTTGCCTGTATGCGGATATCAGAATGCTTGTTAATTTAGTTAGTAATCGAATGTTTACCGCAGTTCTACAGCGATGATGCTGACCTTACTGTGTGCAGCTTCTCCAGTAACGTGCTATCGCAATCAATGCTACGACTTTGAGGCGAAACACCTTTTTGTACTTTTTATAAAGCTAGGTGGCCTTCGGCACAAGAAATGTTACGGTAGACCACGCAATCAGCGAATAACCTAATAGGGAAAGAAATGTGATATAAATCGTATATATAAATGCGAAATAATGAAGGGCCGAAATAATACCTTGAGGGACAGTGGAAGTTACATGACCGAGAAAAAAATATTGTGCTGCAGTGCACTACATCTGCATCCTTTGAGTGACGCCTGACAACAGGGAAGGATGCCGAGAGCGACTGCGGCAATACTAACCGAGGTAAAACCAAATTAGGAAGTCCCACTAAGGTTGAACAAAGAAACTCCCTTACCAGAACAGGAATGGGCCTCCCTGGTGTAGTATTCTGCCACAACCTCCCTGATGATACCTACAATTAAACAACGGCCCTCAGCAGCTGCGGAGCACCTGACCAAGGCGGCGGTCAGACCAGTAACGCAGCAGAGGGTGCTAAGAATCTCTCGGTCCGGACAGGCCGCCAATTGAAACTGACCCTGACAACCTTTAACCGCCGAACCCTGTCGAATGAGACTAGCTTAGCAGGACTCTATGAAGAATTATAAGTCCTTGTTTTGGATATTATCGGCCTTAGTGAAATTAAGAGAACTGGTGAGACTTATACATTGCTAAATAACGGCCATCTCCTCTGCTATACAGGTCTCCCAGATAAGCAGCATAGGGGAAACATTGGCGAATTCTGCAGCATTATCGAGAGGGTAGCAGTAGTTATAATCAAACATATTAAGAGGTTTAGATCAAAGGTAGTACAAGCCTACGCTCCAACATCCAGTCACGACGATGAGGCAGTCGATCAGTTTTATGAAGATGTTAAATTAGCGATGAGAAAAAGTGCAAACTCGGTATGCAGTAGCAATGGGTGACTTCAATACAAAAGTGAGGAAAAAGCAGGCGGGTGAATAGAAAATTGGCAACTACGGCGTCCATTGTATAAACGCTAGAGGAGAGATGCTGGCAAAATTCGCAGAAATAAATAAGCTGAGATTATTGAACACCTTTTTCAGGAATTGTAGCAACATAAAGTGGACCTATAGAGCCCTAATTGTGAATCAAGAAATGAAATTGATTTCATAATTTCTGCCAATTCCAGCATATTTCAGTCTGTACAAGTGATAGGTAGGGTAAAGAGCAGTGACCATAGGTTAGTGAGCGCTAGCATTCACCTCAATTTGAACAGAGAAAGAGTAAAATTGGTAAAGAAGAGAGAGGTCAACATAGATGTAGCAAGGCTAAAAGCAGACAAATTTAGTCTCGTATTTCCAAACAAATATGCAGCCTTATAACAGAGATGATGATGATGATGATGATGATGATGATGATGATGATGACATACAAGTAACGAATGAAACTGTAACGAGGGTGGCTTCGGAAGCAGCAACTGAAGTGGGAGGCAAGGCACTAAGGCAGCCACTAGGCGAGCTCTCCCAAGTAACAAAGGACCTAATAAGGAAACGACAAAGAATGGAAATGTACAACTCAAGAGATAACATAGAATTCACGGAACTGTCAAAACTGAGCGACAAGGCGAAAATACGTGATAATCGAAATTATAACGTGAGACAGACTGAAGCAGCCGTACAAAATGGACGCAGCCTGAAATCAGTGAGAAGGAAACTTGGCATAGGACAAACCAATATTTGTGAACTGAAAGATTAGCGGGGTAATATCATCAGCAATCTCGAAGCTATGATAACAGCAGCGGACGAATTTTATACTGATCTGTAGAGTACCCAGAGGACTCAGGAGTACTTCATTCAAAACAATAAAGAACAGGATACAGAGACTCCCCTTATAACTAAAAGTGAGGTCAGAAGGGCCTTGCAAGACATTAAACTGGGAAAAGCGGCATGAGAAGATGGAATAACAGTCGATTTAAACAAAGATGAAGGAGACATAATGCTAGAAAAACTAGCGGCTCTCTGTACGAAGTGTCTATCAGCTGCAAGGGTCCCAGAAAACTGGATGAGTGCAAACATTATACAAATCCACAAAAAGGGAGACGTTAAAAAACTGAAAATTTTAGGCCCATTAGCTTACTCCCAGTATTATATAAAATAATTACCAAAAAATTTACCAACCAAGGGAACAGGCTGGCTTCAGGAAGGGATACTGTACGATTAATCACATCCATGTCATTAATCAGGCTATCGAGAAATCCGCAGAGTACAATAAGCCTCTCTATCTGGCTTTCATAGAATACGAAAAAGCATTTGATTCAGTAGAGATGCCAGCAGACATAGAGACATTGCGTAATCAAGGAGTAGAAACTGCTCACGCAAATACTCTGGAAAATATCTACAGCGATTATACAGCCACTTTAATTCTACACAAAAACTAGGAAGATACCTATAATGTAAGGTGTCAGGCAAGGAGACACAATCTCTCCTATGCCATTCACTGCCTGCTTGGAAGACGTATTCAAGCTATTAACCTAGGAAGGTTTGGGAGTAAGGATCGACGGCGAATACCTCAGCAACCTTTGGATTTCCGATGACATTGGTCTATTCAGCAATACTGCAGACGATTTGCAACAAATGATTGAGGACCTTAACTGGGAGAGTGCAAGAGTGGGGTTGAAGATTAATAGCAGAAGACAAATATAATGATGAATATCCTGGCAAGAGAACAAGAGTTCAGGATCGCAAGTCACCTTCTAAAGTCTCTGAAAGAGTCTGTTTACCAAGGTCAACTAATCACAGGGAACCCTAACAATGAGAAGAAAGTTCACAGAAGAATAAAAATGGGCTCGATCGCATACGGCAGACATCGTGAGCTCCTGCTTGGAAGCTTACCGTTATCATTGAAAAGGAAGATATACAATCAATGCATTTTACCGGTGCTGACATATGGGGCAGAGACAAAGAACTGACAAAGAAGGCTGACAAAGGAGCCTGAGAACAAGTTAAGGACCGCGCGGCTAACGATGGAACGAAGAATGCTGGGCATAACTTTTAGCAACGGAAAGAGAGCGGTTTGGATTATTGAACAAACGGGTATAGACATTATTCCAAGTGGTATTAAGAGAGAAAAATGACGCCAGACTAGTCATGTACTGCGCAGATTACAAGACCGTTGTACCATTAGGGTGGCACAGTGGGAAGAAAAAGAAGGAAAGCGCAGCAGAGGACGGCAGAAGACTAGGTGGTGCGTCGAAATTAGGAAATTTGCAGTGTGCTAGTTGGAATCGGTTGGCGCAGGACAGTGTCGTTAGAGATCGCAGGGAGAGGCCATCGTCCTGCAGAGGGGATAAAATAGGATGATGATGATGATTATGATGATGATGATGATCGCCTCAAGACTGTTTTAATCCACCTAAGGTAATCGTCAAAATTCTTGGCGATGACGACGACTTCATCCAAATAGACAGCACTGATCTGCAACTTCCAACCTGTTAACGCCGTATCCATCATGCGTTAGAACGTTGCAGGTGCAGAACATAACTTGTACGCCATAATTTTAAACTCATAGAGGCCGTCCGGCGTGAAGAAGGCCTACTGTTCGTTATCCCTCTCGTAGACTTATATTTGCCAGTAGCCAGTCTTTAGATACACTGACGCGAAGTATTTATAGTCGAGGGTAAAACAGACGCCGACCAAAAACATTAAAAGAAAAGAAACCAAGACGTTTCGGCTCTCATACGGGGCCCTTGTTCAGGATGAAAGTAAACGAAATGGGAGAGATGGTTACGTACATGTGTATAGATGGCGCAAACAGGCGGGCGTAAACGGAAGGAAGGCTAC
The DNA here is from genome assembly GCF_050947875.1 of Dermacentor variabilis. NCBI lineage: Eukaryota > Metazoa > Arthropoda > Arachnida > Ixodida > Ixodidae > Dermacentor > Dermacentor variabilis. The sequence continues at coordinate 260,956,906 of NC_134569.1, forward strand.
CGTCATTGCGGTTCAGCGTAGTATCAGTAGTTTGTATTAGTGATGACTCGAGATGCAAACTCGAGGTTAGATTACTTTCAGTGGCTAGCACATGCGCCCTGTCCCAATCATTATCATAGCCTTCTGTTGCAGAATGCTCTGCAAGAGCGTTAGAAGAAACTTTTTTTCTTTGCATCATGACGGTGTTCTATGATGCGCCTTTGAATATGGCCCGTCTCGCCGATGTCGACGTAACTACAGTCTGCACAAGGAACGTTATGCACAACACCTGGGTACCTTTTTTTCGGAAAATTGTCTTTCACATTTACAAGCGCGTTTTTCAGCTTTTTCGGGGGCACATGTGCAACGTGCACACCAAAAGAATGAAGTATATGGGCTAAGGCCTCGCTCGTACCGGGATCATAATGTATCGCAGCACGCTTGCGAGGAGCAAACGTGGCGGAGGAAACACTAGGTGGGCAGGATAGGTGGCACCGAACTGAAGCCACAAATGAAGTAGGGTAGCTGTGCCGTGAAAGTTCCAGATGAATAGTTTCGAAATATTTTTCTAGGTCTTTAGAAGAACTGCAGCTTTGTTGCGAAAGTTGTATGAGCGAAGCGGCGACGGATCGTTGAAGCAGGATGAATTGACATGAAGTTGAAGTAGCGTCCCGTGTGCGTAGGTTTTCGGAACACATTAAAACTAAGTCCTCTTCCTTCACCTTGTATCATTACATCCAGAAAAGGCAAGCGACAAGCCTCCTCGAGTTCAACGGTAAAATAAAAGTAAATAGAAGTATTTAGCTCTGCAGGGGCGATCAAATGCGTCGTCTCTCGTCCTTCGTTATCTTATTCCGTCGACGATAATCAGCACAGAAACATAGGGTTCCGTCCTTTTTCTTCACCAAGACTACAGGGGATGCCCGCAGGCTTCTCGATTGCTGGATGATGTCGTCACGCAGCATTTCGTTAACTTTTCCTGGCAGCTTAACCTTCTCGCTTCAAAACTCGGTAAGGGCTCTGGCCGAGCGGTCGAGCGCACTCTTCAGTTATTATGCGATGCTTTACAACAGCTGTTTCTGGAACCTTCCACGACGTCGAAAAGTAGTCTTTCTATCTTCGAATAAGACCCCTGAACTGTTGCTGCTTACTCATAGAGAGGCTTGGACTTATGACGAAGGTTCGGGAACTGTGGTCGTCGACGTAGATGCGGCAGAATACGACAGGACAAACGCATTGCTGGTTTTTCCTGTTTTTTGGATGAATGCGATAGTCGTGCACTTGTTGATGCGCTTGAACTCTTGGCTGAAGTTGGTCAGCATCACTTCTTTATGTCCTCCGTGCTGTTGGCCCATCTATCTTGCGTAAAAATTTCCCGATTGAGCAGTAGACGTTGATCGCTCTCGATGACGCCTTCTACGCCTGCAGGTGTTTCGGTGCCGACAAAAATGACAATGCTGGGAGGATATGATGATTACAGTTATCTTCCTTGTTCAGTGCGGCATGTATGATTGACTGTGAATATATGTATGCTTCTTGGTTTCTCCTGTTGTTGGAGCTGTCATATATTCTTCGTTCCAAGCAATAAACTTCAGTTGCAAGTCAGCGCTGGTCCGTGTCGTTCTCCCTGCTGTCCCCGACAAAACCACGCTGTTCTGTTCCAAATATGGCTTACCAACTCGCCCAAACGTCCGTTTTAACTAGAAAGGCAAAGGTGATAAGCGTAAGATTAGCTCAAAAACCCCGTTACGGTAACGTCGATATATCAAATGACAGTGCAAGCCATAAAATCAGGACTGTCGAATAGGGTGGAAAGAAATTAAGCACTGGGGGAACTACAGAACGGTTTTAGAACAGGCAGATGCTTAGAGAATAATATGTTTCTACTAACTCAGTGCAGAGAGATTTCGGTACCTCAGGATACACCTTTGTGGATAGCATTTCTATATATCGAAGGAGGCTGTGAAACGTAGACAGGGAATTGCTATGCGATATTCTCAAGCACGAAGGCATAGATGAGAATTTTATGGAGCCGCCGCGGGATACATGTAGAGACAATTGAGCACAAATTGTATGGGAAGGCCGAAAATGCAATGAAGCGGTGGAATTACACCAAGGATAGAAGCAAGGACGCCCTCTGTCTTCATTGTTGTTCCCACTTTGTATTGAATGCAAGGAAAGACGACTCGAAAACAGTGAATAATAAAGAGCGTATGCTTCGGTAACTTGGTAAGCCACAGTAATTTTTAGCGCATAAAATGGACACAGTTTTGAAACGAACGATGCGGACACAATGCACTCGCGAACACAGAGCACAACCCGACGCGGACCGCGGAGCACTGTGTCCGACTCGTCCCTTTGAGTCGTGTGTCCTCATTGTGCACTAAAAATTACAGTGAATTAGGGTTTCGTTTACCCTACATGTTTATTGAACAAATGGTGCAACAGAGGGCCCAGACTGACGTGATACTAGCGGACGGTGCAAGAGATTTACAGACACTTATGAGTATCTGCGGGAATGCAGCGACAAACGTGTGTCTTAAATTTAGCACAGATATAGTGAGAATTATGACCTCTTATGAAGAGACAATTACGTGGTGCCAATTTAACAGAAAGTTGTACCTATAGTCAAGCAAAATGAATACCTCGGCGTATACATAAACGAAGGAACGACTTACTCAAGCACCTACCAAGATAACCTGAAAATAAAGTGGAAGCGAAATGCAGCAATATTGAAACATAGAGAACTTTTATGTCACAATAAATAAGGGGTGATGCATGGAATGTGAAAATGACTAATGGTGCCAATGCTAACGTTCGCAAATGTCATTCTGTGCTTTAAATTGGTTATCTTGTCGGGGCTAAAAAATTAAACAAAAATGGGTAGGCCTTTGGGAGCCCATTGCGAAACAGCAAATGAGTGAGGAAGTGGAGGTTGGCATGGATTGGGCCTCATTTGAAGTCAGAGAAGCGCAGAACAAAATTACTTGTGAATAAAAACTCAAGAGCAGGAATCAAAATGAGTAGGCGGCTAAAGTGCCCTTGTATCTGCGCACCCGAAAAGCGCGCACACGGAATGGAGGAAGAGGTCACAAAAACTGGCAAGCAAGTACAAGGCAAATAAATCTGTATATAGACAACAAAGAGTGGTGAAAAGGAAAGTGAGAGACAGCGAAATGGATGAAATGAGTGGAAACAAAGAAGCCCATGAAGATTTACAAGAATGGGAGCAAAGAAATTAGATGGGAAAATCAGCATAGTAACAAGAAAGGCAGTGCCTTGCTTTTTGAGGCTAGAGCTCGCTGCCTAAGAACAAAAACATGCAGCAGCACATAATCGCCTAAAATGGAGTGCGTGTATGCTGCAACAAAAATCCAGAGTCACTCAGCACATCGTAATGAAATGCGAAGCCATTCACCCAGTGAAACCGCTAAGGTAACGTGCACCTTCCAGAAGGGCTTGAATTTAAAGTGGACAAAAGCAGCAATCACTAAGCAGTTCAGATAAGCAAGAGTCATTTAGAATATTGATGTAAAGAGGCAGAAAAGAACTTGATACGGCCGCAAGCGCTACATGCATACGTAGCGATACAAGGTAAATAGAGAAGTGTTGAAGAAAAACACAAGGATGGAGGACGCTTTATCTTCGCCTTTAACCCTTTATTGACGAGTGTTGCACAACACACCAAAACATCTTTTTCTTGCCATGTTTCAGTATAGAGTACGAAATTTCTTGCTAAATGTCCTCGGCCAGCACTTAAATACAGGCAGCAAGCGTCATTTGTTGATTCAGAGGACGAACATTGGACGACAAAGAAGTGTGGCGATCGACTCACTGTCTCGTGAAAGCAAGGTCAGAGGAGACTGGACGATGCAGCATATCCAGCTGCAGTCGTGTCACTCATATGACGTAAAGCAAATGAATTATGCACCAATGGTGCCCATATGATGAGAGCTGTCTATACAAATGGAAAACGAAGCCATAGGTGGCTTGAGGGGGAGCCACTTCCAGTTTCCAGCATGTTTCGCAAAATATTTTTTTTTCGTTTTCTGAAATATGTTTATTCATGATGTTATTTGCATATTTAGATAGCAAACAAATATTTTTCAGCATTTATATGTCTCGTCATTAGAGAGTTAAGAGTGGAACGCGATAGAATTGAAATGTCCTTGACTCCTCCTCACGCTTCCCGGCAACTGCAACTTATGCAACCGTAATGTTTACCTGGAAACACTGGTGAGGAATCATGCACGAATCTGACCTATCTGTGAGGAATGCGGCTTTTTGCGTGGGCGAATTCCGAGGTAGTGCACATAAAATATTTACATCATTTTCATATTTCTGCTATTGTTTCCCACTTTTATTATTTCAGTCACAGGAGATTCAATAAATGTAATATAAAAGGCATGCGTTGTCGGTGTTTTGTTTCATGGCATTCGTTTGCGAGATGTCATTCTCAATATTCTAAAGAATAACTTTGTGAAGAATATATGACAAGGTACGAGCAACTTCAGTGATTAAATGGCGTGGCAGTGTACCGCACATATGTCGCATGTCATTTCAGGCACGGTACAAACATATACCGAAATATATATGGATATTTTTTCGCTAACGGACAACGCTGCCGACGCCAACACCGGATTCTTCGTCACGCATGGCCCCTAAGACTATCGCGTTGGAAGATTAAGGAGGTGTATAGAAAAATGCTGGAATAAGGAAAGCCTCTACTGCACACCCGAATAAATCAAGCAGGCTCGGTGACTCACAGCCCCATTTCAAAGGGGATGTGAATAAAGCATCGTCATGATCGAAATGCGAATGAGGAGTCGCGCCACAGTGGACGCCTCATAAAAAACTTGTTTCGACGGCTGCAGCAGGTTGTGTCCCTGTAGAGAAACGCGCACTTAATTTTCACCGGGGAGCGCTTCTCACCGGCTCACAAACCTTGTACGGTATGGCTCGTGGCACGACAGGTCTGCAAGTGTGACAAGCTTTCGGGTTCTTGCAGACGATTCCATCTGTTGTGTGTGTTGTCGCCAAGCCTTGTGTAAAAACAGATTCTGTGCCCGACGAGAATAGTGCTGTAAATTCTAGAACTTACGCGAACATCAACGCTAACGAGGGATGGTTCAACTACTCATGTATAAATTACCGATGCCGCAGATGAGATTTTCGACCATCGCGGACTGTGCTCGCGGCTATCGCTATGCTTTGAATGTCACTTGGTTTAAAGGGCGTAACTTCGCCGTATAACGAGTTAGCTTGGTGACACAGGGTTTTTGTTACTGTACTCTTCCCTATCAATGCCCTGTGAAAACAATGATTGATGCTAAACGCATTAGCATGGATAGTTGTCGTGAAATGGGCTCTGCCGATATTCTGTTTCAAAAGAGATAATTGTCTGTAGCACACATGGAGATGACAATGAGGGCACATGGCGGCCTTTTCACAAAGAAACTATTTTTTTTAAGCGGCGTTAAATATTCGCAAGTTCAGTAATTCATGCGACACCTAGCGGCAGTAGGGAGAAACGCCATACAGAGGTCCAGTCGCCATGTGTGCCGTACAGGCTGCTGTCGCGGACGGAAGAATGGAGCTGCTAGCAAAGAAAAAGCGAACGGCCAAGCAGCTCTGCTGTGTTCCTCGGTGCATTCCAGCGAGATGGAAGGACAGCGATATTTCCGTTCACGCATGTCCCTCCGAGTCGAAGGGCTGCAGCCGCAGAACCAGGTGGATAGCTAACCTCCGCATCGGCAAGGCTGTGACGCTGACATTGACTGTTTGCTCACGGCATTTTGCACGGGATAATTTCTCAATTACCAGGTGAGACACTATTGTGAACTGGTAAACACGAACCTAATGCATGACCATTGTGCATGGCCATTATACATGTCACTGTGTCACCTTATGTAAACACGTTTCACATTGCGAGGACTGGCGATTGGGCTATGCTTTATTTGCTGCATATGTTAGCCGCAACGCGAAATTCGAACACAGGTTCGAGACCTGTCACAGCGGTTTCTCCGAGGAACGTCTCCTCTGCACTCGTTAACCACATTGTCTGTAATTAGAGCTCATGTTCGACGCTTCACAGCGGTTTCTGCGAGGAACGTCACCTCAGCGCTCGTTGGATACACCCGGCTCTAACTCGGGAGGCTTTCGATGCCCAGCACGTCTCGCGCAACTTATACGGGCGTCGGAGATTCAAATGTTTACGAATGATGTACTAGCAAGTTTGGGAAGTGTTGAGTGTAAACGTGCCACGCGTGTGGCATGCTAAAGCGGAATAAATATCATGCGTGGCGCGGATGAACTTGCAGCACAGGCGCACTGCACACGAGCACTTCCCAGCGCGACTGATTACGAATTTGCCACTTGCACTTGAGAATCTCCGACGCGCTCAAGAGTTCCCATATGACACTGCTATTTCTCACCGACGGCGAGCCTATCACGTTCTTTGCAGAAGTTTGCCACTTACGCGACAGCCACGTGTGAATTTTACACGCGTTTGCTAGTTGCGAGGAAAATTTACGGCGCCCACTGTCTACTGACATGTCCCATATATATGATCAATATTAGTACCTAAACTAGCTTTATCTGTATTATTATATCATCCCCAAGTCAGTGGCAAAACTACTCCAGTCATGTGGTGGTGTTTGCACCTGTGTACTTTGTGTTATGAGCAGCTTTCAACTACATTTTGCAGATGCTACATTCGGTGTTCAACGTTGCATAGCCTTGCACACTCAAACCGTGCTTCATTTCCTTGCAAATGCTTTTTTATAAATATTGTGGCCTTTTTTCTGAGGTAAAAAGAAAAAATTCTGGGTGCAGCCCATATTGAGGCACAATAAAGCATAAACAATTCATTTATTTTTTCAGATGTAGCATGTTAAAGACGGCGGCTGAAAAAAATGCAATACCAACTGAAAACCTGCCAAGGGCGTCATGTTATGATGAGAATAAGGATGCTCATATGAAAGAGCTTTCACTTGCAAGACTTCGCCGACAAGCGTATCGGTCAGCCAGAGTAAGTTAACTTGACTGCATAGTGCAGCACTTATATGCTTATGGTACATACACAATGGCTACAAGCATACAATAAATGTCAACACCTTTTAATGCATCACAGAATGAATCAAGCAAAGAAACTGCCGCCTCCCCATTAGAAGCAAAGGTATTGCCCCATGCACCTGTCAGCACGACCACCATGGTAAATTGGCTGCCTGCAACTTGTGCACACATTGCTTCCCCACTAATTTCTTGGGATTAAACTCTGACATTGCAGGACGATCTCCCATTCCCTGACAGCAACAGCATGGACCAAATAAGTGACAAAGGAAATACGGTAATTTCTTTTTGTATATGTATGTGTTGTGGTCGCTGTCTTTACCTAGACGGTGGCATGCTTTTCGGATTTACATTGCAAAAGCATTGTAGCACGTGGTGTGTGATGAGTGCACCATAACTGCAACTTGAGCACACATGCTCAACCACTGGTTCCTTGGACTGAACTCTATCTGACATTGCAGGACGATTTCCCATCCCCTAACAGCATGGACCAAAGCCTTGCAAACACCATAAGTGACAAGGACATAGCAAATATGGCAATTTATTTTTTCTATATATTTGTGATGTGGTAGCTGTCTTTACCTAGCCGGCAGCATGTTTTCTGGATTAACTTCGTGAAAGGATTGTGGTGTGTGATGGGTGCAAATCAACTGATGCAAAAACCCTGGCTTTCCTACTTCCAACATTGAATTTAACACATTGACGTGCATTATTGGAATGACAAAAAAAGAAGCTGCATCTCGCGTCAGATATGCCAGACATTATAACTCTTACTTTTGTTTTGTGACAGGAATGTGCTTGCCGACCTGGCCCCCGGACATTAATGGCAGAGTACTCAAGAGAAGAAAAACACGTGGCAAATTTCCTACTAGAAATGGCTTCAGGGACAAGGCTTACAGAAAGCAAGGCTGTCCAAGTGACATCGGGTACTTTTCCACAGAAGTTTGTGAACACGATAAATAGTAGCAACGTAAATACGTTCACAGGCCTGCCATCATTCGATGTTCTGAATGCTCGTGTGACGTGCTACACAAATTCATCCACTTTCAGGACGGCACCAGTTATGTGTAAAAAGAATTGCATTGACATTGGTGAAACTGAAGCATAATATTTCCACTGCATTCTTGAGTCACCTTTTTAACTGTTCTCTAACTACATGATGTAAAAAAGGTAACTGTGGCTGTGCCACCAAAAGAAGATGTTGAACATTTGCCTGTCTGTTTTAAACACTTCAGTAATGTGCGTGTCATTGTAGATTGCACCGTAATTCGTACTAGCCAGCCCAACTGTTTGCGATGTGCATTACAGACCTACCCCTTCTATAGGAAAGATTTCACGGTTAAATATATGGTGACTGTTACAGCAAGTGGTCTTAGTGCCCACATAAGCCAAGGATATGGAGGCCGCACCTTAGACAAAGCCCTGTTTGAGCAAAGCTGCCTCATCAAGCAACTAGACCCGATATCAGATGCCATAATGGCGGCCCATGGCTTTCTTATTGATGACATTTGTGCGGACAACTTAATTGAGTTAATCAGGCCTCCATTCAGAAAACAAAAGCAGATGTCAAAGGGTGAATCACTTAGGACACAAAAGATAGCATCAGCAAGAGTTTATGTAGAGCGTGCTATACAGCAAATGAAAATATTCAGTGTTGTCAACAAGAATCCCATGGAGCATGGTGGGATTACCTGACGACATTGCCATAATAGCTGCAGACATCACATACCTTTCATCACCGATTTTAGCAACACATCGATTTTTGTGAGTCCTGTATCAATAGATTTCCCAAACGTATTATGTGCATCGTAAAAGTGGTTCGTGCTTTCCATGCAAAGGAAGTTTTAAAAACTTTACACTAGTGGAAGCGCCATGTTCTTTACTAGCAGAGGTGAAGCCAGCGCTTACCGTTATATTACATTTGAATTAGACCTTCGTTGGGTTGTCCTCTTACAGATCAAGTGGTTTGGCTCTGGTAATGTAATTGCGTGGCTAATTAGAAACTAAAAGCATGTTGTTCCTGTCAGAAGTAATATCTTCCTCTGAGTATTGATTACGTTATTTCTGAAACAATTTACCAAGAATTCCAGGCTTCATCTTAAAACCAGTAACACTAAGATACACGTCAGCTAGTCTCTTTATGGCAAAATAAGTCACGTTAATGGGGTTGAGACATCAAATTTTTGGCTTGCGCGTTCTTTGTTTCAAACGTTTCTTATTGCTCCAGGAAGCATGGTGCACACTCGAATACTCTTATATTCTCAGTAAATAAGTTAATATCGCATTATTTATGTGAACGATTTTCAGTATCGGTTTGTGGGCGCAGAGTTGGACAGTGATGTCAATGTCTAGGAAGCTTGGTCGCGTGGGCCCACCAAGCTGTGACGCACACACTGCTGCGTCGTCTGGTCTCGCACACACATTCTTTACCAGTGCAGGCAAACAAAACCACGCCGACAGTTGTCTGGGCTAGCTGCAGCAGCTCCAATTGTGACTCTACGACTGACGCGGCTCATTGCCCTCTAGGCTTGCCCGGTGCTGTGGGTCACCACTCAATGCACGTCGCTCTAATGTGGTATGACGTCACTAAACTTTCGTTGTGCTTCTAACACAGTGACATCGGTGTCAATCGCGGTAGCGAATGGTTTCAATCACGAGAACGAGCATTTAGGCACTCTTTGGAAGAGAATTAAAGTATATTTTAAACTTTTCTGTATCCAGCACTTCATGTTGAGTGTCTTTGCATACAGAGCAAGCCTACAGTATGCTTTTTATAGCCTCAAAATTTGGTATCTCAACCCCTTTAAACTAGTGGGAAGTGTGAGGAAAGCACTTCTTTTCCTTCATTGAAAAGTAATCTTTTATAGTGCCCCTCCTAAAATGGTGGTGTTGGTTCACTTTTGGCACATAAATTCCCCTCCAACATTTTTTATATTCCTTGTTTCCATTGTGTACTTCCTCACTACAGCCTGTTCTAATGTATTGTTTGCTTTTTTTACATCTTCACAATCTTGTATATTGTTGCAGCCCGTTTGAACTTAACATGTGTTGCTACGTTGCCTGAGTTTATTTTTCTTTGTTAGGAAAACTTAATTGTGCGTGGCCTCGTAAGGGCCCCTCACCAGGCCCTATTGCAAATTTTGGTTATACACTGGTGTATGCAAGGTGCCGTCTAGAAAGCCTTTCTTTCGAAGATTTTGAAATTAATTCACCCGATGTCACTTGGAACTCCTTCGTTTCTGTAAGCCAAGTACCTGAAGCAATTTCTAGCAGGAAATTTGCCACATCTTGGGAAATGGAAGAACCTGTCCTGTTACCATGCTGCCAGAAGGCAAGCGTTACTACCAGCAGACATTTTGTCTCTGCCTCGACTAGGGTGCGCAAGTGTTCTTTCCCTGCCTTCTCCAATACCAAAGCGAAGAGACCATGTCACCTGAAAGTGTCGTACCCCGCATTTTTTTTATTCTTCACAATTCCAGTGGCACGTTTGCATATTCGGCATTAGGTGATTCACCTGAAGTCATGTGCCATGGCTGGCGACATTGCAAGTAGCCTGTATTGCATAGAGGCATTTCTGCTTGTGACCTTGGCTCGGTCAAAGCGTGGCGGCCTTGAGAGTAAGGGCATGCGGTCTTCTGTTTGGAAATCCAGCATTTTTTATGCTACTCAGCCATTTCATACTTTTCAGACACGATCGTTGCCATGTGATCTACATACTGCACTTGTTTGCATTGGCCAAACCTGCAGACTTCAACTTCAACACACTTTATGTAAATTGGCAATGCACATTCTTTTGCAACTTGTATTCTTCATTGAAGTGCTGATTTACGCTACGCATTCTGATGCAAGTTTTCATCTTATGGTATTCCGAGATATTTGCGGCTCACTTATGATCTGTGTGCATAGAGTTGTGGTTATTCTTCAATGGTTGTTTGTTGTCCCTTGCGTTACTTGTATTTTTTTCACAAAATAAACCACATGCGCTCAATTTTTTGTTCACTGTACTCAGTCTCAAGGTGTTTGCCTCATACGTTTTACTCAAGCCCATTTTTGTTGCACTATTTAGCATATGAGGATATATCTTGCCAAACAGAACATGAGAAGTAACATGGAACAGTGTCAAACCTGCATACAATGAATATTTGGAAAGTTTGGCCACCAGAGTTGAGTACCCTGAAAGAATGGTTTGATTCAAATGACCCCAGCTGGTATATGTACCATAATTTATGCTTCTTCCCAATTTGCTGAATACAGTGCAAATGGCTGTCCTAAGAAGCATAACTAATGCACCAGTAATACAAGATGGGGACACACTTGTGCAGACTTAACATATGTGAATGATAATTATTGACCTCCAGAGAGCATATAGAGCTGTCCTTACTATCAACATATCAATAAATGGAAAGTAAGTGACATAAAAGTTTAACATGCACTTAAAGCACTTAACAAACACTTAAAGGGGCACTGAAACACTTCCGACTGATCATAGTGACCTCACTAGAAAAGGACATCGCCTGCTGCAAAAATTTTTCGAATCATTGAACTGTAAGCGGAATTAGTAGTTATTGCACTGATGCATTGCTTTCTCCTTTCGCCTCAGCTAGTGTGCTGGAAGCTACACGGTGCATGGCAAGGGAGCAAGGTCCTGCTCAAGTTTTTTTTTTGACACGTTGCTACTTGTGGTTCAGACACGCGTGGCACTCTCTAAACGTGAGATGGACGCCTGGAGCTACATCCCTTACAGAGACCAATCAATACACACGGCTGTCTGATCGTCCTGCGAACAGGGCTTGTGGTGGTCGTGGTATCTATATTATGCAGCATGCCAGTTTCAGGGCCCCTTTAAGAAGGGCACAAACAAAGACAACAAAAGTTGGTTTCATGAGTTCTGCGTGAGTCGCCACTGATATCACGCAGTTGGTCGTGCACAACTTGTGAAACAATAACGTATGAGCCATAGGAAACGAACAGTCATGTTGGCAAAAAAAAACAAAAAAAAAACAGGATATGTATTGTGATAGGTAATCTCAAGCGCCACAGCACAAGGTGAAGCTAAGTTGCAGTTTGGCACATAATAGAATCTCTTCTGCTTACAACGGTGCACGCACATGAACATTTCACTTTATACAATCTTTGTAATATAAACAGCTTTGAAACGCAACCTAGAGATGAAACATTAAAGGGTCTGACAACTACACCAAATGTGCCAGGATAAGGTGCCAGGAGAAACAGCCGAGATGTGCTTGCACTTTTGCGACAATCCAGCAGTGCACGAGCTCTTTGCCTCCACGATCGATGGGCCCCGGAATGCGTCGGTGATTCTCACCACAATCTCGTGCGGGTCCGCTGTCACGCCGGAGGTTTGCACACACGCGCGACCACTTCTACTTCATTACTCACTGTACCACTGGTACAGACTAAAATGAGGTGTTCGGCGTCCACCACCCGTTCTCCCTCCACAAAACAGCGCGAATTAACATCGCACTGCAAGAAACTTAATATTTTCACCAAGGACAGCGTACGCGGGGACCTCCGTAAAGCCGCCATACTACACAGTGTAGCCAGACCGGGCCGGGCTTCGCAGCACCCCCTAATGTTGATTTGAGTTGCGAATGGCCTCGTTAGCGATACTCCTAATCATTGATCTTGGCTCCTGCGTTCCCCAAATAGAGACAACATGTTTAGCCCTTTTCGTGGCACTTACCTTGAGCTTGGTGCCCGATAATTTTGCGATGACGTCCTCGTGCTTTGGAAGCATGGGAACCATTCGTCCCTCACGTGACACTACCAGTCCGCCAACCACAACGTGCGTGCACAGGCTGTCGTCGAGCGCATCAGGGCTCAGCCGTGATGACCGATAGGTGGCACCACTTTCCCGGGGAAGCAGGTAGTAGCAGATGCGTTTCATTTCGTAGTACCGGTACCTGCGGTCTGCGCCACGTCGGGTGAGTCGAATGAGCACCTGGCCAATGTAGTGTCCGCATTCATGCTGACCCTTTTTAGGTGGAGCAAGTCAACTCTACAAAATATAACTTGACAATGAACAGGTTTATAATGTGCGGTTTATAAGCATGCATAGCGCAATACTGCCTACCGTGTTCGATAAATGTCTAATCATAAATTATGGGGTTTTACGTGCCAAAACCAACTTCTAATATCAGGCACGCCATAGTGGGGGATTCCGGAAATTTGGACCACCTGGGGTTCTTTAACGTTCGTGGAAGGGGCAGGAAAATACAGCTCAAAACTGACGGTGTTGCGCCGGTATTTAAAGATTTACTATGCATCAGCATGGTATCTTTATATAAAAGGGAAAATACGCTATTAGAAAGAAAATAGAAAATTAACATTTCAAAGAAAAGATTTTCGCACTTTTCTCTGAAGTGCTCCTAGCTTATGCAAAGGCTGGAAACACACAAATGAAGTTAACGTAAACATTCAAAAGGAATCATTCATTTAGCAAATCAGATCAAGAACGCCAAAACCAAGTCGAGTATACTTACTGGGTCAGGAGGCTTTTATTAGAATTAAAAGCTAGATTGGTACCGTTATATTTCTCACTTTTATCGGCCGACAGAACACGCGGAAACCGACACATCTGCTTTGGAAAAGTTACCGCATTTTATTGCCCAGTATGTTAACAATAATAAGCAGTTGTGTTTAATTAAAACTTCGCTAAAACTGCTAGCGTGTGAACAGTAAAAGTTATTGATAGTGTGCGTTGGTGGAACACGAACAGATCTGTAGCTGCACGACAACGAAACAAAGAATTACGAAGGAACAGAGCTGGCGCGAAGCGTCCGTATGCGTATATTAGCCCTGCAGTCACTGTGATACGTATACTTGTTAATCTTCTTCCGATGACCGCTTTGCACCGCTTAACAGATGGTCAGCGTAATCGGCCTGCACAGGAAACTCCTACATGCATTGGAAGTTGATCGAATGTTATCGGCGGTTCTATGCGTTCCTTGTTGCCACCGAACCTTATGCAATCTGAGTGTATTCTCGACTCGAATTTTGTAGCACTTTCTGGAGGGCACGCGGACCCCAGTGATTGAGCTGGCTCCACTGAAGAGGAGTCATCAGTACAAGCCGACGGGTTTGCGCAGCTGGTTTCGACGATCTCTCGCCGCTGTCGTTGTTCTTGACTGTTACTCGTCTTTTTCGGCAAAGGTTCGCCGAATAAAACGTTAGTTTGGTGATAGACGGTTTTGCTACTGTGTTCTTGACCGTCACTGCAGCATTACAATACCAATGTGTCGGAGAGCTGTATCTGGTTCTGAGAAATATAAACCCGAGTTTCGCTAATGCACTTCATGCGTCTTTTCTTAAAACAAAAGCGCTCCATCAACACTCACGCCAACGTGTCATTAGTCATTCTCAGTGTCTTCACCTCGCGAAACAGCGGTTCGCACTTGCAGCGAGCGCGATAATTGGCAGCTACGTGCACATAACTTTTGTTTCTTAGGGATAACTTATGCTCCCATGCTCAGTCTTTGACGCAGCGTCGAGTTCCACCTACAATGCTCTTCCCCCACGATAGCAGCATTTAACTATACAATGCCAGTCGCGCATTTCACGTAAAGTTTGTCGAGCTTCATCTGGCATTCCAACTCATTGTCAACGCGGCCGAAGCGCGGGTACAGCTTAGTCAACTAGAATGGCGTCGAGATATAGAACAAATATATATACGGCTTCCTTTTTTTAAAAAAAAAGATGAATCTTATTCTGAGCACGCGCAGTCCGCGCCTTAGGTGGATGGCCTCGTTATGCAAGGCAACTGCGGACCACAGCCACCTCCCGTTCGATGAGGCTGTCTCTCCGAGTCTGATAGCTTGGCCTCCCACCGCTCGTCGGTTTGTGTTGGGCTGTCTACGGTGCCATTTTTTTTACACATATCCATACCATACGGCATAGGGTGCCTACGACAATACACTACCTGCAGAAGTATGAATGCTTAGAAGGTGAGATTAGGTGCAATAGGATACCGTGGATAGGCTGTTGGTTTGTAATTTTCTCAAAGTTACTGCCTCTTCCCTATTTAGGCTGGGGTTTGAAGTTTGGAGCTTATTTCTTTCTTCATTACAGAAACAGGAAACAAGAGCTAAAACCATATTCGGCTTACATGATGATTCAATGTACGAAAAAAGCAAATATAACAAGAAACGAGCAAGTAGGATGTAGAAAATACAAATAAACAAGATAATGCGTACATTATACAATGACTATGTGCAAAAACATTTATGCTTCAATTTTTCTTTGTACATTCACATTACAACGCAGATTAAGGCATACATATATAATGCAAAGAAATTTTTTTTAATGCGATAGCATTTTATGTATAAATATCTTGATTCGGTATGAGAAGGTTTTTTATACATTGCTTAAAATGAGGTGCATATAGAAATCAGTTTTTTGCTTAACGATGTTTAGAAGCCTTGGTATTTGATAGTTTATATCCTGACGTCCGCAGTTAGTACGGGTTATTGCAATTTTCTGATTTGAAAACGTAATGGGTATAGAGGAGAAATGGGTATGCTGACAACATGGAGCCTGTGTTTTTTTGTATGTAAGAATAATCTATAATAAAATACTTGATTTGCTTCTATCAGTAAATGTTTTCCAAAGAGATTGTGTGTCGGTAAGTCACGCGGCCTAACATGCTAGTTTGCAAAAATTCGGACTACTCGTTTTTGCAAGCTCAATAAGTTATCATAATTTTTTGCTGTAGTTGTTCCCCAAACCAAGACACAATAAGTCAGCTCCGAGTAAAAAAGGGCGTAGAATGTTGCTTCCTTTTGCGATAAAGGTATTAGATCACCAATTTTATACATACAGCATACTACTTTGCTAGGATCATTGCTAATATTATTGACATGATTGTCCCAGGAGAGGTTCTCTTGAAACCATACCCCCTAAAACTTTTGCGTTGTTACTTGTTCTAGCCTCTTTGCTTGAAATAGAACAGTTATATTAACAGGCAATGGCTTATTTATCGGTTTAAATATTATATATTTGGTTTTGTTGACATTCAATTGTACTTTGTTGATGTACAGCCATTAAGGTAATAAATTTAAATAATCATTTATTTCTTTTTCTAAGCATTGTAAGGAAGAATTTGCAAAGAAAAGATTAGTATCTTCTGCATACATGATGATATTAGATGAGCATGAAATGGTAGCAAGGTCATTGATATAAAGATTAAATAATATAGGACCAAGTACGGATCCTTGTGGCACACCAGTCTGTATTTTGAGAAGTGAGGAAGTGGCCTGATTATATAAAACAAACTGGTACAGATCCGTTAAGTAACTTCTCATTAAATCTGATGCTGTACCACATATACCGTAGTCCTAAAGTTTGCACAGAAGTATAACATGATTTACACTGTCAACCGCCTTACGCAGGCCCAGAAATAAGCCTACCGTGTATCAACGGTTTTCAATGTTTTGCAGTATTTGATGTTTTATATTTAGGAGCGCGTCCTCACATGATTTATTTTTTCTTGAATCCATAGTGGGCCTTACTAAAATATCATATTTCCTCAAGAAACCCTGCAGTCGAGCGTTTAAAACAGTTTCAAAAAGTTTTGAAAAGAGAGGTAGTATTGATATAGGACGGAAGTTGTTTACACTATGGTCAGCACAACCTTTATGAACCGGGCAAACTATGGCTATATTAAGTTTGCTAGGGAAAATTCCGGACTCAAACATTCTATTAATAATATGAGCTAACACATAAGAGGTGATGCCAGACACATCCTTTAGAGGAGATGCCATGATACCGTCGAAACCTGCAGCACTGTTTGACCTAAAGTTTTTTTATCACGCTTTCTGCTTCGCTTGGTGTCGCCGGATATAACATTAACGAATTTCGCAGAGTCGGTTTCAGAACAGTACGCCCTATCTCTTGTGGATCTGCTGCAGAAATGTTGCTGCAGCCCTGAACAAAGCGAGTGTTCAGGATAGAGACGGCTTCTTCACCTGCAAGAGTGCCATTAAACGAACCTATTTGTAGGTCTTGCGGGCTAGCCTTTCCTCCAGAGATTTTCTTAATTTCCAGCCAAACTTTTCTTGGAATCGTGTATATTGACACGTGTACTTATCTTTATCGGGCGACCACGTTTCGCCGCCTAACAAATGTAATCGCACAGCGCGGGACGCACCTTCATGTATTCGAAGTTTCTCGAAAGTTATCGATGCTTCTACCCGGCTGTCTGTTGTCGCCGAACCTTGTGTTATCTGATTTCATCGCGTGACGCGAATGGTGTAGAACATTGTGGAAGGCACGCGGGCCCGAACGATTAGTCTGGCATATTCGACCACTGCTGTATAAAAGCCGACGCGCTTGACCCGCTGATCAGATTTTCGACGATCGCCGACTGTGTTCGCCACTCTCGTTGTGCTTTAAGTGTAGCCTGTTTTGTGGGCACAGGTTCGCCCAATAAAAGCTAGTTTTGCCTTTCACAGTATTGCTACTGTGCTCTTTGACGTCACGACCACGTGACATCTGGTGGAGGTGCTTTGTGTTCATGTACCGGACGCCCCCACAAAGCCGTGACCCAAGCCCTCACGCGGAAGACACCAACGTCGCCAAGAAGCACCGAGGCAGCCGCAGGCCGCAAGGACTGCCCCCGGAGCACGGACTTTTGCCTAATACGACTCGGAAGATAGCCACCAAGTCCACCCCAATGGAAGCCGCAGCGTCCCCCGTCGTGCTGCAGCAGCCCAGGGAGCCTCCGACGTTCCGCGGTTCAACTTTCGAGGACCCGGAAAGCTGGCTTGAGACGTACGAGAGAGTCGCTACGTTTAACAACTGGAATAGCGACGACAAACTGCGATATGTCTTCTTCGCATTGGAAGACGCGGCCAGGACGTGGTTCGAGAACCGAGAACCCACCTTAACGACCAGGGAACTTTTCCGTAGCGGCTTCCTGCAAACATTTACAAGCGTCGTGCGAAAAGAGCGAGCCAAAGCTCTACTGGAGACCAGAGCGCTGCTGCCGAATGAGACGATTGCGATCTTCACTGAGGAAATGAGCCGTCTGTTCCGCCACGCCGACACAGAAATGTCCGAGGAGAAGAAAGTCCGCCTGCTGAGGCGTGGTGTGAAGGAGGAACTTTATGCCGGAATAGTATGAAGCCCACCGAAGACCGTCGACGAGATTCTTCGCGAGGCCACCAGCATCGAGAAGACACTCGAGATGCGAAACGGGCAATTCGACCGCCGCACGAACTCGACAAACTACGCTGTAGTTCAGTTACTGGCCACCGACGACCTACGCGAGACTATCCGAGCTGTCCTGCGGGAGGAGCTACAATAGCTGTTCCCATCATCAAAGCCTCAAGTGGCTTCGATTGCCTACGCCGTGCGTGAGGAGCTCCAACAACAACTCGGAGTAGCCCCTGAATTGCCGCAGCCTGAGCCGCAAGCGATGACCTACGCCGCCGTCGCACGCCGTCAAGGACTCCCTCCTTGACCGCGCCAGGGCCCTGTCACGCCGCAGTTCCGCCACCGCCGCCGCCAGCACGACCACCCGTCGCCCAGCGCACCTACGCGAGGAAGACGGACAATTGGCGCGCTCCTGACCACCGCCCGCTCTGCTACCACTGCGGAGAAGCAGGCCACGTCTACCGACGATGTCCATACCGGGAGATGGGACTGCGAGGTTTCGCCGTGAATGCTCCGCGCCCGCAGCAAGGTGAACGCTCCCGCGATGTCGCCGACTACCTCACCGCTACTCAGTGGAGCTCTCGACGACCGTCGCGTTCGCCATCACCAGGCCGCTACCTGTCGCCGCAGCGCAGACCATACACTGGCCCAGCCTGGGGCCGGTGAGCGAGCCCATATCCGGAAAACTAAAAGCAGCAACCGATGGAGGTGCGGTTGCTGTTAATCGAACTGACGAAGATCCTCCGCCGCCGACGAAGACGCCGAAAAAACTACCTCGACGACATAACGACACACCACCGTCCCGACGAAGTCTGGAAGGCAAGACTACACCGACGAAAGACGACTTGACGACGTCACATACCAGCCACAGGTGAACGCGACGCAGCCATGATCCGATGCCAAGACCGAACTGTAATGCAAGACAATGAACCACCGACCTCGACGTGCTTCTTGACGGCCACGCAGTCACCGCCTTAGTAGACACAGGAGCCGATTACTCCGTCATGAGTGGACCCATCGCCGCCCAGTTGAGGAAAGTTAAGACTGCATGGGAAGGCCCTCAAATTTGGACTACTGGAGGACACCTGATTACGCCGACTGGGATCTGCACGGCAAGAATTACCGTTCATGATCGGACTTACCCTGCCACCTTCGTTATCCTCCAACAGTGTTCACGAGACGTCATTCTCGGCATGGACTTCCTGAATCAACATGGCGCAGTCATCGACCTGAAGTCGAAATCGATAACGCTGTCGCAAGATCAAGCGATACCGCCGGAGAGCTGTCGTAGTAACCATACCTTGAGTGTGCTCGAAGATCAAGCGAACATCCCGCCGCGCTCCATCATTAGTATTTCCGTCGGCACCGAAACACCCGCTGACATAGAAGGCGTCATCGAGGGCGACCAACATCTACTGCTCGACCGTGAAATTTGCGTCGCAAGAGGGATCGCTCGACTCCACAGAGGGCAAGTGGAAGTTATGCTAACCAACCTTAGCCAAGAGTTCAAGCACATCGACAAGGGCACGACAATCGCATATATCGAGGAAATTGTGAAAACCAGCAATGAATTTGTCCTCTCGGATCCAGCCGCATCTACCCCGATCAGCATAGTCCCCGAACCAGACTTCGACGTGAATCCAAGTCTTCCTATGAGTAAGCAGCAACAGATCAGAAGTCTTCTCCAACGATACAAAGACTGCTTTTCGACGTCATCGAGGATTCGACAAACACAAGTTGCAAAGCATCGCATAATAACCGAAGAGAGCGCTCGACCACTCCGCCAGAACCCTTACCGAGTTTCGACGCGAGAACGTGAAGCTATTAGGCAACAAGTCTACGAAATGCTGCGCGACGACATCATCCAGCCGTCGAACAGCCCGTGGGCCTCTCCTGTAGTCCGGGTGAAGAAAAAGGACGGAACCCTACGCTTCTGCGTCGATTATCGTCGACTGAACAAGATCACGAAGAAGGATGTGTACCCCCTTCCACGGATAGAGGACGCACTGGATCGGGTCTGCAACGCTAAATACTTCTCTTCGATGAACCTCAAGTCTGGCTACTGGCAAATAGAAGTCGACGAGAGAGATCGCGAAAAGACTGCCTTCATCGCGCCAGACGGCCTCTACAAGTTCAAGGTCATGCCATTCGGAATATGCTCGGCGCCTGCAACGTTTCAGCGCGTCATGGACATGGTGTTAGCCGGACTGAAGTGGCAGACGTGCCTTGTTTACTTGGATGACGTCGTTGTCCTTGCCGGAAATTTCCACGATCACCTTAGGCGGCTTGCGACAGTGTTAGAGGCCATTAACTCATCAGGGCTCACTCTGAAGCCGCAAAAGTGCCGCTTCGCTTACGATGAGCTTTTGTTCCTAGGCCACGTCGTCAGCAAATCAGGAATACGCTCCGACCCACAGAAGACAGCTGCCATCACAAAATTTCCGCAGCCAACCGACAAGAAGGCAGTGCGCAGATTCCTTGGCATGTGTGCCTACTATAGGCGCTTTGTCAAGGACTTTTCACGCAACGCGGAGCCGCTAACACATCTAACTAAATGTGATGTCGAGTTCAAGTGGTAAACGCAGCAGGCCAAGGCATTTCAAGAACTCAAACGACGCATGCAGTCGCCGCCTACTTGCACACTTCGACGAGGACGCCGATACCGAAATCCACACTGACGCCAGTAGCCTAGGCCTCGGTGCCGTCCTAGTCCAGAGGAAGGAAGGACTTGAACGGGTGATATCGTATGCTAGCCGGTCGCTGTCAAAAGCGGAAAGCAATTATTCTACGACTGAAAAGGAATGCCTCACCATCATTTGGTCTACAGCTAAATTCCGCCCTTACCTCTATGGGAGGCCATTCCAAGTCGTCAGTGACCATCATACGTTGTGTTGGCTAGCTAACTTAAAGGACCCTTCAGGACGGCAGGCGCGGTGGAGCCTCAGACTGCAAGAAGATGACGTCACGGTAATATACAAGTCCGGAAGAAAGCACTCCGACGCCGACTGCTTATCGCGCGCCCCCATCGATCCCCTGCCGCAAGACGACGAGGATGACGACGCCTTCCTTGGTATAATAAGCGCGAAAGACTTCACTAAACAGCAACGAGCAGACCCGAAGCTAAAAGGCCTCGTCGAGTATTTGGAAGGGAACACCGACGTTGTCCATAGGGCATTTAAGCGCGGGTTGTCTTCGTTCACGGTACAAAACAACCTGCTCGTGAAGAACTTCTCACCAGTCCGGGCCAGCTACCTTCTTGTTGTACCGTCAGCCCTGTGTCCAGAAATACTGCACGCCCTACACGACAATCCAACCGCTGGGCACCTCGGATTCTCCCGGACGCTGTCGAGAATACAGGAAAGGTAATACTGGCCGCGTCTGACCGCCGACGTCGCCCGTTACGTCAAGACATGCCGAGACTGTCAACGACGCAAGACACCACCGACAAGGCCAGCAGGATTACTACAGCCGATCGAACCTCCTCGCCGACCATTCCAGCAGATTGGGATGGATTTTTTGGGGCCGTTTCCGATGTCAACATCCGGGAATAAGTGGATCGTCGTGGCGACGGATATCTCACCCGCTTTGCTGAAACTAAAGCTTTGCCGAAAGGCAGCACAGCCGAAGTGGCGAAATTTTTCGTCGAGAACATCCTGCTGCGACATGGTGCTTCAGAAGTCCTCATCACCGACAGAGGAACAGCTTTTACAGCAGAGCTCACCCAAGCGATTCTGCAGTACAGCCATACAAGTCACAGGAGGACAACTTCCTACCATCCGCAGACGAATGGTCTCACGGAGCACCTGAACAAGACCCTCGCCGACATGCTAGCAATGTACGTCGACGTCGAGCACAAGACGTGGGATGCGGTCCTGCCGTATGTAACCTTCGCTTACAACACGGCGGTGCAAGAAACAACACAGATCACGCCGTTTAAGCTGGTTTACGGCAGGAACCCGACGACGACGCTCGACGCCATGCTGCCCCATGTCACTGCCGAAGAGAATGTTGACGTCGCTAGCTATCTCCAGCGCGCCGAAGAAGCCCGACAGCTCGCCCGCCTATGCATCAAGAACCAACAGAGGACCGACAGCCGACACTACAACCTCCGACGACGCTTCGTCGAGTACAAGCCCGGCGACCGTGTTTGGGTTTGGACACCGATACGCCGACGAGGTCTGAGTGAGAAACTATTACGCCGCTATTTCGGACCCTACAAGGTCATTCGACGTATTGGCGCACTGGACTATGAGGTCGTGCCAGACGGAATTTCGCATTCACAGCGGCGCCGCAGACGATCTGAAGTGGTCCACGTGGTGCGTCCGACACCCTTTTACGGACGCTGACGAGCTTCCTTATTTTTGTTTTCTCTGCTACTGTTGTTTTTCTTTATTACTTTCATTTGTATGCAGCATCGGGTCGATGCTTTTTAAGAGGGGGGTATTGACACGTGTACTTATTCTTATCGGGCGATCACGTTTCGCCGCCTAACAAATGTAATCGCACAGCGCGGGACGCACCTGCATGTATTCGCAGTTTCTGGAAACTTATCGATGCTTCTACCCGGCTGTCTGTTGTCGCCGAACCTTGTGTTATCTGGACCCTCCTCAGTCCCCCCCCCCCCCCCCCCGAGCGATGGGAGACCTTGTTGTCCAGCCCCGACCTACCGACCCAGCTCGCGCTGGCGGCTAGAGGCCAGGAACTGCTGGACGCATATGGGACCTGAGAAGAAGGTTCCACCCCATCTGGTGCCAGCGCGCACCAACCGTCACTAAGGGCTCAGCACAAAAGTTGATTCTCTCTCTCTCTCTGATTTCATCGCGTGACGCGAATGGTTTAGAACTTTGTGGAAGGCACGCGGGTCCGAACGATTAGTGTGGAACATTCGACGACTGCTGTGTAAAAGCCGACGCGCTTGACCCGCTGATCATATTTTCGACGATCGCCGACTGTGTTCGCCGCTCTCGTTGTGCTTTAAGTGTAGCCTGTTTTGTGGGCACAGATTCACCCAATAAAAGCTAGTTTTGCCTTTCACAGTATTGCTACTGTGTTCTTTGACGTCACGACCACGTGACAATATTCGCGAGAACACGTTCTCATAATATTTTTCTTTTGCCTTTTTTAATTCTGAATTTACTTAGCTACGGTACTCCTTGAGTTTGGATAATTCATTCATGTCTCGTGTTTTAAGAAATGTATAGCACATTTTATTTTGATTTTTGTAAAAAGCACTACATCTATCCATGGCTTTTAAATTTTGGGGGGTCATATTGTTGCACTATGTTGTGGGAAGGCTATGTCGTAGCAAGCGATTAGTTTATCGAAAAATGAATTGTACGCCCTTATTTGGGTCACTTTCAGTTAGTTCAGATTCCCAGTTTTTTTTTCCGAATAAGAGAGCAAAAATAGGGCCGGTATTGTGGAGCGATGCCTTTTCCGGTTCTATTCTTTTTCAGACTTTTCACGCTTGGCCAGTGGTCAGAGCGACGGTCTGCCCACATTATCAAACGGGATCGGGCGGCCGTGTGTGGCGGGTGATAAGAATAGCATAGAATAAGGCACAGGGCATCGCTACAAAATAGCGGCCTAGGCTAGCGTCGTTGCATCTTTGAGGCGGCAGAAATATATCGGCGCATTTTGCTTGTATTTCTGCGAACATGGCAGAAAACAAAATATTGGAAGATAATTATATCACAGGACAGGACACCAGCAGTCGCACAGGAAACATGTACATTAGTGATACAGACATATATAAGGTTTGGCTGTGAGCTGTAACTCGTGTTGGCAAGGTTATAATATTCGAGCATGCGTAAGAGTAAAGCAGCTGATTATATTCTCGTGTTATTGTATTTTGAGCCATCATATCTATGCTCGAATCACCTAGTATGGCAAACATTTTGCTGGTGGCGCTGAGATGAGCTAGCAGCTGATCCACAAAGAAAATTTTTTTTTGTTGCCATAGGGTGGACTGTACACTACTAAAAACGTTCCTGCTTGAAGACGAATAGGGAAGCATTCAACGTTGGGATTAATTAGAGAGAAACGTGCAATTTTCTCCGGGTTTAGATCATTTCGTACATATGCTGCTAGACTCTTGCGTAGGTACGGTTTAGTACGTGATGCCCGTAGTTTTTGAGCCGGAAGGGGTAGTCCTTATCAGATAACCATGTTTCAGTAAAGAGAAGAATATCGGGATTGGTGTTGGCATGTTGGAGCAATTCTTCAATTTTATCTTGCTTATTATTTATGCTTTGGACGTTTAAATGAAAGACTGAAATATGTTTCTGTAAACCCGCAGATATATTTGCAAATGAAACGTAATCATGACATAAAGATTTATAGACTAAAGCCATATCTCTACTTAAACCCAATAAGAGTTATTCTCACGAAATAAAGCTAAATATTAGGTTATCATCTTGCTGATATCTTCAGTGCTGAAAATATGCAGAATACGAGATGTTTCATTGCGTCTTGCCAGTACTTTCCCTCCAGTGGTCCAGACATATTTCCAGCCAACCTCATTCTTCCTTTGTTTCGCAGCACTTAGTATCTGCTTACCTTGTCTTGTCAAACGCTCAATAATGAATATAGAACGATTCTCATCAAAGCCCAGCATTTTGCTATTAATTTTTTCCTTTCTTGATTTATCAAGAAAACCGTTCCTTTTGATGCGGCGCACAATTCGAACGATTATGTTTTGTTCATTGTGTTTTGCTGTCGGTACCTTATGTCGTGCATCAATATCAGAATCCTGCACTTCATCTGCAACAAGTGCGCCAATCTTCTTTATAATAGTTAGTGGCTCAGCATCAACAGGAACACCCTTCATTTCTAAGTTGTTGGAACGCTGGTACGTTTCAAGCTTCTCTAGTTTTCGCGTCAGCTTAGCATTTTGCCTTTTAAGTACCTTGTTTTCTATTACAATGGCATGGGTTACTTCTTTCAATGCTCCTAAGTCCTTCATTTCCTGTCTCAGTTCTTTTAGATCCTCTAGACTTTCTTTTATCTCTCTGAGTTGATCAATTATTTCAGCACGCAATTCGTCCACAGCTTTTTTTGACATGAGGCTTCTGGACTATGACACCGTTTCACGCATGTAAAGTCTAGAATGTTTAAGATGCAGTTCGGCAGCAGTGCATAAATTTGAGCGGGAGAAAATCGAAAACGCTCACCTGCAAAGCAGACAGATATTTAGTTGTTTGCTCAAGATGCACTGCTGCCGAACTGCAAGCCTGGTCGTCAGTGGCGTAGCCACAAATTACGTTCGAGGGGCGCGGGCTCGAGCTGCAGCGAGGCCTTGGGAGGAGGTTTCAGCTCGAGTGCTGCGATCTAAATAAGGAACTTCTCGGCACCCGCTGCACCAAATTTGAAGAGCTCTGTTGCATTTAAAAGGAAAACTTAAATTCTATTTACTGCTAGGCCGCTATCTTGTACGCGTTCGAAAAGCCAGCGATCGATTTCGCCTCACGCGATTGGGCTAGATCGCTCTTGGCCGCGATATCGGCGCAGCCTGGACAATCGCGCGAGGCGAAATCGAACGTGGGCTTTTCGAACGTGTACAAAATAGCGGCCCTAGTTTCGAATTTTTCATTTACGTTGTCAATTCTTTATTTAAAATTGGCCAAATTTGCACCCCCCATTTTCAGTAAACGACACTATAAAGTTTAGAACTGTGTAACTCAACAATGAAAAATGATATAGTAATTCTGCGACTTTCATCTAATAGTGCATCTAAGGCGAACAGAATTGATATGTTACACATGAATCTAGAAAAAATTTATTATTATAAAAATACGGCTTTTGCAGTACCCTTGTACACAGGGTAACCAATTCGCGTAAGGTATAAATCGACATACCAAATTTGTCCGCTTTGCTGTTTACAGAACCGCAATATATGTTCTAGATACAGGGCTATTACAATGTAAACGTTGTGCTTCTATTCTTTTCTAACTTTCAAATTTTTCGAAATATTTTAAATAAAATTCAGGCACTAAATCGAAATTCCGCTTCCAACAGACACTATAATCTAACTTTCTCTCTTAAATGCAACAAATTTCCTTCAAAGTGACCCAAGGGTTATCTCAGAAAAGCGTTTCTGCGTTTTACGTGTATTTGAATAGGCCGCGTTGGAGTTGGGCCCGAGCTAAAGCTTCCTCTTAAACAATTTGGCGAGGGATCAAATACGAGAATAATAATTGCATTGCCGCTGCAAAAGATGCTGCAAACGAATTCTTTGACACTACGCACTGTCAAAACAAGCAAGATATGTATTTTTTCATAAAAGAATATACTTGTATGTGCCAAACATTTTGGCCAAAATAACTTATATCAATGCTTCCACGTTTTTTGTCTATTTAATAAGTAAAGAATGCATAACGCGAACTTTAGAACTATATCAGTTCGAAACTAGCAAAGCAGTGCATACCGTTGATATGAAAAATGTAAAGGCCATGAAATGAACAAGTTGAGGACAAATATGTTAATGTCATTTTTTCTCTTATATTTTTGTCATTCAAGGAACGTGTTCAAGAACGGCCAGTGAAAAACCTCAATGCTGCTGTCATTTATTCCAATGTATTATGCAGTAGCAGCTGACACCTGTCATGTATCGTGAGTAATTGCACCGAAATTATAGTCGCAACAGAGAGCACGTATAAAAAACAGGAGTTCTGCAAAATGTACGAGGGCGACTCAAATGAAAGTGAGCCAATGCGAATATATGACAAGCGGGGTACTTCATTCAAAAGTAGTCTCCGTGAGCATTTAGACGTTTGTCCCATTGACTAACGAGTCGCGTGATTCCCGTCTCATAAAACTCCCTGGGTTGCTGCTTTAAACAGTCTGTAGCTGACTCTTTCGCGTCATCGTCCTACACGAATAAATCTGGTTACCTTGAGCTGTTTTTTCGGTTGCCCCAAAATGTGGAAGTCGCAAGGAGACAGGTCTGAGCTGCATGGCGGATGTTACAGCGTTTCCAACTTGAAATTTACCAGTTTTGTATTAACCACATCAGCGAGGTGGGGATGGGCATTGTCGTAGAGCGAGATGACCCCATTCCGCAATTTTCCACGTCGTTTGTTCTTGATTACGACACGCTGCCGTTCCTGCGTTTCACAGTATCGGAAACAATTGATAGTCTCTCAAGATTTAGCAAATTTTATGTAATGGCCCCTGACGACCGAAAAAAAGGTCACCACCTTTCCGGCGGAAATGACGACCTTTGCTTTCTTTGGGCGAGGTGAATTCGTATGTTTCCACTGTAAACTTTGCCGTCGTGTGTCAGGCTCGTAGTAGTGGCACCATGGTTCGTCCCCGATCACAATTTCAGACAAGAAGTCGTCACCCTCATTGTGATACCGGATCAGATGAGTCAAGGCAGCGCCGAGCTTCTCCGTCTTCTGGCGGTGGTTCAAAATATTGGGCATCCATTGCGTACACAAGAGCCGATAGCCTAGCTTCTCATGAATTATGGCGTGAACCGAACCGTGATTGATGTTCACACGCTCTGCAAGTTAATCGATGCTTATCCTTTTCTTGTCTGATCAGCTCATCAACATTTGCAATTTTGTTGGGGGTGATTGCACTATGCCTTTGGCCCGGTCTGGGATCGTCTTTGCAACTTTCACGTCCTTCTTTGAACCGTTTGCTCTAACACTTCACAGTGAATAATGAAATACAATGTTCAACGTACACGACAGCATACAGCGACTAATTTCTTTTTGGGAAATACCTTCAGCTGTCAAAAACTGCACGGCAACACACTATTCAACTTTTGCAGTGTCATTTATGTCACGCAACCATGCTCAACACAGCGTATGAGAGCATTAAAGAAACTTTATCCTCTCACACCTGCATGTCACTTTACCTCTCTGCTACATCTCTACCTCTCTACCGCTCTGCTTCGCGAATACCTCGCAGATAATGAAACGGACCATTATTGCGCAGGGTGGGTAGGCTCAATTTCATTTGGTTCGCCCTCGTGCATTAGAAATGCGAAGATACAATGGGATATACAAATGCGAAGATACAGCTTGATAACGAACAAAAAAAGTATCAGTGCAAACAAAGTTCAATGCACGTATACACAAAACCTCGCAACAGGGTATTTAAATATACGTATAAGTCTCCAATAAATCTACGCATCTAAGAAAAAGTCACTGTATACATATCGTCAAACAAGGCAAACAAACATGTTGCGCAACCACAGATTCACAGAAACCAAGATCCTGCTCACATTCCATCAACACCGCCCCCCCACCCCCATGTATCGCGCGCCACGCGCTTGCTCCCCGCTGTTCTCCTTTGCGCACACAAGACTGAGTCACCATCGTCGGCTCACCGATTCAACCCCCCCCCCCCCCACTCCCTTACGCTTTCACTCGTACATACAGCATGCAGAGCTCGGTCACGATGTTATTGCCCTTGGACTTTCTATGAAACATGAGGACGACGGCAGTAATGCGCCGCCTGGCGTGCCCAAATAATTGGTATCGGAATAATATAAGCGTATCCGCCAACTGAACCGTCCCGTGGCCCATTACCTTCCGTAAAACAAGTAACAAAATCGAACTTTAACCATGCGACAATCCGCTTCGCCGCAACAATGTATATTTTATCTCTTGTGGGGCGGGGGCACCGAAATGAAGGAACGCAAAGGAAAGTGTGTTGGCTGCAATTGAATGCCTACATTGGGCGCCTAATGTGGCTACCGAAGCAATATCTAAGAAAATGTGAGGCGCTTTGTCCACCGAGAACCATACGCATACTGCTCGGTATCCTACACAGGCGAGACAAACCTTTCCGGAGATGTTGCGGTCAAGCGAACGCGGTGCAATCCGTCGAGTCCCCGCAGTGATGGTGGCGAGCGACCATTGTTTCTTTTTCTCGTCTGCTAGCCACTAAGCGTTCACTACTCTGCCAGGTGAAAATCCACTTGGCCATAGCAAACCGAACGCGCACCGAAGTGCGCCGCGCGGTGGTCTGGGCAACACGAGAAAAACGTATGCACTCTGGCTGGCTCTGGCAGCTCGTGTGTAGGGTAACGAGAACAAAAAAAAATTGAAGAGGCTCAATGTGTCCGCGCGAATAAAAGTGAAAGCAGAAAAAATAAATAAGAACCTAATCACTTTGCCTGGCTTTAGTGTCTTGACATAGTTGCTTTGGCGTAGGTGAAAAAAAATGTAGGTATTTCTTTATGTGACATGACAGCGCAAAAGATCCACCACAACGCTTCGTCTCATCGGACCTCGCTGCGTGCTTTGTCAACTTGTCTGACAGTGTGTTGATATCGCTTGTCTCGTTGTATGTTCCGATTTAAGACTTGTATGTTCCGACGTAAGGGAACCACGTAGGTGTCCGATAAGCGATACAAGGCCAGGACGATGTAGCTCCGCAAACATGTAGGCGTCACACCACTGTTCCACGTACGGCAAATCCAGCGGCGAAAGCGATCAGCTGCAAAGCCGATAGATATTTAGTTGTGTGCTCAAGATGCACTGCTGCCGAACCGCAAGCCTGGTCGTCGATCCGCCGCTTTTTAAGCCAGCCGTGCTCTCCTGCTGCCCTCTTGTGGTAGAGAAGGCGCCAAGGGAACCACGTAGGTGTCCGACAAGCGATACAAGGCCAGGACGACGTAGCTCCGCAATCTTATAGGCGTCACACCAGTGTTCCACGTGCGGCAAATCCAGCGACGAAAGCGATCAGCTGCAAAGCAGGTAGATATTTAGTTGTGTGCTCAAGATGCACTGCTGCCGAAACGCAAGCCTGGTCGTCGATCCGCCGCTTTTTAAGCCAGCCGTGCTATCCTGCTGCCCTATTGTGGTAGAGAAGGCGCCAAGGGAACAACGTAGGTGTCCGACAAGCGATACAAGGCCAGGGCGACGTAGCTCCGCAAACTTGTAGGCGTCACACCGCTGTTCCACGTGCGGCAAATCCAGCGACGAAAGCGATCAGCTGCAAAGCAGATTATACTTAGTTGTGTGCTCAAGATGCACTACTGCCGAACTGCAAGCCTGGTCGTCGATCCGCCGCTTTTTAAGCCAGCCGTGCTGTCCTGCTGCCCTCTTGTTGTAGAGAAGGCGCCAAAGGAACAACGTAGGTGTCCGATAAGCAATACAAGCCACGGCGATGTAGCTGCGCAATCTTCTAGGCGTCACACCACTGTTCCACGTGCGGCATGCACACCGACGAAAGCGATCAGCTGCAAAGCAGACTTAGTTGTGTGCTCAAGATGCACTGCTGTCGCACTGCAAGCCTGGTCGTCGATCCGCCGCTTTTTAAGCCAGCCGTGCTGTCCTGCTGCCCTCTTGTGGTAGAGAAGGCGCCAAGGGAACCACGTAGGTGTCCGATAAGCGATACAAGGCCACGGCGATGTAGCTGCGCAATCTTCTAGGCGTCACACCACTGTTCCACGTGCGGCATGCACACCGACGAAAGCGATCAGCTGCAAAGCAGACTTGTGTGCTCAAGATGCACTGCTGTCGCACTGCAAGCCTGGTCGTCGATCCGCCGCTTTTTAAGCCAGCCGTGCTGTCCTGCTGCCCTCTTGTGGTAGAGAAGGCGCCAAGGGAACCACGTAGGTGTCCGATAAGCGATACAAGGCCACGGCGATGTAGCTGCGCAATCTTCTAGGCGTCACACCACTGTTCCACGTGCGGCATGCACACCGACGAAAGCGATCAGCTGCAAAGCAGACTTGTGTGCTCAAGATGCACTGCTGTCGCACTGCAAGCCTGGTCGTCGATCCGCCGCTTTTTAAGCCAGCCGTGCTGTCCTGCTGCCCTCTTGTGGTAGAGAAGACGCCAATGGAACCACGTAAGTGTCCGATAAGCGATACAAGGCCAGGGCGACGTAGCTCCGCAATCTTCTGGGCGTCACACCACTGTTCCACCTACGGAAAAACCACCGATTCTATTTAGTTGTGTGCTCAAGATGCACTGCTGACGAATTGCAAGCCTGGTCGTCGATCCGCCAATTTCGAAGCCATCCGTGCCGTCCTGCTGCCCTCTTGTGGTAGAGAAGACGCCAAGGGAACCTCGTAGGTGTCCGATAAGCGATACGAGGCCAGGGTGATGTAGCTCCGATATCTTGTAGGCGTCACACCACTGTTCCATGTGCGGCAAATCCGGCGACGAAAGCGATCAGCTGCAAAGCAGATTATATTTAGTTTTGTGCTCAAGATGCACTGCTGTCGAACTGTAAGCCTGGTCCTCGATCCGCCGCTTTTTAAGCCAGCCGTGCTGTCCTGCTGCCCTCTTGTGGTAGAGAAGGCGCCAAGGGAACCACGTAGGTGTCCGATAAGCGATACAAGGCCACGGCGATGTAGCTGCGCAATCTTCTAGGCGTCACACCACTGTTCCACGTGCGGCATGCACACCGACGAAAGCGATCAGCTGCAAAGCAGACTTGTGCGCTCAAGATGCACTGCTGTCGCACTGCAAGCCTGGTCGTCGATCCGCCGCTTTTTAAGCCAGCCGTGCTGTCCTGCTGCCCTCTTGTGGTAGAGAAGACGCCAATGGAACCACGTAAGTGTCCGATAAGCGATACAAGGCCAGGGCGACGTAGCTCCGCAATCTTCTGGGCGTCACACCACTGTTCCACCTAAGGAAAAACCACCGATTCTATTTAGTTGTGTGCTCAAGATGCACTGCTGTCGAATTGCAAGCCTGGTCGTCGATCCGCCAATTTCGAAGCCATCCGTGCCGTCCTGCTGCCCTCTTGTGGTAGAGAAGACGCCAAGGGAACCACGTAGGTGTCCGATAAGCGATACAAGGCCACTGCGATGTAGCTCCGCAATCTTGTAGGCGTCACACCACTGCTCCACTGGCGGCAAATCCAGCGACGAAAGCGATCAGCTGCAAAGCAGATTATATTTAGTTGTGTGCTCAAGATGCACTACTGCCGGACTGCAATCCAGGTCGTCGATCTGCCGCTTTTTAAGCCATCCGTGCTGTCCTGCTGCCCTCCTTCGGTAGAGAAGACGCTAAGGCAACCACGTAGGTGTCCGATAAGCGATACAAGGCCACGGCGATGTAGCTCCGCAATTTTGTAGGCGTCACACCACTGTTCCACGTGCGGCATGTCCACCGACGAAAGGGATCAGCTGCGAAGCAGATTTATTTGTGTGCTCAAGATGCACTGCTGCCGAACTGCAAGCCCGGTCGTCGATCCGCCGCTTCTTAAGCCAGCTGTGCTGTCCTGCTGCCCTCTTGTGGTAGAGAAGACGCCAAGGCAACCTCGTAGGTGTCCGATAAGCGATGCAAGGCCAGGGTGATGTAGCTCCGCAATCGTGTAGGCGTCACACCAGTGTTCCACGTGCGGCAAAACCAGCGACGAAAGCGAACAGCTGCAAAGCAGATAGATATTTAGTTGTGTGCTCAAGATGCACTGCTGCCGAACCGCAAGCCTGGTCGTCGATCCGCCGCTTTTTAAGCCAGCCGTGCTATCCTGCTTCCCACTTGTGGTAGAGAAGGCGCCAAGGGAACCACGTAGGTGTCCGATGAGCGATACAAGGCCAGCGCGATGTAGCTCCGCAATTTTGTAGGCGTCACACAACTGTTCCACGTGCGGCAAATCCAGCGACGAAAGCGAGCAGCTGCAAAGCAGATAGATATTTAGTTGTGTGCTGAAGATGCACTGCTGTCGAACTGCAAGCCTGGTCGTCGATCCGCAGCATTTTAAGCCAGCCGTGCTATCCTGCTGCCCTCTTGTGGAAGAGAAGGTGAAAAGGGAACCACGTAGGTGTCCGACAAGCGATACAAGGCCAGGGCGACGTAGTTCCGCAAACTTGTAGGCGTCACACCACTGTGCCACGTGCGGCAAATCCAGGGACGAAAGCGATCAGCTGCAAAGCAGATAGATATTTAGTTGTGTGCTGAAGATGCACTGCTGTCGAACTGCAAGCCTGGTCGTCGATCCGCCCCTTTTTAAGCCAGCCGTGCCGTCCTGCTGCCTTCTTGTGGTAGAGACGACGCCAAGGGAACCACGTAGGTGTCCGATAAGCGATACAACGCCAGGGCGATGTAACTCCGCAATCTTCTAGGCGTCGCGCCCCTGTTCCACGTGCGGCAAATCCAGCGACGACAGCGATCAGCTGCAAAGCAGATAGATACTTAGTTGTGTGCTCAAGATGCACTGCTGCCGAAACGCAAGCCTGGTCGTCGATCCGCCGCTTTTTAAGCCAGCCGTGCTATCCTGCTGCCCTCTTGTGGTAGAGAAGGCGCCAGGGGAACCACGTAGGTGTCCGATAAGCGATACAAGGACACGGCGATGAAGCTCCGCAATTTTGTAGGCGTCACACAACTGTTCCACGTGCGGCAAATCTAGCGACGAAAGCGAGCAGCTGCAAAGCAGATAGATATTTAGTTGTGTGCTGAAGATGCACTGCTGTCGAACTGCAAGCCTGGTCGTCGATCCGCCGCTTTTTAAGCCAGCCATGCTGTCCTGCTGCCCTCTTGTGGTAGAGAAGACGCTAAGGGAACCACGTAGGTGTCCGATAAGCGATACAAGGCCATGGCGATGTAGCTCCCCAATCTTCTAGGCGTCACACCACTGTTCCACGTGCGGCAAATCCAGCGACGAAAGCGATCAGCTCAAAAGCAGATTATATTTAGTTGTGTGCTCAAGATGCACTGCTGCCGAACCGCAAGCCTGGTCGTCGATCCGCCGCTTTTTAAGCCAGCCGTGCTATCCTGCTTCCCACTTGTGGTAGAGAAGGCGCCAAGGGAACCACGTAGGTGTCCGATGAGCGATACAAGGCCAGCGCGATGTAGCTCCGCAATTTTGTAGGCGTCACACAACTGTTCCACGTGCGGCAAATCCAGCGACGAAAGCGAGCAGCTGCAAAGCAGATAGATATTTAGTTGTGTGCTGAAGATGCACTGCTGTCGAAGTGCAAGCCTGGTCGTCGATCCGCAGCATTTTAAGCCAGCCGTGCTATCCTGCTGCCCTCTTGTGGAAGAGAAGGTGAAAAGGGAACCACGTAGGTGTCCGACAAGCGATACAAGGCCAGGGCGACGTAGTTCCGCAAACTTGTAGGCGTCACACCACTGTGCCACGTGCGGCAAATCCAGGGACGAAAGCGATCAGCTGCAAAGCAGATAGATATTTAGTTGTGTGCTGAAGATGCACTGCTGTCGAACTGCAAGCCTGGTCGTCGATCCGCCGCTTTTTAAGCCAGCCGTGCCGTCCTGCTGCCTTCTTGTGGTAGAGACGACGCCAAGGGAACCACGTAGGTGTCCGATAAGCGATACAACGCCAGGGCGATGTAACTCCGCAATCTTCTAGGCGTCGCGCCCCTGTTCCACGTGCGGCAAATCCAGCGACGACAGCGATCAGCTGCAAAGCAGATAGATACTTAGTTGTGTGCTCAAGATGCACTGCTGCCGAAACGCAAGCCTGGTCGTCGATCCGCCGCTTTTTAAGCCAGCCGTGCTATCCTGCTGCCCTCTTGTGGTAGAGAAGGCGCCAAGGGAACCACGTAGGTGTCCGATAAGCGATACAAGGACACGGCGATGAAGCTCCGCAATTTTGTAGGCGTCACACAACTGTTCCACGTGCGGCAAATCTAGCGACGAAAGCGAGCAGCTGCAAAGCAGATAGATATTTAGTTGTGTGCTGAAGATGCACTGCTGTCGAACTGCAAGCCTGGTCGTCGATCCGCCGCATTTTAAGCCAGCCGTGCTATCCTGCTGCCCTCTTGTGGTAGAGAAGGTGAAAAGGGAACCACGTAGGTGTCCGATAAGCGATACAAGGCCAGGGCGATGTACCTCCGCAATCTCGTAGGCGTCAAACCACTGTTCCACCTGCGGCAAATCCACCGATTATATTTAGTTGTGTGCTCAAGATGCACCGCTGTCGAACTGCAAGCCTGGTCGTCGATCCGCCAATTTTGAAGCCAGCCGTGCCGTCCTGCTGCCCTCTTGTGGTAGAGAAGGCGCCAAGGGAACCACGTAGGTGTCCGATAAGCGATACAAGGACACGGCGATGAAGCTCCGCAATTTTGTAGGCGTCACACCAGTGTTCCACGTGCGGCAAATCTAGCGACGAAAGCGATCAGCTGCAAAGCAGATTATATTAAGCTGTGTGCTCAAGATGAACTGCTGTCGAACTACAAGCCTGGTCGTCGATCCGCCGCTTTTTAAGCCAGCCGTGCTGTCCTGCTGCCCTCTTCTGGTAAAGAAGACGCTAGGGAACCACGTAGGTGTCCGATAAGCGATACAAGGCCAGCGCGATGTAGCTCCGCAATCTTGTAGGCTTCACAGCACTGTTCCACTTGCGGCAAATCCAGCGACGAAAGCGATCAGCTGCAAAGCAGATTATATTTAGTTGTGTGCTCAAGATGCACTACTGCCGAACGGCAAGCCAGGTCGTCGATCCGCCGCTTTTTAAGCCAGCCGTGCTGTCCTGCTGCTCTCTTGTGGTAGAGAGGACGCCAAGGGAACCTCGTAGGTGTCCGATAAGCGATACAAGGCCAGGGCGATGTACCTCCGCAATCTCGTAGGCGTCAAACCACTGTTCCACCTGCGGCAAATCCACCGATTATATTTAGTTGTGTGCTCAAGGTGCACCGCTGTCGAACTGCAAGCCTGGTCGTCGATCCGCCAATTTTGAAGCCAGCCGTGCCGTCCTGCTGCCCTCTTGTGGTGTAGAAGACGCCAAGGGAACCACGCAGGTGCCCGATAAATGATAAAAGGCCAGGGCGATGTAGCTCCGCAATCTTGTAGGCGTCACACCACTGTTCCACCTACGGCAAATCCACCGATTATATTTAGTTGTGTGCTCAAGATGCACTGCTGTCGAATTGCAAGCCTGGTCGTCGATCCGCCAATTTCGAAGCCATCCGTGCCGTCCTGCTGCCCTCTTGTGGTAGAGAAGACGCCAAGGGAACCTCGTAGGTGTCCGATAAGCGATACAAGGCCAGGGTGATGTAGCTCCGATATCTTGTAGGCGTCACACCACTGTTCCATGTGCGGCGAATCCAGCGACGAAAGCGATCAGCTGCAAAGCAGATTATATTTAGTTGTGTGCTCAAGATGCACTACTGCCGAACTGCAAGCCTGGTCGTCGATCGGCCGCTTTTTAAGCCAGCCTTGCTGTCCTGCTGCCCTCTTGTGGTAAAGAAGACGCTAAGGGAACCACGTAGGTGTCCGATAAGCGATACAAGGCCAGCGCGATGTAGCTCCGCAATCTTGTAGGCTTCACACCACTGTTCCACTTGCGGCAAATCCAGCGACGAAAGCGATCAGCTGCAAAGCAGATTATATTTAGTTGTGTGCTCAAGATGCACTACTGCCGAACTGCAAGCCAGGTCGTCGATCTGCCGCTTTTTAAGCCATCCGTGCTGTCCTGCTGCCCTCTTGCGGTAGAGAAGACGCTAAGGCAACCACGTAGTTGTCCGATAAGCGATACAAGGCCACGGCGATGTAGCTCCGCAATCTTGTAGGCGTCACACCACTGTTACACGTGCGGCATGTCCACCGCCGAAAGGGATCAGCTGCGAAGCAGATTTATTTGTGTGCTCAAGATGCACTACTGCCGAACTGAAAGCCAGGTCGTCGATCTGCCGCTTTTTAAGCCATCCGTGCTGTCCTGCTGCCCTCTTGCGATAGAGAAGACGCCAAGGCAACCTCGTAGGTGTCCGATAAGCGATGCAAGGCCAGGGTGATGTAGCTCCGCAATCGTGTAGGCCTCACACCAGTGTTCCACGTGCGGCAAAACCAGCGACGAAAGCGATCAGCTGCAAAGCAGATAGATATTTAGTTGTGTACTCAAGATGCACTGCTGTCGAACTGCAAGCCTGTTCGTCGATCCAATGCTTTTTAAGGCAGCCGTGCTGTCCAGCTGCCCTCTCGTGGTAGAGAAGACGCTAAGGCAACCACGTAGGTGTCTGATAAGCGATACAAGGCCAGGGTGATGTAGCTCCGCAATCTTGTAGGCGTCACACCACTGTTCCAGCTGCGGCACATCCACCGATTATATTTAGTTGTGTGCTCAAGATGCACTGCTGTCAAACTGCAAGCTTGGTCGTCGATCCGCCGCTTTTTAAGCCAGCCGTGCCATCCTGCTGCCCTCTTGTGGTAAGAAGACGCCAAGTGAACCTCGTAGGTGTCCGACAAGCGATACAAGGCCAGAGCGATGTAGCTGCGCAATCTTGTAGGCGTCACACCACTGTTCCACGTGCGGCAAATCCAGCGACGGCAGCGATCAGCTGCAAAGCAGATAGATATTTAGTTGTGTGCTCAAGATGCACTGCTGTCAAACTGCAAACTTGTTCGTCGATCCGCCGCTTTTTAAGCCAGCCGTGCTCTCCTGCTGCCCTCTTGTGTTAGAGAAGACGCCAATAAACCCCGTAGGCCTCCGATAAGCGATAAAATGCCAAGGCGATGTAGCTCCGCAATCTTCTAGGCGTCACACCTCTGTTCCACGTGCGGCATGTCCACCGACGAAAGCGATCAGCTGTAAAGCAGATTTAGTTGTGTGCTCAAGATGCACTGCTATCGCACTGCAAGCCTGGTCGTCGATCCGCCGCTTTTTAAGCCAGCCGTGCCGTCCTGCTGCCCTCTTGTGGTAGAGAAGACGCCAAGGGAACCACGCAGGTGCCTGATAAGTGATAAACGGCCAGGGCGATGGAGCTCCGCAATCTTGTAGGCGTCACACCACTGTTCCACCTGCGGCAAATCCACCGATTATATTTAGTTGTGTGCTCAAGATGCGCTGCTGTCGAATTGCAAGCCTGGTCGTCGATCCGCCAATTTTTAAGCATCCGTGCCGTCCTGCTGCCCTCTTGTGGTAGAGAAGACGCTAAGGGAACCACGTAGGTGTCTATTTCTTGTTATGGGGGCTACAGAGATGTATTGTCGTATTGTCGCTCAGATAATCCTCTTCTCGTCGCGCACTTGCATAGCTTTAGGATGTCCTAATCTTCGGAGTGTTACCCTTCCTGTTTCATAAAGTTTGAGACGTACGAATCGGTTAACTTTGTGTGCTTCAACTAGCTCGTTGCAGGTGCTGTGGATGCCTAAGCGAAATAGCCATTCTGTAGAGGAGTGTTCGGAGATTCCAATGGCTATCTTTAAGGCCTTCTGGATGAAGGTGTTCAGTTTTTCGATTTTTGCATTCTTTAGGTCTAGGTAATGTGCTCCTGCGGATGTTAGGGCTTGGATAATTCTGTTGGCATCTGGTTCTTTCAATCCGTATCTTCTGTTTGCTACCCGTCGTAACGAATGCGCTACTTACGTTGCGCTTTCTTGCAGTTTCGATAGGGTGGCGGCGCCGGCCATTGAGTACAAGTGGGCCAGTTGTACATTTGTACATGTAGGTCCGGATTCAGGCTGCCCAGCGCCATTGTCGCAGTTCTGCTGGTCAGGAAGTTTTGTACATAGCGGCATGCCCTTGCAAAGAACACAGATTATCACTTTATTTTTGTAATGTGCAGAAAAGTACGGTAAAGTCCGGAGAGCTGACAGAAGCTAAAGCGTTATGCTCTTGCGAAGAACACGAAGGATCACTTTATTTTTCTAATGTGTTGAAAAATGCGCTAATGTCTGGAGGTCTGATACAAGCTAACCACAACATATAAGAATCTCATAAATTTTTAATTTTTTCAATGTTCTGTACTGCTGCTCTCCTTCAAGAGCGTGGCCGTTAGGCAGTACAATTATTCAGCTGAACAATGTAAGGCAATCAAAGTAATGATTATACCAAAGAACTACATAAGCAGTGCAAGTTATACATACTATACAAGTAGACCATGTTAGGATCAAACGGAACAGTAAATAATGAATAAAAGAAAGGGAGAAAAGCAAGAGGCTTTATAACGATACCGAAGATATCACTAGGGGCAAGTAATAAAACAGAAGTAACATAAAAGTACAAGTGCTTGAGAATCATTATGGCAAACGAATAAGCTGACGCAAATGAGAGGGTTTATTAAAATTTCCTAATGAATAAAGCAATCGTCCGGTGTCCCTGCATGCTTAGGTTGTGTTATTTACAAACATTTTTGTTTTCTATTTGTGAGATAAATTCAGATAACCATTCAATGTTGCTGATAATAGCATGAAATTGGCTCCATTCTGCTATTGCGCCCGGAAAGAAAGAATACTTAAACGTGTCATTTTTGCATACGTATTCTGTCAATGTGTGCGCATGCTTGTTACGTGCAGGTCTAGTCTCGGAGAATGAAATGTATTTCGAGGTATCTATCCTATAGTTATTTTTAGTAGTTGAAACAACAACTTTAAGCGAGCGTATTTCGCTCTTGAGGATAGCGTTCGCAAACCGGACTGGGTTAAAGACTTGGCGGGTCTGTACATTTATAATTGTTATGGATGAACCTCACAGCTTTCCTTTATATTGATTCTAGTTTACTTATGTTAGTGTATGCGGAAACCAGACTGTGTTAGCGTATTCGAGAACAGGCCTTACAAATGATGCTTAGGCTAGCAGCTTCGTTGACTTGGTTGCGAGCGCCAGGCTTCTTTTTAAGAAAGATAGTTTGCGCAGCGCCTTGAGATTATATTACTGCTATGTTTTTACCATTTGAGCTCCGAGGTTAATGTAACGCCTATATATTTGTGTTCTTCAACTTTGTTAAGTGGAGTGCCGTTAATTGCGTATATAAACATTGATAATACCGTTTTCCTGCTTACAGTCATGATAGCGGTCTCTTGTGTGTTTGTTTGTATTGACACGCGTACTTGTCTTCATCGGGCGACACGTTTCACCGCCTAACAAATGTTATTGCACAGCGCAGGACGCGCTTGCATGGAATGTTATCGATGGTTCCCTCCACTGTCTGTGACCGAACCTTGTGTTATCTGATTTCATCGCGTAACGCGAATGGTGTAGAACTTTGTGGAAGGCACGCGGGTCCGAACGATTAGTCTGGAACATTCGACGACTGCTCTATAAAAGCCGACGCGCTTGACCCGCTGACCAGATTTACGACGATCGCCGACTGTGTTCGCCGCTCTCGTTGTGCTTTAAGTGTAGCCTGTTTTGTGGGCACAGGTTCGCCCAATAAAAGCTAGTTTTTGCCTTTCACAGTATTGCTACTGTGTTCTTTGACGTCGCGACCACGTGACAGTATGCATTCTTATTTGTGTTTGTTGTTTGTACGTTATATTTCTCGTCTATGCCAACAAGACGCGAAGCGGTTAGGTTCAATAAAAAGTACTTACAAATCTTCCACTAACGCACTATAAAACTCTTCTATCACTATAATGGCCTCGCGGATCGCACCTGACGGGTTGAACGCGTCCGCTGCCCAGCTAGATAACGTGTCGAACGCAGTTGAACATTTCAAGCAAATTTTAATTGCACTACGAAGATCAAAAAAGGAAGTTAAAACACACAACACGTTCAGTTTTTCAGCCCGTAAAAAAAGTGGTCCTGTCTCAAGGGTCGGCGGGGGGAGTCTGCCCGTCCAGCGTTTTTCGCACAGCGGTTTCCATCCCCGCTGTCGCCCCCCAGGTCCGGGAAACATCACCCGACACCCCTAAGCATTGGTCACTGGGTCCCTTCCAGGAACCGAACAGAGGGAGTGGGTTCTGTCGCGCACAGCTCGGAGTCCGCGGGGAGTCGTTGAAATAGAAAGCAATAAGAGTAACGAAGGCTCGCTTCCCTCTTGAAAGAAAAGTCCGGCCGTGCGTTCGCGATGCGCACAGACCACTCGCCGTCTGGTATCTCCCGTTCTTAAACACCACCAGTATATCACAGTTACAGAAAAGGCACAACTTCTGTTGCATGGTCGGAAAAGTGTTTTTACGACCCGGTCTTTGGCTGTTTTCACCTCGACCTTGCGCACCCTTCCATACGCGCTACGCAGGCTTCGTGTAATCGCTCCTACTGGCCAGTCGTTGCGGGTCACTTCTTTATCCCCAAGTAGAACGATGTCACCTTCTTTGAGGTTGGAACGACGGAAAGCTGAGCTAGTTGGTAAGGATTCATTATGCAAATAGAAGTGAGGCGTGCAGACAGGACACAAGAGTAGAGAAGTGGACAACACGAACGCCGACTATCAACTGAAGGGAGCACTGAGGCGAAAAAAGAAAGAAGACACAAAACTCATCTGCGCATACTCAGGAATGGTAACACCACGTGTCAATCGGGTACACGTGCTGGTCTACGCGAGATATAACTTTTAAGGCACTTAATCTCTTCCTTATGTAATGTAATCGAAGGCTGACTCACGCACGCACTTCCACCATTATAAATATGCCATGCCTCTACCATAAGACGCGTATCTTGATTCTTATGCCTGTACAATATCGCGCATTCATCTAACTCTGGCGTGCAGTTACAATCTCGGCAATGTAGCGAAAGATTCCAAGGCGATCCACCGGTTAACGACCTTTTATGTTCCATTAGCCTCTGATTGATACACCGTCCCGTTTGCCCTACGTAGAACTGGCCACAGCTAAGGGGAATTTTATAACCCGCACCCATGCGACAGTCAGTAAAACTGTTGTTCTTATTGTGCTTTACTGGACAAATATCTCTTCGTTTTTTGCCTTTTACCCGCTCCTCTTTATTCTGTACGGCAGCGCATATCTTACCTAGCTTATTGGGAGCAGTGAAAGCAACATTAACATCACATCTACTAGCAACTTTCTTAAGCCTGTGCGACACTGAATGAATATACGGAACAGCCACTACTACTTTTTTTGCTATTACTGCTTTCTATAATCACGTCCGTCGCTCTCGAAACCGACTTCTTTAGGCGCTCAGCCACAGTGGCCACCGCTACACTAGGATAACCTGCTTATAATAGGCGCCGGACCTGCGCATTAAAACTGGGGCTCATTTTGTGCATGCAGGATCTGGTGAGGGAAGACTTAAGGCATGACATGGCAATTCCGTTTTTTACTAGTTTAGAATGCTTGGATTGAAAGTTTAGCAACGGCTTCGAAGATCTTGTGGAGTACTGCCAACAAACATGATTTTCTTCGAAGATCAAGGAAATGTCAAGAAACTGAATTACGCGTCGCTGAGAAAATTCCTTGGTAAACTTTAATCCTCCCCCATAAAGTTTAAATTGCTCCCTTACTGAGGTAGCAGCGGAATCGAATTCTTCCCTATTGCAGAAAATCAGGTAATCATCAACGTAACGAAATATCTTGATAACACTATCACCTAATGCTTTCTCTAAGCAGTTGTCAACCTTACTCAGGTAAATGTTGCTAAGAATAGGGGCAACCTTTGAGCCAATACAAATGCCTGATTTCTGCAGAAAAACGCCATCTCTCCACCCAATCAGCGTCGACTTCAAGTACATGGAAAGAATTTCTAGAAAAGCTCCCATGGAAACACCGCATCTGTCAATAAAAGCCGACCATTCCTGAGCATGCGCAGATGAGTTTTGTGTCTTCTTTCTTTTTTCGCCTCAGTGCTCCCTTCAGTTGATAGTCGGCGTTCGTGTTGTACACTTCTCTACTCTTGTGTCCTGTCTGCACGCCTCACTTCTATTTGAGGTTGGGTTTTGCTGCTTGCCATTTTCAGCGTTGCTGCAAAGTAGTGACACACGTTCTGCGGCAGCGCTTCCGGAACTTGTCAGCCAGGTTTTGCACCAGACGCCAATTCCTTTGTAGAGATCTCTCGTGTCTATTTACTCAGTTGTTATAGGCACGCTTCCGTGTTTTTGGGTTAAAAGTGTCACCGGTGTTAGGATGGTGGGATATTCGGGGTCAGACGAAGTGGGAGTTATAGGCCTGGCAATAATGATGGCCGCAACTTCTGCGTAAAATGTTCCAAGAAAGTCATGCGTGAGCCGTTCATGACATGACTGCGTCAGCATGGAGTCAAGAATACGGCTTGCAATGGCGACCATCCGCTCTCATGCACCACCCATATGGGGCGTGTGCGGTGGATTGTATATCCATTCGCAGCCGTTTCCGCTGAGCAACTTGCCTATTTGTGAGCGATGCCCTTTGCACTCATTCCAAGTTCCCTGCACGCTCCGATCAAACTGGTCCCGCAGTCAGAGGGTATCAGCTTGATGGGTCCTCGCACTGCTAGGAACGTTCGGGAGGCATTACTTAAGCTCAACGTGTCCATTGATTCGATCAGCTCAATGAGTACTGCGTGAATGCTTAAGCACGTGAACACGACTGCCCAGCGATTGCTGTTTGCAGCAGCGCCTCTCGTTCTGCGCGAGGCAATCATCCAGGGACCGAAAACGTCAATTTCAACATTCGTGAAAGGAGGATCTATGCTGATTCGGTGTGCCCGAAGGTCACCCATCTTATGGTTGTGAAAGTGTCCTCGCAGCTTCTTGCATGAAATGCATACTTGCAGCACGAATGAGATGCACCTTTTACACCCGACGATACAATACCTAGCTGCTGGTACGGCTCCTTCTGTGAAGTGCCGGCCCTGGTGTTGCACGCATTCATGGTGGTGCCACATGAGAAGCGTCGCCACATGATGCCGACCGGGCATTAAGAGAGGGTGTTTCTCATCGTCCGGAAGATCACTTCTGTTCAAACGGCCGCCGACGCAGATCAAGCCGTTCGCGTCTAAGATTGGGTAAAGCTTTTGAAGCGAGCTTGTCTTGTGAACTTGCTTTCCTTTCTGAATACAGCATATCTCTTCAAAAAAAAATGCGTCCTGCTGTACTGCGCGAATGATGACGAGCCTGGCTTTGGAAAGTGCCGCAACGGGAGCTAGCTCTTCTTTTGACGCGCTCTTTGCGCGACGGGCAACCTGGATCAGACTTGCCACAGCACGAGTGAGAGACTTCCAGTTTGGGAACCTATGAAAGCGTTCGGCTCCAAGTCGCTGTCGTTTGTTCACCTCCGTCGCCAGTGTACGGATTCAGGGCGTATTACTCTGCCTTATTATTCAAAAGACTAGCGCAAATAACAGGGACACAGACAGAAAAGACGACATGACGAGAGCTAAACATCAACTGAGGATTTTACTACGAGAGAAGGTACATATATACATTTCGGTGGCGCATGCGCACACAGGCTTAACATAGTACAGGCACGACCTAATCACAAAGTGGCAAACAATTCTGTAAGTACATTTATTTTTATTTTTTGGACAAAGCAAGTGATGTCATGCTGACACAGTTCTCACCTTCCCTGTCAATGTGATATGCCTCACAAATCTCGCGCCCCCACCTTGTGCCTCCCCTACCAAGCACACACATGGAATAAAACACAGGCACGCACCCGCACCGCTTACAATGCTTGGCCAAATGGCCGCCCCCTGCAAATGAATCTACCAGCGTTCGGTGCTCTCGTAGCCATTCATTTAGGCAGCAGCCAGACTGCCCCACGTAGCATCTACCGCGAGAGAGAGGTATGCGCTATACGACTCCAACAATGCAGGGTACAAACTTGCATTCATGTTTTATGGCGCAGACCGGTTTTTTTTTTCTTTTCAGTTACGCCTTTGCACATGCGCACCAGCTTTTCGGGGGCAGTGAACATCACACCCACGCCGCACTTCTCTCCAACTTTTCTCAGCTGGTGCGATAGCTGGTGCATGTACGGTATCGCTGTACGCTTCAACTTCTTCCAGCTTTTTTTTTTTTTCGGCTGGCCCGCCAGTGCGTCCACCT
The DNA here is from genome assembly GCF_050947875.1 of Dermacentor variabilis. Lineage (NCBI taxonomy): Eukaryota > Metazoa > Arthropoda > Arachnida > Ixodida > Ixodidae > Dermacentor > Dermacentor variabilis. Next base: position 261,001,697 of record NC_134569.1, read on the forward strand.
GCCCTGATTTCTTTCAGGAAACATTCCGCCACAGCCGTCATGATATCTCTCGGAAAACCGGCGTTCTGCAACCGGAGCACTTGCATCTGCAAACTAACCTCAATTTTATGGTGGCAAGACTTTTCGAGAGCACCACGCAGGCAATTTTTTGCAATGCCCCTCTTAACCAATTTTGAGTGAGCCGAATCATACACTAAAATTTCCGTTTTTGTGCGTGGCTGATACGACCAGCAGATGTGCCCTGTGCCAAAGTACAAACACAGCTCGAGAAATTGGAGACACCCGTTCATCGGCACTTCATGCGTGAACCTTAGTTTGCCAGAACAATCACCGGAAATCCCTAAAACACTTTTTACCACCTGTGGTTTGTCGCTCTCATTGTCAACATTCACAAACACAATAATATCATCGACATATCTAAAACACCTCCCAACACGTTTTTCCTCTTTTATGCATGCTGCCACGCGCTTGTGAAATTGGCCTAAAATATTTCGCGAAGTATTGGAGCTATGCAGGAGCCTATGCAAATACCATCTTTTTGCACGAACTACTTGTCGTGAAAACAAATGTAGGTAAAAGAGAGGTAGCACTCAACTAATTCTACAAAGTCATTTACGCAAACCCCGCCACTATTTTGGGAATGGACAGCCCCCCCCCCCGCCCCCCGCTTTCAATCCGCTCTTTTACTGCGTCTAACAACTCTGTTTGGGGAATAGAATAAAAGAGCTCCTCAATATCAACTGAAAAAGCAAAATTGGCTCGTGAAGCACCTTCTTGCTCACCCAAAAATTCAACCGCATCCTTTGAGTTGCTCACACGAAAAGGATCTTCCACGTCTATTTGGCTAAGATGCTTTTGTAGGTATTTTGAAATCAGACCTTGCCAGGCTTCTTTCTCGGATACAATTGCTCTGAGAGGCATGCCTTCTTTCTGGGTTTTTGCAGAAAAGAATACGTTCAGCGCCGGCATAATCGCAGCTTTTACAAACTTGTGTAGTCCTGTCAAATTGATCTGTTCACACAGTTTTAATGCCTCTGCTTTTACTTTCCTGCCAGATCTTTCCAAGGGAACAAAATTCTTTTCAATAGCCTGCTTAGCTTTTTTATAATACATCGTTTTGGGCAACACAACGAAACCACCCTCCTTATCAGCAGTCAGCAAAGAGAGATTATTCTTCCTAAGGTAATGAATAGTTTTGCTCACCGCTACCGTTGCCCCAAGTGAACATGGCTTTCTACTTGACAGGCAGTAGACACCTTCGGAAATACCATCCAGCTTTCTCTTCCGCCTCTTCACATTTCCCAACTTCCCTAACCATAGTAAGGAGTCCGAGCGGTGTCTCGTTAACCTCATTACAAAATTTAGGCCCACAGCTCAAAACCCTTTATACTTTATCTGGGAGACCACATTCCGCTAAACACAAAACTTTTTCTTCTTATGAACATCTTGGGAATCCTATTTTGCTTTTTTCCAAGCATACAAAGATGGCAGGCCAAAAGACCACAGAAACTTGGTAACATTAGCTGCCTCCCTAGCCCAAGTCATCATCAAGGCGTCACAGGTTGCCTGGCAGCTTGTCCTGGTCGCGGCATGCACACGTAGGCACGAGTGGAAATACCGGATGTGTCTCCAGAGTTCGGCACGGAAGATCTTGGTGATTCTTCTAGTATGTCGGGGAGGCACAAGGTGGGGGCGCGAGATTCGTGAGGCATATCACATTGACAGGGTAGGTGATAACTGTGTCAGCACGACATCACTTGCCTTGTCCAAAAAGAAGAAATGTACTTACAGAATAGATTGCCACATTGTGATTAGATCGTGCCTGTACTGTTTTAACCCTGTGTGCACATGCACCACCGAAATGTATATATGTACCTTCTCTGGCAGTAAAACCTCAGCTGATGTTTAGCGCTCGTACTGCCGTCTTCTCTGTCTGTGTCCCTGTTATTTGAGCTAGCCTTTTGATTATTAATGACACACCAACTAGCCCAGCTTTCTGCCTTTATCGTTTTGATTTCTCGTACATCGGGCCCTGTGCTTCCTTCTCTTATGTGTCGAGATCCCTCAGTTACTTATGTGAACCTAATAGCATTGGCTACTTATCGGGCAAGACATCTATAAACCGTATCTGTTTACAAACTACAACCACAAATGCAACCGAGACGAAAAAATAATTATTTAGTTCACGATTAACTAGGGAAAAGAAGAAAACATAATATAATAACAAGGAATAAATCACACATATTGTTTTCAGTGAGGTTGTGTAATTAACAAGATCAGAGTGTTAAACAGTATTAATGATTAGAAAAATGACAGAAAAGTTACTGACGCGACATTCCAACGGAACGGTAAACTTAGCGACATAACGGTAATAATGCGATAATAAGCTGTAAAAGATAGTGCAAGTACAAGAAAGCATTGTGCGACAAACGTAAAAGTTCACATTATTCAGTCACGGCATCATGGAATGAATCGTAGTTGGACTGGCATGCAATGCTGTCCGGGAGCGAATTCAATATTCTGATAGCACGAGGAAGAGCAGAGTAATGGAATGCTTTTGTAGGACCGTAAAGGCGGGCATAGGTGAAATGATTATGAAGCCTATGTGACGTGCAATAGTGCGGTTTTCAAGCAGGCGAGTGTTCAAGTGGAGTGAAGGAATTTGTGGAACAGTGATAAAAGAGCAATGTCTCAGCGAGTGTTCAAGGATGGTAATGAAAGCTTAACTTTTATTTGTGTTACACTAGACTGCGTACCTGTAATCATTTATGAGAAAGCGGCTTGCTGTGTTCTGGATCCGTTCTAGCATTTTAATGGGGTATTTCTGGTGAAAGGACCAAATGGGAGATGCATACTCGAGCTTGGTACGAACGAGAGTTAGGTAAGCTAGCTTGCGAATATTTGAAGGAACATTTCTTAAGTTTCGTGGCAAGTACCCCAACGATTGGGAGGCATTAGCTGAAATGGACGTGATATGCTCTGTCCAAGAAAGATTCGATGTGAATATAACTCCCAGGTACTTATATTGTGCAGCTGTTATAACAGTGTAGTTGTTAATATGGTATGATACGGTGAGAATGCCGACTTCCGGGTAAACGACATTGCTTTGCATTGTGTGGTATCTAAAGTCGTTAGCCATTTATTGCACCAGCTAATAATTTGTTGAAGGTCTTGCTGAAGAACGAGATGATCATCTGAATTTTTAATTGGGCGATAAATTATGCAGTCGTCGACGAATATTCTGATGGTCGAAGACGAATTTTGAGGTAGGTCGTTAATAAAGATGAGAAAAAGCAAAGGACCCAAGACGCTACCCTGTGGTACACCAGACGAAACGCCTGTTACGGAGGAAGAGTAGTTATTTGCAATAGTAAACTGCTGACGACTAGACAGGAAATTTCGGAGCCATGACAATGTGAAACAGTCCAATTTACGTCAAAACTCTTGCCTTTGCTTCGAGTTGTTGACAAATTCGACTTCGCTCTGCCATCTACTAGCAGCCTGGTTAGCTGAGATGGTAGTGCAGCTGCCCCGGAAAGGAGGTGGACCTGGCTTCGAGACCCGAACCTGGACGAATTTTTCTTCAACTAAGAGGCTTTTCTTTCGAGGAAACAGTAGGGGTCTCCTTTGTAGCAATTGTTACGATTAGGTGCATGTATCATTTCCCTTTATTTATTACTTCTCTCCACATTGCGGGTTTCCGCAGAATAATTACGTCAAAACTCTTGCCTTTGTTTCGAGTTGTTGACCAATTTAACTTCGCCCTGCCATCTGCTAGTCGCCTGGTTAGGTCAGAAGCATAGCAGCTGCCCCGAACTGGCCATGGTCCCGGGATCGAGTCCCGGACCTAGAGGACTTTTTCTTCAGGTACGACGCTTTTCTTTCGAGGAATCACTACGGGTGTCTTTTGTAGCAATCGCTACAATTCGGTGGATGTATAGTTTCCCCTTAATTACTTCTGTCCCCCTTGGGGTTTACCCAGAATAAGTTCGTCAAAACTCATGCCTTTGCTTCGAGTTGTTGACACATTCGTCTTCGCCCTGCCGTCCGCTAGCCAATTGGTTAGATCAGATGGTATAGCAGCTGCCCCGGACTGCCGGTGGTTCCGGGTTGGAGTCCCGGACCTGGAGGACTTTTTCTTCGACGACGAGGCTTTTCTTCCCAGGAACCAGTGCGGGTTTCCTTTGTAGCAATCGCTACAATTCGGGGGATGTATAATTTTCCCCTTAAATAAAGTATCGGACTTTTGTAATATAGGTACTATAGGATCCGGTCGTCGGAGAATTTGATGCGAAAACGTTATATGTCCCATGAGGCAGAAAAGACGGCGTTGTCCGCAACAAGTCGGCGGAAAATCGTCACAAGCTTTCAATCAAAATTGGAGCCACAATTTTTTACGGCGGTTTGCCATCTGAAATGCAGCGGTATACTTTCAGCCTCAATATTGCCTCGATTGATCTTTGAAGTTCGATGATGAATAGCTTGAGTTAGGTGCCACTTTGCAATTAAAAAGAAAAGTGTCTCCATAAATATTTGACTGCCTTAATATCTTCCCGTTGCACAACTGCCCCTAAAGCACTAGTAAAAAGTAAAATAAGGTTATTACTGTTCTGAGGCGCAGTCTATGTGCGCCATTGTATGTCCACCACGCTTAGGAACTCATCAGCAATACTGTCACGTTCGCTGCGCTGATTACATTTTTATAAAAAATCTGTATGGTTTAAAAGAACCTGTATCTTTTCTTCTAGAAATGATCTAGCTGTGATATAAGGCTTGTTTGCTCCATATGCTTCTTGGTATATCTTATGGCTCCCCTTCTTCTCATGCTTCTTTCATTTCCCAGCTTCATGACGCTCTGTGTGCAACCATTAATCAGATTTCACTTTTTACTGCTTGGTAATTTCAACTTTCCATGAACTGACTGTACCGATCTAGAATCCATATTACCAAAATGCACGTTTTCAAGCAGTTTCTACGCTCTTATTTTAGGTTTAGTTTATCGCAGGTTTTATCCCAACCTACGCGAATTGCGGAACACTTTGCGAATATAGCTGACATATTTCTGATTTCTTCTTCAGAAAATTTTTCCCTGTTCACAGCGATTCACGTACTGCTGTGGCTACGATGTCCTTGCATGGTACTATCTATTGCAACGTATCAAAAGCATGTAAAACTGGAAAAAACACCAAAACGGTACGAGAAAGTTGAAATGAGGGTATCACTCCCGAACTGTCTTACGAAAACTTTGCCATTAGCTTTCACCTGGTCTCTAGATTCTAAGTGGTCTCTTTTGCAATCTCGGCTAATGCGCCTTGCGCCTTGCATACCCATCTCAGTACCAGAATTCTAGAACTCACCTTGGTTTAATGTTGCGCTAAACCATCTAAATAACAATAAAAAGCCTGTTTTGTGCTGCCATATTGGTAAATTATAATTTAAATATTACTTAAATAATACTTAATTGCTGTAAATTTTTATTATGGTAAATCATGCAGACCATACGTTATTTACTAATGTACTACTCTCCATGCTTAACAATTACTCCAAGCGCACTTGGCATGTGATTTATTTTAGAGAGCCTAATCTGGTTCAACACTGAGATCGTCCCAGGTGATCTATTCGTGAATCTTAGGTTACTATAATCTTGAACTGAGCGGTTTTTTTTCAGCTGTGCGTCCTCGTATCTTTCCCGACGTTCCATTTTTGAATTATCCAGCAATGGTGGGTATCACATTCGTAGCATCCGGTAGCATCAATGTTATCGACAAAGTAAAATAAAAACAATCTTCCGTTGAGATTTATGAGATTATTTATATAGTGCTGAAAAATAAAGATATCTGTAGTATAAGCTTAGCTTTGGTGTTTCAACAGATTTATATAAGTGGCAAGTATGGTAATAAAATATTACTTATCCATAAGAAGATCATCTCTGCCCTGGCAAGTATCGACCATTTTTTATTGCCCGCGTTTCCTCGAAAATTATGGAGCACATTGCTTACTCATATGCCGCCACAATTATCTCTTCTGCAAGCTTCTTTCACTACGGGCAGCACAATTTCCTGAATGGCCACCTCTGGGACAGATAAATTGCTCTTTTCATGTAGGGCCTCAATTCTATAGTTGATTGCAATGTCCGTATGGGCTCTTCATTTCTCGGACCTCGAAAAAGAATTCGATAAAGTTTATCACACTGCACAACCCGCCCGTTCTTCATAAAACTCGAAGTTGCTTGAATGACTGTCGGCAATTTGTTTTCCTTATTTGCACTCATCTACTCTTTCCCCGCTGATTTACGTTGTACCGCAAGGATATGTCTTTGGACCTTCTTCTTGTTTACATATGTGACCATCCATCTAGCACCTCATCCAACACCCGCAAATTTGCGGATCGAGGCAAAACGTGTAGCGCATCAGAATCGGGGCAAAAGAACGCCGATTGCAGATACCTTCGGCGATGCCTGGTCTCCGCTGCGTTCTTTTTTTTTTTTTTTGTCCTGTTTCTCATGCGCCTCCATTATCATATACCGCCAAGTCGAAGATGCAATTTTATTATTTGCAGATGATTGTGCTAGCTGTGTATCGCGCAATAATAAAAGACATCCGATGTGAAGGTTCCCCAGGATGACCTTTTCTGTACACAGAAATGGTGCCACCACTGGATAATATTTTTAAACATCAATGACACCTCGTTATTTCCTTCCATTGTCGGAGAAATAGGGTTCTTTAACACGCACCTAAATCTAAGTACACAGGTGTTTTAGCATTTCATTATCATCATCAGCCTGGCAACACCCACTGCAGGGCAAAGGCCTCTCCCATACTTTTCCAGCTACCCCGTTCATGTACTAAATGTGGCCATGTTGTCTCTGCAAACGTATCAAGCTCTTCCACCCACCTCACATTCTGCCCTCCCCTGCTACGCTTCCCTTACCTTGGTATCCAGTCCGTAACCCTTAATGACCATCGGTTACCTTCCCTCCACATTACATACCTTGCCCATGCCCCCCCCCCATTTCTTATTCTTGATTTCAACTAGGATTTCATTAACTCGCGTTCGTTTCCTCACCAAATCTGCTCTTTTCTTATCCTTTAACGTTACACCCATAATTCTTTCCATAGCTCATTGCGTCGTCCTCAATTTAAGAACCCTTTTCGTAAACCTCCAGGTTTCTGCCCCGTACGTGAGCCCTGGTGAGACACAGCTGTCTCACACTTTTCTCTTGAAGGAAAGTGGCAACCTGCTGTTCATGATCTGAGAATGCCTGACAAACGCACACCAGCCCGTTCTTATTCTTCCGATTATTTCAGTCTCATGATCCGGATCCGTGGTCACTACCTGCCCTAAGTAAATATATTCCCTTACCACTTCCAGTGACTCGCTACCTATCGTAAATTGCTGTTCTCTTCCGAAACTGGTCAACATTACTTTAGTTTTCTGATAATTTATTTTTATACCCACCCTTCTGCTTTGCCTCTCCAGGTCAGTGAGCATGCATTGCAGTTGGTCGCCTGAGTTACTAAGTAAGGCAATATCATCACCGAATCGCAAGTTACTAAGGTATTCTCCATTAACTCTGATCCCCAATTTTTCCAAATCCAGCTCTCTGAATACCTCCTGTATACACGCTGTAAATAGCATTGGAGAAATCGTATCTACTTACCTGAAGCGGGTCTTGGGATTTTGTTGCTTTCTTTACGGAGGACTACGGCGGCTGTGGAGCCGCTATATATATCTTTCAGTATTTTTACATGCGGCTCGTCTACACCCTGATTCCGTAATGCATCCATGACTGCTGAGGTTTCGACTGAATCAAACGCTTTCTCGCAATCAATGAAAGCTATATTTGCCGCCAGCAATGTGAAGAAAAGACGACCGCCACAACCCAACTGCGTTTAAAAGAGCCGACACAGCGCAAGCGTCAAGAAAAGCACCGCAAGGCAACGCTGGGCCGATGCTGACAAACCGGCGGCTCGTGCGCGATAATCGGACTGGCACGCGATGGGACGCGACGATGAGGAGAACGACGTTCGAAGAAGCGAAGCTCGAGGGACGTTTTCGTCGTTGTTGGGTATTCAGTCGGCTTTTGTTGACGGGCACAGGTTCGCCCAGAATAAGTTATTTTTCGTAGAAACGGTTGTTGTAACTGTTGGTTACATATCTGGTGGAGGTGCTGGGTATGATTCCAAGCGCCACACGCGTCTAGGAAGGTAGCCCGGAACCCCGCAGTTTCGAGCCAACGGAATTAACTCCTGTCCACTAACGCACGAGCCGCCGCATACGAGGTGAGGCCCCCGAATTCGGTCCTCTCGCCGATTCACCAAGGGCAGCGGCAGCAGTCAACCTAGGTACCAGTGCAATGGCTACTCAAGTAACCCCTCCTCACGTCGTCGTTGATTCACACCGCACACCAGAATCCTTTCACGGAGAAACATTCGAGGATGACGAAGCCTGGCTCGAAAACTTCGAGCGTGTCGCCAGGTGTAACGGTTGGGACGAAACAAAGAAACTCCGGTACGTGTACTTCGCACTGGAGGAATCTGCACGCATGTGGTTTCAAAACCATGAAGCGTCGTTATCATCGTGGAATGACTTCTGACGAGAGCTGCTTGCTACGTACCCGAGCACGGACCGCAGAGAGAGGGCAGCAGCCGTTCTTCACGCTAGGAACCAGCAGAAAAAACGAAAGTGGGACCATGTACATTGAGGATATGACCCACCTCTTCCGCTGAGCCGACACAAACATGGCTGAAGACAAGAAATTGTGGCACCTAATGCACGGTGTGAAACAGGAGCTCTTTGCCGGCCTGGTTCGTAATCCGCCCCGCACTGTAGCCGAATTTCGATCAGATGCGACGACGATGGAGAAGACGCTGCAGCTGTGGGCGAGGCAGTACAACAGAGATGTAAGCGTCGCATCATTTGACGTTGGGTCAGGCGCCCACCCCAACAACATGGTCATCCTACGCGATATGGTGAGGTCCGTCGTAAGGGAAGAGCTGATGAAACTGCAGCTAGCCCAAAGCCCTCCTACGGTGTCCTCACTTGGCGATGTCATACGCGAAGTCAGGCAAGTAATTTGTGAGCCAGAGCCTTAGGTACGGCCCCGCGCACAACCAGAGTGTCAGCCGCGGATATCGTAAGCCCAAGTTTTACGTCAGAACCTAGGACGCACCGACTTTGGACGAACGGCCACTACACCCCAGGTACTTCCTCGTAATGTGCCGCCCTTGTCAGAAGGAAGACCCCGTAAAAGCGATGTATGGCGTACTGCAGACCGGCGTCCCCTCTGCTACCACGGTGGAGAGCTTGGTCACTTATACCGGGAATGCCAGTATCGCCCAGTAGGACTGCGTGGCTTTTCTGTGAATGCGCCTTGCCCTCGAAACGGTGAGCGCTCTGCTGAAACTGAAGCACTTTTGTCTACGCGACAAGCTATTCGGAACCCCCAGCAACATGAACCTCGATCGGCAGCGCCTATGCGCTATAGGTCGCCTAGTCCGCGCCCCTCTTCCATTTCCCCGAGGTGTCGCTCACAAAGTCTACGAAGGGAAAACTAGTGCCAGCGACCTGTGGGGGCAAGGCCGTTGACGCCCGGAACGCCGAAGGCCCTCCATTGTCAATCTGACAATATGACAGCAGTGACGAAACGACGAACAAGTGCAGTGATGACGCCGTTACTTCTTTGTTGCGCGTCATCATCGACGACTTCGAAGTGACTGCGTTGATAGACACTGGTGCGGACTATTCAGTTATTAGCAGTGTACTCGCCAGAAAATTGAAAAAGGTGTGGACCCATTGGACCGGACCTCCAATACGTACAGCAGGGGGACACTTAGTCGACCCCGTAGGAATGTGCACAGCCAGAGTCGGAATTAGAGGCTTTACATACGTCAGCAGCTTTATTGTTCTCCCTGAATGTTCTGATAAGCTGATACTGGGCATGGACTTTTTGCAAACGAATGGCGCAAAAATCGACATGCAAGAATCACGCGTGTTGTTTTCTACATAAAATGCTGTTACCATTTTTGATACAGAGCAGCCACGTATTTCCTCTCACCGTATGGTGGATGAACACGTGACGGTGCCGGCACGGTGGAGTGTGACTGTAGTTGTAAGGAGCAACGTATTTCGTGACTACGAGGGACTTGCAGATGGAAATATCGGGCTGCTACTGGAAAAGCAAATATGTGTGGCAATAGGCTTAGTTCACCTGCGTAACGGATGTGCGGATGTGCTCTTGACTAACTTGGGCAATGAGGCATGACAAATGGCGAAGGAAACAGCCATAGCGTCTTGCGGATATGTCAACTTGCGGATATGTCAACCCTCGATGCAGCATTACCAGCTTCTGTCACTTTAGACAGTGTCCTTTACCTCTATCAACATTGACCGAGAACTGTCATCACCACAAAGAGATAAGATTGTGAGCTTTGTCACAGAGTATGCTGAATGGTTTTCGACTTATTCGAAAGTCCGTCGTACTCCCATTGCAAAACACCGCAATGTGGTCGAAGAACCTGCAAGACCAGTGCGCCAACACCCGTACCGAGTGGCTCCAAAAGAAATAGAAGCGATAAGAAGCCAAGTACAGGAAATGCTCAAAGACGATGTAATACAGCCATCCAATAGCCCGTGCGCATCTCCGGTAGTCCTGATCAAAAAGAAGAATAACACCCTACGATTTTGTGTTGATTTCAGGAAACTCAATCTCTTCACGAAGCGAGATGTCATCGACGACACCTTGGACAAACTACGCAATGCTTACTTCTCTTATCTGGATCTCCAAAGCGGATACTGGCAGATAAATGTGGACGAGCGGGATCGCGAAAAAACGGCATTTGAGACACGGGATGGTCTATACGAGTTTAAGGTGCTTCCATTTGGTCTGTGTTCTGCGCCCGCCACCTTAAAGCGGATGATGGACACTGTTCTCTCCAGACTGAAATGGCAGTCGTGCCTCGTCTACCTTGATGATGTGGTGGTCTTCTCCACTACATTCGAGCAGCACATGCAGCGACTGAGAGCAGTTCTGGATACTATTCGTACGGCGGGATTGACCATAAAACCCGAAATATGCCACTTCGGCTTTCGTGAGCTCCGCTTTCTCCGACACATTGTCAGTGCTGAAGACGTCCGCCACGATCCTGAGAAGATCACTGCAGTAGAAATGTTTCCGAAGCCAAGAGACAAAAAAGCTATTAGACGTTTCCTGGGACTGTGTGGATTCTACAGGCGTTTCGCAGAAAATTTTTCTAAAATTGCCGAACCACTCAAGCGACTGGCCAAAGAAGGTGTTCCTTTTGTGTAGGAGAAAGAACAAGAAGACGCCTTCTCTGAGCTTCGACGGCGTTTGCAGAATCCTCCTATACTTGCCCATTTTGATGAAAATGTTGAAACGGACATCCACGCCGACGCGAGCAACGTGGGTCTCGCTGCCATACTTATTCAGTGGCAGAATGGAAAAGAAAAAGTTATTGCGTACGCAAGCCGTACTTTATCAAAAGCCGAGACAAATTATTCAGCTACACAAAAGCAATGCCTGGCGGTTATATGGACCATCAGTAAGTTCCGGCAATACTTATATGGCAGACCGTTTCGAGCCATCAGCAACCATCATTCATTGTGCTGACTGGCGAACCTCAAGGACCCTTCTGGAAGACTCGCTAGATGGAGTTTGCGTCTACAGGAGTATGACATCACGGTCGTTTACAAGTCCGGTCTCAAGCACAATGATGCTGATTGCTTATCACGCGCACCAAAAGAAGCTACGTCACCTGAATACGAACAAGATTTCCCATTGCTAGGGGCTGTGAATACGACGGAAATGACTCATCATCAGTGTACTTATCCGGAATTACTCCTGCTCATCGAGTACCTGGAGGGTCGACAAGTGTAAGTGCCTCGAGTTTTCGTCTGCGGATTGTGTTCGTATGTCCTCCAGAACAACGTCCTCTACAAACGAAACTTCGAGCCCACTGGTGAGACGTTTCTACTTCTCGTACCATCATCGCTGCGAGCTGAGACCTTAGAAGCTTGCCATGATGATCCCGCAGCTGGCCACATAGGCATTACTAGGACTCTGGCGAGAATCCGCCAGAAATATTACTGGCCGAAGTTGATGAATTCAGTGCAGCACTATGTCAAACCATGCCGAGATTATCAAAGACGCAAGAAACCGCCACTCAAACCAGCAGGTTTTCTGCAACCGATACAGCCACTAGCAGCACCATTTGAACAAATAGGAGTGGATTTACTTCGTCCATTTCCTGTATCAACCTCACGAAAGCGGTGGATTGTTGTAGCAACCGATTATCTGACTCGGTATGCTGAGACATCTCCTCTTTCAAAAGGAACCGCCATTAAAGTGACTCAGTTTTTCGTCACACACAAAGTGTTACGACATGGCGCACCTAAGGTACTCATAACAGACAAAGAAACAGCTTTTGTGGCCCGTTTGATGCAGTCTGTTACGAAACTAACACATACTGCTCATAGAAAAACCACAGCCTACCATCCGCAAACCAACGGCCTGACAGAACGGCTCAATAGAACGGTCGCTTACATGATCTCAATGTACGTAGACATCGAGCATCGGACATGGGACAGTATTCTACCATATGCTACCTTTGCGTATAATACTGCAGTTCAAGAGGCGACACATTTCACGCCATTTGAACTTGTTTACGGTCGGACAGTAACAACGACACTAGACGCGATGTTACCTGTAAACAACAGCAGCGAAGACGACCCTAACGTTAGTCAGTACATAGAAAGGGCTGAAGAAGCACGGCAGTTGGCAAGGCACCGTATCGTACGACAGCAATACGTCGACGCAAACCGGTACAACCTAGGGCTAAGGGAAGTACAGTACAACCCCGGAGACAAGGTGTGGGTATGGACGCCTATACGTACGCCCGGTCTTTCGGAGAAGTTACTGCGTCATTACTTTGGCCCCTACAGAGTACATCGCCGACTAAGTCCCTTAAATTACGAGGCAAATCCTGAAGGCCAAGTCTGCTCCACACGACGCATGACTCGCCCAGAGGTCGTACACGTAGTACGAATGAAGCCTTACCATGAAAGGCACTGACTAACAGAATTTGCACGTGCGATCAAGCGTAGCACCAGCCATCCTCTGACCACTGTCGTATTAAAGCAGTTGGCCTCTCTATAGGCCTTTTCTACGCATCGCGACGATGCTTCTTCGGAGGGGGGTAATGCCGCCAGCATTGCGAACAAAAGACGACCGCCACATCCCAACTGCGTTTAAAAGAGCCGCCACACCGCAAGCATGAAGAAAAGCACCGCAAGGCAACGCTGGGCCGGTGCTGACAAACCGGCCGCTCGTGCGCGAGGATCGGACTGGCACGCGAGAGCAGGCGACAAAGAGAACGATGTTCGAAGAAGCGAAGCTCGAGAGAAGTTTTTGTTGAACGCACAGTCGGTTTTTACTGACAGGCACAGGTTCACCCAGAATAAATTAGTTTTCATAGAAACGGCTGTCGTAACTGATGGGTACAATATAATGGTTGGTTATATTCCGCACATTTCTCTCTCACCTGATTGATAGTGTAAATATGGTCTATTATTGAGCAGCTGGTACGGAATCCTGCCTGGTCCATTGGTTGACAGAAGTCTAAGGTGTTCCTGATTCTATTTGCGATTACCTTATTAAATAGTTTGTAGGCAACGGACAGTAAGCTGATTGGTCTATAATTTTTCAAGTCTTTGGCGTCCCCTTTCTTATGGATTAGAATTATGTTAGCGTTTTTCCAAGATTCCGGTACGCTCAAGGTCATGAGGGATTGCGTATACAGGGTGCCCAGTTTTTCTAGAACAATCTGCCCACCATCCATCAACAAATCTGCTGTTACCTGATCCTCCCCAGCTGCCTTCCTGGTTTTCAAAGCTCCCAAGTCTTTCTTTACTTCTTCTGCCGTCACTTGTGGGATTTCAAATTCGTCTGGACTATTCTCTCTTCCATTATCGTCGTGGGTGCACTCGCACTGTATCAATCTCTATAGAACTCCTCAGCCACTTGGACTATCTCATCCATATTAGTAACGATTTGTCCGGCTTTGTCTCTTAACGCATACATCTCATTCTTGCCTATGCCTAGTTTCTTCTTCACTGCTTTTAGCCTTCTTGCGTTCCTGAGAGCATGTTCAGTTCCATCCATATTACACTTATGTCAGCTGTCTTACGCTTGTTGATTAACTTGGTAAGTTCTGCAAGCTCTATTCTAGCTGTAGGGTTAGAGGCTTTCGTACATTGGCGCTTCTTGATCAGCTCTTTCGTCTCCTGCGATAGCTTAGTGGTATCCTGTCTAACGGAGTTACCACCGACCTTTATTGCGCACTCGTGAATGATGCCCATAAGACTGTCGTTCATTACTTCAACACTAAGGTCCTCTTCCTTAGTTAAAGCCGAATACCTGTTCTGTAGCTTGATCCGGAATTCCTCTATTTTCCCTCTTACCGCCAACTCCTTGATCGGCTTCTTATGTACCAGTTTCTTACTTTCCCTCCTGAAGTCAAGGCTAATTCGAATTCTTACTATCACATGGTCACTGCAGCGCACTTTGCCGAGCACGTCCCAATCTTGTATGATGCCAGGGCTAGCGTAGAGTATAAAGTCTATTTAATTTCTAATCTCACCATTCGGGCTCCTTCACGTCCACTTTCAGCTATTCCGCTTGCGGAACAAGGTATTCATTATCCGCATATTATTCTGTTTTGCAAATTCTGCTAGTACCTCTTCCCTGCTATTGCTAGAGCCTATGCCATATTCCCCCGCTGACTTGTCCCCGGCCTGCTTCTTGCCAACCCTGGCATTGAAGTCGCCCATCAGTATAGTGTACTTTGTTTTGACTTTTCCCATCGCCGATTCCAAGTCTTCATAGAAGCTTTCGACTTCCTGGTTATCATAACTGGATGTAGGAGCGTAGACATGTACGACCTACAATTTGTACCTCTTATTAAGCTACACAACAAGATCTGACACCCTCTCGTTATTGCTATAGAATTCATGCATGTTACCAGCTATAACCTTATTAATCAGGAATCCGACTCCTAGTTCTCGTCTCTCCGCTGAGCCCCAGTAGCCCAGGACGTGCCCGCTCTTTAGCACTGTTTGGGCTTCTCTTGTCCTCCTAACTTCACTTAGCTCTATTATAGCCCATTTGCTGCCCTCTAATTCCTCCAATACCACTGCTAGGCTCACGTCACTAGATAACGTTATAGCGTTAAACTTTGCCAGGTTCAGATTCTAATGGCGTACTGTTCGGAGGTATTCTTAGCACCCTCTGCTGCGTCACAGGTCTGACCGCCGCCGTGGTCAGCTGCTTCGCAGCGGCTGGGGCTGAGGGCCGGGGTTTGGTTGTGTTTCACATTTCGCCATCATTGAAATGCAGTTCAGTATAGTTCCTATTGTAGTTTAAAGTTCCTATTCTAGTTTAATGCAGTTTAAAGTACAGTTCCTATTGTAGTATCTGGGCTCTGAAAGCTCAGCTTGACCTATCATTCCTTGCTTCACGTCATAAGTTAACTCTTTTCCTTATTTCATTCATAATCATTCAATTAGCATATTTAGGTTTCTTGACGCACTTTGCAGCACCTGGCTTTCTGCCTGCCTCTCTTTCACCGCCAGCTTCGGTCCTTACGTAATCCATGCTCTCATGCGTGGCGCACGAGGCAGCATGCTGAGGGAACACGGTTTGAAACCAGTCGTTACTGCGGGTCGCTGGGTATGTGCCACTTTTCAGCGAACCTCACTGATGCCAACTTTGCAGCTGGCAACAATGTGCAACTGCGCATGCACCGAATTTCAAACGAACCTCTTTGACGCCCACTTGGGTCACTCGGTATGTGCAACCGGGTATGCGCGGTTCCTCAGGGAAATTTCTTGTCGCCAACTTGGGTCACCAAAAGAGGGGAAAGGGTAAGGAAGGGAAAAAGAAAAAAGTGATGTTCTGATGATGTCTTATTTTGTTGTAGCGCAAGCTCAACAATTCAATTCCAGAATTAGAAGTGTTCTGGTGGATAGCAAAAGCAAAACGCTGTTGGAAAACACCTAATCTTCGCTATAGAACTTCGCTATATACACGCCCTTGAAACGTCATACCTGCCCAATAGCGACGAGAACGGGAAATAAATCTGTTGTTAAAAGTTAGTGCTGTGTCTGTCAGATGTGACTTTCTGTTGTTCTTGTTCAGCTTGCGCTGCAACAAAATAAGATATGCTATACCAACAAGCCCCTATCGCTATCCTCATCAGCTTCTGATGATGATGATCTTGAATGATATTCTAATATTCTCATTTAATCTGCAATTTTGCTTTCATGTTTAGGAATGTGTACATAAATTTTTCTTTTCTTTTATTTAAGGCTGTTTTCTTATATTGTTACGGGGAGGAAAACACGTATAACACATTTGCAGGTTATATACAGAAGGACACTTCGCATATCACTCAAGATGGCTGCCAAACCACGCAAACATCACCGAGCATCGCCGTCTTCTCCCTCTTATCGCTGACAGCTCCTCTCAGCCTGACCCCCTGCAGCGAATGCGCCGTCCCGGTGTTTGGTGAGTCCAAGCTTTAGTCTCTTGACCGTGTATCGTTTGACAAATATAACAGCGCTGACACATGCAACCATAAAGGAACAAGGACGAGACACAAGCTTTTCAAAAATCGCGCACGCACCTAATGAAGAAAAGTTTTGAGAATCAGGCTAGCTGACTTTTGGCAGCGGGGTTCCCCTTGTCGGTCTTGATTTCTGTTTCTCAGACTGTTCTTCAAAAGTTGAAGCTAGGAAAACGAAGAAAAAAGATGACTGTCGGAAGACTGGCACGCCTTTGGTTGTGCCGTACTTGCACAAGACTTCGCCCAACCTTAAGAAGGTGGCCAACAGGCGTGGAGTGTCCGTTGTTTTTTTTTCAGCACAATGCGGTTGGCGGTCTAGTTGGTGCGAATTCATAATTACTTTGTTTAGCGCAAAACAACGGACACAAGAGAGGCGACAGGCCAACGCGCTGTTGTTTTTTCAGCGCCGTTGGTTTTCGGCTCCGTTGTTTCTTCGGCATCCAACAAGCTGGTACAGTTGTGCCCTCGCATTTGCAACACAACAAAAAGAAATTGTCAGGTAAAACATGACAAGCCGTTCGTAAATGTTCCACAGGAGTGGTCTATGCTAATTTCTTGAAGTGTGGAAGGCTTTATGTCGGCCAAACCGGCCGACATAAAGTTTGTTGTTTATAATGTACATAGTGAGGGTGGAGAGGACGCTAGAAGTAATATCGGATTTATTGTCTCACACAAACAAGCGGGTGCAGTAGTAGAGCAGCAGCTTCCAAGTTTATTTTATGCGGACGACATTGTGTTGCTAGCTAACAAGCAATGTGAGTTGCCACGTCTGGCTAATATCTGTGGACAGGAAGGCAACAATATTAGGTTTGAAATTTAGTGTTAGAAAAGTTGTTTGCTTTAAATCAGGGGTACAATCAGGACTCGACGGGAACCAAAGGTCAGTGGGACGCCTCACATTGGGCGCTCGCGGGAAGACTACAAATGAAGCTGTGCAGGGTGATATGGGCTGGAGTGGTTTGGAAGTGAGGGAACCTCGCAGTAAAATTGATTATAAAGAACGGCTGAGGAATATGGAAGAAAGTAAATGGACTGGGAGAGTGTTGAGGTGTGTGTACAAGAAAAACATTGATTCACAGCGGAGGAAAAGAACTAGGAAGCTTACCAGCAATTATGCGGCTTGTAGGTTAGGCAACACAGGAACAAAGAACGTTAAGCGGAAAGTCAGAGAGGGTGACGGATGATTTGGGGAAGAAAAGTAGGAAAACGACAAAAAGCGGAGACGTACAAAAGCATAGTTCGCAATAGGGGTCAGAAAATTCGGTTATGGGAGTTCATAGGCTTTTTTTCTAGTTTTCTTTTTTAATCTAGGATGAACATAAGGCCGTATAATAGCAAGAGCTTGTTGGCGCAAGTCACTGCCCCGTTCCAAATGGGACGCTCATAACTTCCGTCCGTCGCGGGCCACGCAAGGGGCCATGCTTCTATCAGAAAACCTCGCCTTCGTGCATAGCGTTCGCCGCAAGTGTTTCCCGGTAAACATTGCGGCTACATAAGCTGCAGTTGCCGGGAAGCGTGAGAAACAGTCATGGATGTTTGAATGCTATCGTTTCACTCTTAGAGGCGAAGCTTAAGCGTCCGCTAAATAATTTGTTAGGCATCTGGCGAAAAAATATTTTTTAAATAATCCGCTCTTTGAACGATTTCCTGAATATATATTAAGTTAACACGGCAAGCTGGGCGAGTAGCTGATTGTTCATGTTCCTAGGGGTGGGCAGCGTCCGGGTTGTGCTGCCCATCCCTAGGAACATGCTTCATATGAACATGTGATCCCATAGGGTCCGTAACTTGAAGGAACGTCTTATATTTACCATGCCTTTAGTGGCTTCTTTCAGAGTTCTGTAGAAGTGCAAATAATCATGTTAAATGATCACCCTAATTTTATGCGCGCCCTTCTCACTTCCTTGTTCCCAGATTCTTTTATTGCGAGAACAATTATGGGGAATGGACACTCCAGGCGCATTTTTGCCGTCGCTGTGATGTTCTGCATAAAGTCGAAGGCCGATAGCAGCGTCGCCGCAGGCTGTATTTGCGTGGGAATATAAGCCGACAATGGCGGCTCAATCTAGCCAGTGCATGGGAAGAAAGTCGGGAGGAAGCCACCAGGCGGTTGTTGCGCGCGGCGAGGCCTCGTCTCGAAAGCGATCTGCTACAGTTCGCGCTGACGGCTCAAGGCTGCTTGTGTTGTGCTGAAGCCAGCAGAAAAGTCACTTCGCTTCCGCGCTTGCTCGCGAGAGCGTTTCGACAGTGTGTGTCATCGACTGTGATGTGTTCATATTGCGCGCATGTGACACCATGTTTGTAAATACACTTAGTAAGGCACTGCTTACATGTTTATCAGACGATAAAACTATTATCGCTTCTTTGTATAGTTATCTACTAATTTGCTATCGAAACAGACGCTTCGCTTGTCGGGAGAAACTGCGACTTTTCTGCTATTTCCACATGGTGTTGTATACCAAATTCGTCTTTTCTGTACCTTGTGTCTTGTGTACAACTCTTCAAGTGCACCAATACAAAGGTTCATTGGGTGTTCGTAGGCACTACAATAAATTTTTCATCGATTCATTGTTATTTTCGCTAAAGTGCAAGCGATGAACAAGTCATGGAGCTTCAAGTTTTTTTTACACTTTTCATTCGCTTTAAGTCTAAAGCCCCCAAGGCCTTAAATGGCACGGTTTGTTATGACTAATATTGGTAATCACTTCATTTTAAAATCCCTAAAAATGTAATGCTAATGGAGAAGGGCTGTTAAGGTGGTTTCCACAGGTAGTGCTACCACCTGCAAAAATAAAGCATCATAGAAAAAAAACACATCAGCAACACTCTAAAAACAAAGAGAGTTCCGGGCACTCTCTTTGAAGGAGTAGCGGCTTGTCCCGTATTTCACTCTCTTTTCGAGAGTAGATCGACCCTCTTTGAGAGAGAATAGGTCAACTCCTGTTGACAGAGTTTTTTTACTCCACCGTAAGGGATTGCTAGTACTCTTCCGCAGAGTGATGGTACTCTTCTCACAGGGAGTGCTAGTACTCTTCCGCAGAGTGCTAATACTCTCACCGCAGGGGTAATGGCACTCCACCAGACCGAGTACTTCTACTCCCCCAAACAGTGCTAGTACTCTTCCCAATACCCTCTTAGTCTTAGCGAAGTCCTGGCCACGCATGCAGGCAGGAAATCAGATCAAATTGGGGCCGCTGAATACCGTACCCTAGGCGGCTCCTCAGAGTCAGTGGCTCAATTCCAAGCGGCCTTCAGAATAGGCGTGAGCAAAGTTATGCAGGATTTTAAAGTCATTTTTCCTGGCTATTTGCTGTCTACCATGAGGCATGACTGCTCGGAATCGACCTATGCGTATGCGTCTCGAACGCCACTGCGGAGAAAAAAAAGCTAATTAACATTTAATCCGCAATTATTTTCGCAAATTTCACAATCAGGAGTCCCACAATCTAATTAGAACACAATAGTCAAGGGAATCACATACTTCTGAACAACCACATTTGCTCTATACATCACGTGGATTCGAACCCGCGTACACTCGCATCTATACAATTCAAATCACACATCCTAACCATTACACCATAGAGCCACCACGCCCAGCCGCGTTCTTTTAGAGGTTATATATATAACAAATGTATTTGAGGAATCGGCTGCGGTGGGTGGAGTTTCTCTGCAGTGTGCTGGGCTGTTGTGTACTGGAATAAGTTTGCGTTTGCATCATTTCCATTCCTTGCTACGACTAACGAAGGAATACAACGTAGACGACAACGTGAGAACTATTCACGGCTTGTCGTCACCCCAGGAAAATAACAAATGTGCCGTTCAGCTCACGATCGAGTGCTTTTCCAGTCCATGCATTATATGTTCTCCGAAAATACGCGGATACCAAGTATCATGCCAACCATCCACGTATGTGAATTTAATTCGCGCGTATACTGGTGAGCATTTCTGTTTATTTTTTCCGCCAGTTCCATTCGTATGTGGTCAACTGCGACGCCAGTACCAGGCATTTCGACGTTCCTCACGCTGCCGTGTAGGCGTTCTTTTCAAGTGCATTAGTTTAGAGTTTGGTTCAGTCCACTGTGAGATGTTGTCCTGCATTAGCAGCGGATTGTTAGCGTTTTGAAGAGCCTGCATTTCAGCATTTGGAGACTGCTTATGCCGATAGCCGCGTCACATGCATTGGCACGCATGTTTAAATGATTAATGTTTCCACTTGTTACGCGTGCACTGCTCGTATCCTGTGGCAGTACTCGTTCTAAAAGCTCCGAAGACCATCTACACTCATACGTGTGTTCAATATATATGCACAGGATGGACTTGGTGGCTAGTTGGTGGAGCATTTTAGAAGAAACAGCGCAACACAAGGACTACGCAAGAACATGGACCACACCACGAAGCGCTGGTGTGGTTGATGCTTTTTTTTTCGTCCTGGTGTTTGCGCTGTTTCTTCTTGCACGACACACGCACACCACAGGTACGCGAAAGTTTAGGAGCATAGGGCGTTAACTTTGTTTTCCCCGTTTCCTCTCCATGTCAATGGCACAATGCGTTGCCCGGAATTGCGCACGCTTACCCCCATATTCAGAAATGCATCATAACTTGAAGCCCATGCTTGACTTGATCTAAATGACGCAAGTCGTGAACGCACCAGAAGAAAGGCAGTGGGCGTCTGGGGGACGTTCGCACCAGGCGTCGTTTATATAAAGTCAAGCATGAGCTTTGTACTAAGATACATTTCTGAAAACGGGAGTTAGTCATCTTCTTCTCACAGAAAATGTCGAAGAAACGCCCACCAAAACCAGGCACATTCGTAAACTTAACTAGGCAATACGAAGCTCCATAGAAAAAGAGTGGTATTAAAAGCTTTCAGTATTTTTCTTTACTGCAAAATAGTTGCGCTCTCGTGGCTTCAATGCACAGAGATAGTGCAGCGTTAGCTAAAAAGCATGAATTTCCGAACTCCATGCCAAAATAAGCTTGTAAAATTATTTAGGTGCTAGAATCCAGGGTTTGTAGCGATCCTTGAAAGCCCTTTATTTCTAAAATGCCATTTTCAAGGCATTGAGAAACCTGGAATTTTTAGAAGTACTGGAAAGTCCTTAAATTTGAACACTTGGCTAGACTTCGCAGACATCGCCAAGCGTTTTTTTTTCCCCTTCTGTGACACTCTTCGCATGTCACAGAGAATTGTCTGTGGAGGTAATAGAAGGAAAGCGACATCCTTAAAGTTGAAATTACAAAGGAGCGGCAGATACCAGTTTTAGGCACATGGAACGGGCGACAAATGTACTTGGAGGAGCAGAAGCAGGAAGCTCAACAGTTGAGGCATTCAAAGAAAAGCCGTGATTAGTAAATCGAGAGCTACAGACACAATAAAAGGAAATTACAAATGACTACTGCTTATTTGATGGTGAAAAGCTGATGGTCAAAAGCTGAGGCAACAGATGACATCACATACACTGTCAAACCAAACAGTATTCAAAAACTGCAAATGTTCCAGGTCCAAGTAGTTAATTGTGCTATTGCAGAAAAACTTTGAGCGCTTTCTTTAAATGCTTCCTTGTGTGCATTTAGTGATGGGCAGTTAAAGGCAAATTAGCAGTCTTTCAGATGTTTGAAATCAGTGAAATGCGATTTGTTTTGTTTTCTTTTGTTTGCATTAAGGTTAACGATGTTGTTGAACAAGTTATTGCCTGTCCAAACTACTAAAAAAATCGCACGAGGTCCTTGAAGTTACTCTGTCGGGGCCTCGAAAGTTCTCGAAAACCATTGATTTTTTTTCTTCAATATTGCTACAAACCCAGAAGAACAACTGTCATGGAGTAAAAACCTTGGCTGAACAGGGGCTTATACGAAGAGCACAGGAAGACTAGAAATGCAGTAGTAGGCATGGAGGGCCCTGAAAAAAATGTGCCACATCTGCTCGTCTGCGTTATGTTTCTGCAGTGACTGTCACATTTTTAGTAGAAGTGCACTTCCTGTTCTACTTTAATAAACGCAACATTACCAACTCCAGTGTGGGGCAGTCCTTCAGCCAGTGCAGAACTCTTTCTGTACATCCCTGTCAGCTCTGTCATTTTTCCAGCATTGTAGTACAAGATTTGTTAAACTGGTTTCGCAGAATATGAGCAGTGTACTCTTAAATTAGCTGTTTATTTGTATGCACAAGTTCAGGTCCTCAGTTTGGTTGCATGACAAATTGCCATACCTCAACAGATACAAGAAAAAATTTTGTTAGAGTTTAATAAAATCCAAACAGCAATAATCACAACAATAAAATGACATACATTTCTTTTGGTACGTATACAGCCCATGTCTTGGCACTGTATAAATTCAACTATACGTCGCAAGTACTGTGTCCTGACCACCATTATTCACATGTGTAAAACCATCACAGTGATTAGTGACATACACTTTGTAACTGCTTTACATGAGCATAATGTATACAAATGGTCCCTGTGTACCTAGACATGACTAGTGCCACCCGAGTACTATTACTCACAGGTGTAAAACCAACAAAGCAGTTCTTTAAATATATCACAGCGCTTAGTGACGTACATGCTGTAACTCCCTTGTAAAAGCTTAATACAAACACGTGAGCACACAGAAAGCTAGCAGTGGGCCTACATGGAAATACCACCGCCTCAATACTAATTCCCAAGTGTAAAACCAACCAAGCAGTTCTTTAAAGAATATCACAATGCTTAGTGACATACATGTTGTAACTAGCTTATATAAGCTTTATCCAAACATGAGAACATACACAAAGCTATCGGTGCACCTACATAGAAGTGCGGCCATCTGAGCACTATTATTTGCAAGTGTAAGCTCAACAGAACAGTTCGTTATAGTGAAGCACATTTTGTAACTGCCTTATACAAGCTTAGTGCAAGCACAAGAATGCGGAAAAAAATAAATTAAAAACTTGCTCTATGAACACACAAACAGATCAACACAAATGGTAAACACCGCTTTGAAGACATGTGACCGTGACAAAGGCAGTGCTGTGCCACTTGAAACTGCCATCCACAAAAGTATTGAGCAATGCTTAAACCACACGCAATAAAGTGCTGAAAGACTGCGTCTCTAACGTACCTATTTTAATTCAAATTTCTTGAATATAGGGCTCTCTTGCAGATAAGGCATCTGATCCAACTGACCTGATTTTACACCTGCTAAATGCATACAATGCACTCAGATATAACTGGTAATAATAATTATAAAAGGCATTTAAAAACTTGATAGTATGATGAAGATGCATGACTAGAAAAGTTCTGTCCCCCTTGTACTTGTTAAAAAGGTGTAAGTACGACACATGTTCTTTTTTTTCCGCAATTTTTGCATTAATGGACACCCGGGAACCTCGAACCCACAAAAAAAGAAGATACTGCTGTGTTAATAGTGTTATGAAGAATTTTTTGTGAAAGCTTTTTACAGAAGAGTTGCAGTCTCGTTTCTGGAGGTTGAGCTGTATCATGCAAAATAACATGGAAAGTGGTGACATGGGAGCATGACACTATGCCATAATGTTCGTTTCAGTTGACTCTCTTGCCCTACAAGTCACTGCTCACTGTGACCAGTGATGGAACAGCAGTGTCTGTGTGATTTTCATCACACTTCTGTCCTATGCCATCCTTACCAGAGTTGGCGGCACATAGATACCCAAATTTCGATAGTGTTGCTTTCTCAGGTGGTTGTTTTTGATTTGCTCAGTATCAGATGGCACTTCAGCTGCATCAAACTTCTTTTTTACCTCTTCAACA